>NC_089495.1:203911512-204218734 GCF_036850765.1 Saccopteryx bilineata
GCCAATATTGATTTATTATTAAGAGAAATTTAGAAAGCTAAATATACAGAGATTTCCTTATTGTGATAAAAACTATATTCCAAATACTCGAGAAAATATAATACTGCAAGGTATAAAAAAAATCACAAGATGTTTTTGGTTTAGAAGAGATATAACAGTCACTATTTACAGATGATATGACCCTCAAGCTAGATAGAAAATCCAATAGAATAAAGGCAAACTATTGGAACTAATAGAGGTCTAATTATAAAATAGAAGATAGCAAATTAATTTTCAACAATCAACAACAGTCCTTCCTCAGTACCAGTAATACCAACTAAAGAATATAACAAAAAATCAGGCAATACACGCTGGGACAAATGTAGCTTTACAGTTGTTCAGATGAAAAATAACAAGAATTAATAAATAATAATACCGGAACGAACTCTGCTCCACCCTGTGTTTCCTGTAGTGACAAAAAGTATAAATTTTCTAGGAATCAAATGAACAAAGCTCAAGATGTTTAGAGGACTTTAAAATTTCACCAAGTGATATAAAATCAATCTGAATAAATTGGAAGATATGCTAAGTTTGTGATTGAGTGACCTACCGTTGTGAACAAGCCAAATCTCTCTAATTTAAAAAACACATGCAATGTGACCCCAAACAAATTTCAAGATGATTTTTTTTAGAAACTCAACACACTCTAAAATTCATTTGAAAGAATAAAAATCTATTACATAAAACCACATTCTACAAAGATGTAGTATTTAAAATATTATGTTACTGCCGCAGAAATGGTTACACAGGCACAGAAAACAGAACTCAAAAGGGAATCAGAGTGTTTGGAAACTTGACCCTTTAGTAATGGGGTGAGAAAACAAACTCATTATTCTAAGAGAAGTGAGGCTGGTCTCTAACTCACATACATAAATGTACATAAAGAAGTCTCCAGATGGATTAAAACCCTACACGTGAAAGGTTAAACTGAAAAGCTATTGGAAAAACAAAGCCTGGGGTAAGGACAAGGGCTCTGACTCATCTGACACAAAGCACAAGACGAAATTGAGTACCTATGAAAACAGTCCTGTTCAATGAAGGACCTCCCAACAACACTGATAGGTGACTGCTTGGGAGACATATTAATTCGTAGTTAGACCTGGCAAGGGACTAATGTCAAGAATCAAGTAACATCTCCTCAAGTCACAGAGGATAAATTAAAAAACAAACAAAACCCAGGAATGCAAATAATAAAATGAGCAGAAGGTAAAAAAATTTAAAAAACAGTTAACAAAATCATGACGAGAGGCTCAAATTTCACACTAATTAGAGAAAGTCAAGCTAAAACAAATATCAATAGATATCACAAACTCCACATTAGACTGGCAAATATTGGAGAGATAGAGTTATGTCCTGAATTAGGTTTGCCTCCACCCCTCCTCTCCCCACCCCACCAATTAATATATTGAAGCCTTAACCTTCAGTGTGATGGTATTTGGAGATAGGAACTTGAAGGAGGTAATTAAGGCCAAATTCACTCATAAGGGTGGGGCCCTAATCCCATGGGCTAATAAGAGAAAGAGACACCAGAGTATATTCTCTGTGTGCACACAGGGGAGAGGCCATGTGAGGACACAGCAAGAAGCCAGGAAAAGAGGTTACACCAGAAACCAACCCTGTGGGCACACTTGATCTTAGAATTCCAACCTCCGGAACCATGAGGAAATGTCTGTGGTTTAAGCCCTGTGGCCTATGGCATCTTGCTATGCAGCCCACGTAGACTGGTAGGGATGGATACCCTCCCGTGTGGGGAATCACGGGGAGCTGGCCATACGTGTTATTACTGCAGTGAGCGCAGACTGGCACAGACATTCTAGAGTGCCATCTGGCTGTCCCAGTTAAATGGCGTTTGCCATCCGCCTTCCGGGTGTATCCCAGGGACTCAAGGACAGTCTCCCATGGGTCCTAACAGGGACACCTGCAAGAATGTCCATATCAGAGGAGTTTATAGTGGCGGGGAGTGTCCATCCCTAGGGAAATGGCCAAGTGGCGGTGAAGTGGATGAGTCTCACGGACCTCTCTGCGCCAGTCTGAAGTCACAGACGTCAACAGCGTTCACTGAAACCAGTCAGTAGCCACGAGATCTATGTGACAACGCCATTTACATAAATCAAAGCTCTGTGGGTTTTAAAGTGTCAGGACATATTTAAACACACACACACTCTGCAGTGCCTGCCGAGGAAGAGGGAATGGCAGTGAGATTAAGAGGTAAAAAGGAAAATAACATAAAATCAAATAAGAGAGGAGCCTCGCCATTATTCCTGAGAATGCCATTGTGTTATGAATTGATGCATGCTCGAGTCTACCTCGTTGTCTTTCTTGAGGTTCAAGAAAAATGAATGAAAGAGGGGTACGTGACTAACCCGAGGTCATCCAGCAAAGAAGGGGACGAGGCCCAGGCGCTGCCTTCCCCACCCACCCTGCGACGGCGGGCAGAGCAGAGTGCAGCTTAGCTTACGTCTCGCCAGGGTGCATTTGCTGTTCACGTGGGCCTCGGCCAGGCCTGGCCAGGGCTGGTTGTGCAGGAACAGCAAGCTGAGGAGGACCTGGAGCCTCCACAGTGGGTGTGTCTTGCGTTCTGGGCACTGCAGGTGTCAAGAAGGGTCAGATGGCTGCAGGGGTGGCCGCAGGGACAACGACCTCGAGGTTTTCTGTGGGACGATTGCACCAGAATCCGCCCTCAGAGTGCTGCGGAGAGGTGTCCTGACGAGCTCCGGCAGCTGCTCGCATGGTGTTGGGGCAGGTTGAACCCTGCAGGGCGGCCAGGGCTCTAGCAGGAGGCCTTGTTGCTTGGAGACAGCCAGGAGAGCCCACTGTTGGGTCATCCAGCAGGAGTCCTGTCCCAAACCTTGCCCAGGCTGGATGTTGGTGACTCTTTGGTGAATATATAAATGAATGAATAGATGAGCCGGATGGCAAATCCCAGGCTTTCCAATTAGACTAGGACTTTCTTAAAGGGCAAGATCATTCTCAATGCTTTCCCTGATGCTTATTTGCATCATGGGCTAGGGGCTGTTTTTTGAGTGACTAAACGACACTATGTGAATGAGTGAAGATGGCTGATCTCTCGGTCCCTTACCTGATGATCAGTTTCTTGAGGGGAAGTGGAGTCTAGTTAATCCTGGCGTGTCCAGTGCCTCCCATGTTTACCACATGATAGTTACTAATGAATTCTCGTTAAATAAAACAAACGCATGAAAGAATTAATGAATGAATGATGGGTTGTGAGCACAGCATACAGGGTAGGGGGACGGAAAGTCTTGAAGCCAAAGCATTAGGTTTCCCTTGTAGCTCTGGGGTTGGGAGTCAGAGTTTAGTTCAAATCGCCCTGTCCTCACCATCTCAGGAAGTGGCGCCACCATCCTCCCAGTTGCTCCAGCCTCAGCCCTTGGGGTCACCTTCTACTTGTTTCCTCACCTCTCATGCCCCATCTATTAGGAAATTCTGTCAACACTGTCAGAATGTGACCACATCCAACAACTCCACCTCAGCTACCTTCTTGGTCAAAACTATTACAGGGGCATCCTATGTGGTCTCCCAGCTTCCTGAACTATTACAGTGGTGTCCTAGGTGGTCTCTCCACTTCTTTTCTTGACCCCCCTACAATCTCTGTCACACAGCAGCCTGAACAATGGTTTTAAGACGGAAGTCAGACTATGATGCTTCTTCTGCTCAAAACCCTCCAAAGTTTCCATTGCAAACAGAGTAAAAGCCAATATTCTTGCAATGGCTCTGGGCCCTGCAGGGTCCCCTGCTGTTCTCTCTGACCTCACCTGCTGCCACTCTGTCCCTCATCCACTCCCCTGCAGACACACGGAGCCGGGAGTCTGGACTCCACAGTTTATAGCTGCTGGGAGCTCTGAGACAAAGGGACTCTTCACTCCCCCAGGCTGCGGAGGGTGTGCGGGGTCCTTGGCAGATTTCACAGCAACCTGGGAGGGCACCTTGGGCACTTGGCTTCTAGTTTCATAAGAGATCATAACACATGATTACTTTTTCAATTTGAGGTCTTCTCTCAGGGTTCACACTCTCTTTGGGGATGATTGTAGAATATCATTTACTTTGAAATGTGCTTTTCTAGTCTTCCTGGTCATGTGTGACCCATTGGGATTTTGTTGTTGGGCTCTTTTTTGGTCAAGAAAGTTGGAGCTGAGTGGCCACTGTTGGGAGAAACAAATCTGTTGTCCTTGGCTTTCTGGAGGGCTGAATGTGGGGTGGCGGGCCGTCCTTTCCACCTCGTTCGTCACAAGGTCTGGTTCCGAGGGTCCCCAAGTCTAGAGCAATGACGGTGTGGAGGGTGTAGACTTTCAGAGCCTGGGGCCTGACAGGGTCGCAGGAAGGCACTGCTCACGGGGACGTCCTGGACGGACAGCCAGTGTGATTTACGATCAGTCGGCATCAAGATCGTGCGTTCCTGAGTCAGACAGACCAGGATGCAGACCCCGGCTTGTTCTCTCTTGCAGACTCAGCTTCCAGCTCTGTGGAAGGAGCACCATCTCAGTGCAGAGTTCAGGGCTGTGGTGAGGTTAACAGGGAACCACACTCGGGCCAAGCCCGGCGTCCATGTTGCTGTGATGGCTGCTGTTCTTGTCCTCGCCCTCCCTGCTCTGAGCCTCTGCTTCCTCCTCTGTAAACACTGGAGGAGTGAGCAACGCCCCTCCTGAGCAGCACACACCTACAGTGCTGCCCACGAGGATCATAGCGCTGACGTTGGCGTGGGTGGCCCCATTCACTGGGCTACGCCGGCACGGCGTGAAGATGGAGATGCCAGACCTGGAAAACCACCCCTTAGCAATCTCCTTTACTATTTTAAGTAACTTTTCTTAAATGAGCTTCTTTACCATTTGGGGAGTATTTTTTTTTTTTAAATGTGTTGAAAAATTTGGTGTGTCTGTTCAGAAAAAAATATGGATTAAGTCAAAAAATGTTGCTCACAGCTGCAGGCTTCCTTCCCATGGTCCTCCGGAGGCGTGCCCATAGACACAGGTTAGAACTCCAGTTCTCCTGGGTAAGTGGCTTTCCAGAAGATTGATTCAAATAAAAATGTATTTTCAACCATTATTCCCTGTGGGCCGGCTCCGTGCCAGCCCCCGTGCTTGGCTCTAACATTCTGTGTGTCCAGTAGCTTGTAGTCCGATGAGACAGTCAGAGCCAGAGGAAATAGATAGATCATTACAAACCGTATTCTGGGGAAAAGCTTAGTTAATTATGTCTCTCCTACCACACAAAAAGCTGGTTTGTGTCTTTGGTGCCTAGCACGGGGCCTGACACCCAGTAGACGCACAGTAAATATTCTATGGATGTCTGTCCTCAATGTTCCTCACAAGAATCCTGTGAGATGGGTATGATTACTGTCCCTATCACACAGATGAGGAAGTCCAGAATCAGTGAGCTAACAGAGCTAAGAGTTGAACCCAGTTCTGTGGCTGCAGACACACCTTTAGTTTAGAGGCAACAGAAACAGGGGGCACTGAACAGGGGTCTGGGAGCCGGCCTCGGGGGGAGGAGGGTGTGGTGCAACAATGGCTCCCGCTGCTCTGGGTGGCCCAGAGCGCGGGTCCTGATCATAGAAAGGGTCAAGTCAGTGAAACAGGTGCGTCCCGTGGGGAGCGCTGAGGGTTGTTAGAGCCGAACCCTGACTCTGGGCAGGAGAGTCTGGATCCAAAGGAGGCAGAACTTAGACATGTCCACAGCTCTCAACTCCCCTTCCCTTTTTTTTTTTTTTTTTTGCACTTTTCCGAAGCTGGAAACGGGAGAGACAGTCAGACAGACTCCCGCATGTGCCCGACCGGGATCCACCCGGCACGCCCACCAGGGGCGACGCTCTGCCCACCAGGGGACGATGCTCTGCCCCTCTGGGGCTTGCTCTGTCGTGACCAGAGCCACTCTAGCGCCTGGGGCAGAGGCCAAGGAGCCATCTCCAGCGCCCGGGCCATCTTTGCTCCAATGGAGCCTTGGCTGCAGGAGGGGAAGAGAGAGAGAGAGAGGAAGGAGAGGGGGAGGGGTGGAGAAGCAGATGGGCACCTCTCCTGTGTGCCCTGGCCGGGAATCAAACCCGGGACTTCTGCACACCAGGCCGACGCTCTATCACTGAGCCAACCGGCCAGGGCCTTCCCTTCCCTTTTGAAATGCGTTGTTTTCTGCTGGGAGCTGCACTCTGTCCTGCAGTTTATGTTGGTTGTGGTGTGAGAGGGTTGACATTTCTTCTCTCCTGATTTGCCCACCTATTTTAATCTTCAAGCAGCATCCACTGTGATCTGCATCTATGATAGGCTCTGGCACTGGTGAAACTTCAACCAGCATATCCCCTTTAAGCAGCTGTTCCCAGCCAGACCCTCTGAGGAATGTCACATCGCCCCTGCACAGCCGAACCTCACAGATGAAGAATGTGGATCCTGGGGTTGGGGGCCAGGTGGTGGCATGCACCCAATCTCACAGCAATGAGTGGGTGCCCCAGCCTGCAACTCTGACCTCCCGATTCCAAGTCCCCTGCCTTGTCTGTGACCTTGTACAATGTCACTGATCCCTCCTCTGTTTCCAGTTATTACCCTGGGCCTCATGAAGCACAACGCAGAGGGCCAGATTCAGAACATCTGCCTCCTGGACAGTCTGAAGGCCTCTGAACAAGTGGCCCCAGGCATGGTGGGCTGGCTAACCGGTGGTGGCACGAGCCTCCAGGAGCAGCGAGAAGGCAGGTTAGAATCTGAACCCCAACCCTGGGACTCTTCACAGAGCTCAAGGTCAGAGGGGAGAGCTGGGGAATGGAAGTGCATGGCCTGGGATGAGAGAATGAAGGAAGATTGGAGGAGGAAATGTCGGTCCCAATACGAGGACGAGTAGGGGTCACATACAAGGGGTATTTGGAGAGGCAACATAGCAGAGTAAGTAAGAATGAAGGGTTGGAAGTAAAAGTTTCTCACTGAAATCTTAGCTCTAGCTCTGGCTGGTTGGTTCAGCAGTAGAGCATTGGCTAGTCAATGTTGTGGATGTCCCTGGTTCGATTCCCGGTCAGGTTACACAGGAGAAGTGACCACCTGCTTCTACCCCCTACCTTTCTCCCTCTTTCTTCTCTCTCTCATTCTCTCTTTCTTTCTTTCTACTCCTCCTCCAGCTGTTGTAAAGTAATGTTCCACCGGGTTTACGTAGAGATACTAAGTCCAAATGAATTTTTAAGGAGTTTTATTAAAAGGAGATTTATTTATATGCTGGCCGCTTGTGACAAACATGAGGCATATGTGACCCAAATTGTGCAGTCTCAAATATAGCCTTGAAGTAGGTTATATACCCTTGATCACACACAGGTTAGCAGGAAAAGGAGGAGGAGGGGAAGATGACATAATTATTAGCAAGCTTATAACATTTGCCTATAAAATTTATAAAAATATTTCTGCATATTAAAACTTATAAGGTAACATATAGTGAAAAATGTTGTTTTATATATTGAAAGACATTCCCAAATCATTTCGTGTTCATTTGCCATCCTTTGTCTAGAGCAGTGGCAGTCAACCTGGTCCCTACCGCCCACTAGTGGGCGTTCCAGCTTTCATGGTGGGCAGTAGCGGAGCCACCAAAGTATAAATAAAAAGATAGATTTAACTATAGCAAGTTGTTTTATAAAGATGTATTCTGCAAAACTTAGCAAAAATCCGACATAAAGTACTTGGTAATTAATTATTATTATATGCTTTAACTTGCTGTCACTCTGCTTTATAAATTTTAAAAAGTAAAGTGACTTCCCTACTTTATAAATCACCATTACTGTGGAACCGGTGGGCGGTTAGAAAATTTTACTACTAACAGAGATACGGAAGTGGGCAGTAGGTATACAAAGGTGGACTGCCCCTGGTCTGGAGGTGTATACATCGACTATAGGCCTTCAGGATGGGAGGGGGAGCCCGCATGGCTTCAAGGGATGAGCACCCATTAAAGAAGGAAAGAAAGGAGAGGAAAAGGGCTCGCTCAGTCTGTCTTCCCTTCCCCAGCATGAGGCCAGGTGTTTATCCTCTTCCTCAGAGGTGTGGGGGAAGGGAGGGAATACAAGTTTCTTCTCCACTTCCACTCAAAACTCAGCACAAAATTTCTCTATGTATACCACAATGCTGTCGTCCATCCTGAGTTGGTGCAGATCACACACAAGTATAAAACATATATTTACAAAATCTCTCTGTATGCTTAGCCTAAATTATAAAATGCCCTTTAAGCTTCCTGGTAAAAGCGGGATTCCTACACAGTATGTCTTGGCAAGTCAGGAAACTTTCACATTTCTCTCCCCTCACTCTCTACAGAAAAGAGAGGACAAGAAACCTGACTCCTCCTCCTAAAATATTAATATTAATTTTTCTATTCTTTGGTACCTTGTCACACATCCATGGCTCATTCAAGCAAGTTGGCCTTGGGCACTAAGGACAGCACCATGACCTAGCCTCAGGCATTAAAATAGCTTGCTTGCCGAGCAACAAACAATAGCTCCAGATGGGCAGAGCATCACCCCATACAGGACTTTCTGGGTGGATCCCGATCAGGGCACATGTGGGATTCTGTCTCTTTCTCTCTCTCTGCTTCTCAGTTCAAAAAATAAAATAAAATAAATAAAATCTTGGCTCTGCCACCAACCTTGGGGAAAACGGTGGACTGCTTTGGTCTCACCATAACATGGGTGCCCAGAGGGCAGCTGGCTAAACATCTGGTGCCAAAGGAACTCAGGACTGGAGTCAGGCATGTGAACCTCACATTACCGCTTGATGGCTGTGTGACTCTGGCCAAGGCATCTGAGTTGTCTAACCTTCAGCCCTGAGTCCGCCTCAGTGAAATGGTCATGATTGTCCCTATTGCTGGCAGCTTGGGGGTTTTCTCTACCACACATGGTGGGTGCATGGCCATCAGTAGGTACAATCACCTTCACAGAACTGGGCCTGTCCTGCTCACCTCCATTTCCATGCCTCCCTCCTGAGGGGCGCAGGTCTCCCCAGCTTCCCAGACTCAAAGCTCCTCGGCCCCAGCACGCCATTATTCCAGCCTGCTGTGCCTGGGGCTCCCTTCTCTCTGCCTCCAATCCCCTCTCTCTCCATTTTAGTGGGGCCACCCCTCACCAGCAGGGTGTTCCTGGATGGGTGCAGCCATGATCACCTCCCTTCATTCATTCCTTAAAGAACTGTCACAATATTTATTGAGCACTTAATGTGTAACAGGACCTGGGCTGGGTACTGAGTACACAGCTATGAGCAAGACACACAGTCACTGCCTTTTGAAATCTTAATCCTCGTTCGAGAGATAGGCCACGAAGGTAAATAACCAATGGCAGGTGGAGGGCGATGAAGGCCGTTTTATCAAGGTAAAGGGTGAGTGAGAGGGCCCATCAAGAGGACCCGTCTAAAAGTAACCCTTAGGAATAAACCGGAATGAAGAAGCATGTGAAGTAAGAGGCATGCGGGTTTGGAGGGGGGTTTGGTAAGGTCCGGAGGAAGGAAAAAAATTGGTGTGTTTGAGAAAAAGCACAGGTCCTGCGTGGCCAGGTGAGCAAGATGGCAGGTAAGGCCGGGCCCTGCAGGTCTCAGGGGCTGTGGTGCGGAGTTCGGGTTCTAACCAAGGACAGTGAGAATCACGTGGAGAATGTTGAGTGAGAGGGGAGTTAGGCTCCTTGGGCTGCCCCAGGGAGAGGTCTATAGAGAGGCCAAGGTCACGCCGGAAGCTCGGAGAAACTAGAGTGTCTCCAGACAGGCAGTGATGGTCACCGGGACCTGGAGAAGGTGACAGAGGAGGATGTGTTTTACAAGCAGAGACAACATGACTTGCTGATGGTTTCTATGTGGAGATGACAGGTGGAGGCCATCAACTGCGCCTGAGGTTTGTGCTTGGGCGGCCTGGTAGGTGCTGGGGTCACCTGCCGAGCGAGGCAGGCGTGGTGTGAGAACAGGCCTGCAGTCTGGGTCTGCGGCTGGCTGTGGGTCACGGATATCGGTACAACCGTGTGGAGTGTCAGGACACTCGGGACAGCTGTGAGGACTTGCAGCCAGGGCTCCCAGTGGTGGCTCTTGCCCACAGAGCGTCTATAAAAGGCTCTGACTTCAAACGCACTGCCAGGCCCTTGTGACAGGTGGCCGGCCTTGTCTGTCAGCCCAAGGCCTTGCTATCTGGTTTCCGTCCCCCCTGCGGGACCTCTGCTCTTTCTCTGTGTAGCGCCAACATCACCAACATTCAGCTGGACTATGGCGGGATCCAGATGTCCTTCCACAAGGAGCAGGTCTCGACAAACATCTCACTTGAATTTGACATTGACTTGAGACTGGAAGTCATACAGACGCAGGGTCTATGAGGCACTGGGGTCCCTTCTGCTCACGGGGGACCTGAGAGCTGGGGTGTAGGGTGGGGAAGAGAATGTGGCCACCTGTGGCACCCAGTTTTTTCTAACCCCGACCTGGTTTCAAACTCTCTTGCTGTGTGACCTTGGATAAGTCACTTCTCGCCTCTGAGCCTTAGTTCCTGCAACTGAAATGTGGATGGCAACCATTGGTCTGTGGAGGCAGATCATTTGCTCCTTTAAACCTGTGTTTAATGACGTGGACAAAAGGAAAGTGGTTGCCAGAGTGAGAGGTGAGAGGAAGGGAGTAAAGAGGACAAATAAAGGGGGAGGGGAAGTGATTTGACTTTGGGAAATGGGCACACACCACAACAAACAGTTTGATGTTCACCTGAAATCTATGCATTGTGTTTGACCTATGTCATGCCATTAAATTTCATTTCTAAGAGAAAGGAAAAGAGCAAAGCAATTAAAAGAATGAAATAAAACAAACCTATGTGAGTTCACCACACTGATTTAAAAAAGGAGAAACAGTACGAATAAAAAAGGTTTTTCAAATAAAAAAGGGGAAACACTGTATCTCATCACCCTTCCCTTCCTTTAATATCCTATAAGGTCCACTGTCCCCAAGAAAAAGGGGGCTACAGCTAAACAGTAAAACTATTTTTAAAAAGAGGAGTAAACTCTTAACTTTTGCATTCCCATAGGCCCGCCAATCTGGTCTGTATAAAGGATTTTCAGAAGCCACAGTGGCTAATAGCAGTTTTCTCTTTAATCACTGCCTGCGGAATTTACCACGCAGGGTGTGGCACCCCTCTGGGCCGGTTTGTAGAAAAGACTCCGTGTGGACAGCACTGTCCACGTGGACAGCCACTCTTCATGTTGACTGCCTCTACCTGCTGCTCTTTGTCTCCTGTCTTCTCTTCTCCTCCTCTCTCTCATCCCCAGAAGGCCCTTCAATAACAAGACTGTGAAGACACATGCACGCATGAGCCTCGCTGTGGAGTTTTGGCTGGAGAAAGACGAGTTTGGCTGGAGGGATCTGGTGATTGGACTTTGCTTCATGGAGACGGCAGTGTCCACACCACGGTCCTGAGTAAGGTCTTCACTGGTCCTCCTCAGGGCTGGGCTTCTTCCTGTGGCCACATGTCCTAACCATTTCCTGGGTGAACTTTCTGCAAGACCCTGTCCTCCTGCCACCCAGGGATGCCCCGCCCTCTTCCCAGAAAGAAACCAGGCTCCTCCCTTCCCCACCCCTGCAGCCCACCTCCACCGCTCCCATCAGAAACTCCTGGTAGCCCCCCCCACCCGCTCCCCTCACTCCATCCTGCACTGTCCCAGCTCCTGGGTCGGTCCCTGGGCCATTGCAGGAGTGTGCACCGGCGGCCCCTGGCTGGACCTCACCTCCTTCACTCCGTGCTCCGGCAGCAGAAGTCACTTTCTAGTCCGGTATCTGGCTGTGTCCTCCAGCCCCAGCCCCACACCTCCCAGGGGTCCTCCAGTGCCCTGTGGATGAAGAGCCAACTCCTGGACGTCACTCTAGGCCCCACTTGTCCTCTCCGCTGCCCCACCCTGCTCCACGCTGCAGCCCTCTGCCCTGTAGTCTCTCTGAAGGACCCGCCCCTCCATCAACATACCGTGTATTTTCACACAGCTGTGCCTTTGCACATGCGGATCCTTTGGCTGGAATGCTGTGACCTTCTTCTTTAAGGCTCCTTCTCATCACTCATTCATTCAACAAATGTTTACTGAGAACCTACTATTCCAGACCCAGCATGCTTGATCGTAGGGATACAACAGTGATCAGACAGAAAAGTAAAAATCCATAGCTAAATGAAGACCTACACCCTGGCCGACCAAGTCTGTCAACCTCAACAGACAGTGAGTCCCTAGGAGGCAAAACTTAGGTCTGATTTCTCTCTGTAATTCTAAAATGCAGAAAACAGCAAAGTTCTCAGGGGACGACCATTCGTTGATTCATCAGACAGTCACCGAGTGCCTAGGTCACGCCAGACATCCGAGGACAGGGCGGTGCAGGGGGAAGACAGTGGACTCGGGAGCTCTGCTGACCTGGTTCTGACCTCATCAATGCTAACTAGCTGTGCGACCTCGGACAGGTCACATTGCTTCTCTGAAGAGCCCCTTTGACTGCGCCTGACCATAGTGCCTCATGTTCTACAGGGCCAGCTGCGGAGTGAATGTGTAACCTGTATCCAACACAGAGCACTTGGTACTATTTCGCCTGTATTTATCTGTTCTGTACCTCTACCTCTCTCCCCAGAGATATCGCACCCAAGATGAAACATTTTCTCAATGATTTTAGACAAAAACTGGAGAAAGTTATCCCACATATGATAGAAGATCAGGTAAGCTGGAGAAATATATTTTGGCCTCGGGCATCCTTCGCTCTGAGGGTCAGGGTATGCATCTTGGAAGTTTAGCAAAGAGTTTCAAACCCTGGGCTTTCAAAACCTGAAAAACTTCAATTAAAATGGTCAGTTCTGCCACCTTCTGGCTGTGGGTCCTCGGGGAAGTGACGCCGTCTCCCAGAGCCTCAGTTTCCCCATCAGTAGCACGGGACCGATTCCAGTCCCCATCTCCTAGAGATGTCTGAGGATTCGGGCGGTAAGTCGTGGAAGTGCTGTGTGTGTGGCTCTAGCGGGCAGTTGGACTCAAAACAGGGAAGCTGAGCTGCCTTTTCCGCGATTCCCTGTGGGAACCCCATGGAGGATGGAGTCTAAACTTCCAGCCACGGGCCGGGTAGCTTCCTGTTCCCGGCTCCTGACTCGGCCCTTCTCTCTGTGCTGCCCGTCTAGGTGTGTCCTCTGATGGGTGAAGTCCTCCGGCAGCTGGACGTGAAGCTGGTGAAAAGCCTCATGGATGAGTGTCTGTGTCCATCCAAGGAGGACTCAGGACGGGTCAATGGCAAACAGAGGTGCCCCCATGGGGCTCCCAGCGAGATCTACTGAGGGTGAAGTGTCCGTACTTTAGAGGTGACGACGTTGCTGTCCCCTAAGAGAGCTGGGACAGCAGAGGGCACGCCTACAAGCAGCCTGGGCCTCCCCAAATCACTCACACCTCCAAATTACCAGAGATTATAGCTTCTGCACTCGACCCTTTAGGGAGCACATGGGCACCACCCCAAACTTGAGACTGCCCCTCCAGCTGCAGTTTAACAGATCCAGTCCCCGCCCTCAGGGAGCCAGCCCTGTCTGGTGAATGGACGACAACCGGAAGTGAAGGCTTAGCTATCATTTGGAAAGGGTTGTGATAGGGCTGCTCTGGGCACCTGCCCTTGGTGGGCATGGCTGGTGTGTCTTCTCCACTGTGGGCCCGGGAGATGGCGCAGTGTACAAGCAGGAGCCTGAGGCTGACCCTTCTCCTTGAAGAGCAGGGTGCCGCGCATGCGCTCAGCCAGCTGTGAGCCCGGCTGTCCCTCCGCGCCCGGGGCTCCGGTGCTTCGCTGCCGACTGGTGACCAGAGGAGATTCTAGGTCTTAGAGCAGGGAAGACAACATACCGCTTTCTTCCATAATAAATTGTAGCTCTGAAGCTGCAGAGGTCCCCTTGCCTGGGCCCGGAGTCCGGGTTCTAGGAGTAAAGACCTGACGAAGGCTTATCCTGAGACAGAATATACCTGAGTTTGCTCAACAGCCCAGAAATCCCAGACAAAACTTGCTCTTCCTGTATTTTGCAGCCGGAAGCCCGTCCACAGATGCGCTCATCAATGTAGAGAGGGTCCTGTTGAGATTTCCCATTCCCTCACTCATAGAACCCACATGTATTGAGCAGCTACCATGTACCAAGCCCTTTGCTGAGCTCCAAGGGAGTGTCAGCGGAAGAGAGTAAGCGTTGGCATCAGACATATCTGAGTTCAGGTTCAGTTTGTCCCAAGGAGAAGGTTGTGAAGGTCTGGACCAAGGGCATGGAGTTCCGTGCCTTCCATCCCCCACCAGAGGGCGGGCACGGAGCGCAAGCTCAGCGGGTTGCTGAGGTTAAATGAGCGAAGGACTTCTGGTCTTAGGATTCACTACCTGGGTTTGGGACAAGTCACTTGACCTCTTGGTCTTCCTCACTTGCGAAATGGGACTGGAAAAGCTTACAGGGTGTGGAGCATCAGGAGCCTTCACGCTGCTGGTGGAGGGGAGTTGTGCCACAGCCCTTATAACACTGGGCGGCAGCTGCATCTCCTGAAGTTCAACATGTGACACAACGCCTCTCTAAGGTTTGTGTGCAACAGAAACACGTGCGCGTGGTCAGCACGAGACATCTACAGGATTGCTCATAGCAACAGGGGTCATATGGCCCCAAAAAGCTCCCTAAAGGCTCATCAGAAGAATGCATAAACAGAGATCTTGGGGGATAGTCCCCCAGCAGAATCTCCACAGTGATGAATACGACCTACAGCTACACAGTCGCAGAGATCATCTCACACACCTCATGACGCCAGACACAGAGCACCTGGTGTCGCAGCCCCCACTCACATGACGCTCAAAACAGCAAAACGAATCTATGCTGTTAGGTCAAGAAACTGGTTATGGCTGGGGAGGGGGTCAGTGAATGGGAAGGGCTTGAGAGGTAATATTCTGTTGTTTCTGGACCAGGGTGCTGATTGTGGGGAGGGTGTTCCGTTTGTGACAATTCCTGAGCTCTTCAGTTAGGTGCATTTCCTTTTATAGATTATCCTTTAACAAAAATTGTTTCTAAATAAACATATTTACCATGCAAGATGTTTGTCAGCGTACATGAAAAGCCACTTGCAACATGTTTAGCCTATGCCAAGTCCATGCGGTACGTTATTAGACATCATTTAACTCGTTAATCATTTGGTTAATGACTATTCAATTCTTAAATATGAATTCTCAGCCTCTCTCCCCTGAGGGTAGGGAAAGCGTGCCGAGAAATCATGGGGCAGTTACACACATATCACCAAGAGAAGCACATGCTTACGAAGCCCGTGGCATGTGCCAAGCTCGGTGTCAGAAGCAGCTGACGTTCAGCCTTCATCAGACCCTCACAGCAACCCATGAGGGACGACCTTATTTTACCCATAAGGACACGAGGCTAAGAGAGAGCCGCCTGCCCGAGGTCACCAAGGCACTCAGGCAGCCCGAACTGGAGCCCACACTCTTCACCTCTGTGAATTCCCCTCCAGAGTCTCTCCCCCACAACACACACACACACACACACACACACACATGCACTCACACTGGGGAAAATGATGAGATACGCATTCAGCTGGATTGAGAAGCTCAAATAAGAAAGGGTCAACATCTCAGAGATGAGAACAGGGCAAGACAGACTCATGTCTCCCTCTTGCAATTCAGACTCCCTAATCCGAAATGCTTCAGCGGGGATTTGCAACCCTACACGCCCATGTTTACACGGATGATTCCCCTTGACAGTCCTGAGGTTGTGGGGTGCTTCCTGCTCATGATTCAAAGAGCAAACATGGGAAGGCTGGGCCCCATCCTCCAGCGAGGTCACCTGGTCTCTTGGTGAAGGCAGCTTTTGTCTGCCTTCTTCCTGACCCCTCTGGGGGTCAGGGGGTGGCTCTGGGGGTGGCTCCTCGGGTTTCCTGCTTCGTGTTCACGAAGTCGTCGACTCATTGTGTTTTCTCCTGGAAAAGCTCACTGTGCTATGGACCTCTGTTATGGGACTGGGGTCCGGGGTAAGAAGTGATATAAGCAGAAATTCAGCCCCAGATGTTTCTCCAGGCCCCGCCTTTCTTCACCCTGTAACAGCACGCCCTTCCGTTGCAGAGTTCTGACACGGTTCCAGGCACTGGGCTGCGTGCGACATTTGTTTCCCGTTGAACCCTCTCCATAGCCCGGGGAGAAAACTGAGGCAAAAAATGGAAAAGCATCTTGTCCCAAAATGAACCTGGTTACTAGCACGAAAGCCAAAGAGCTTCGGGCAACCGCCTGAATTCACTTCTTACTAGCAGAGGTGGCCCTGGACAGCTGACTGTCCTCCGTGTCCCACACGGTTATTAGAAATGGCATAAAGCGCTTGTGTCCCACAAAAAGCCTTTATTATTGTCAGCTGTAAAGGTAGGAGGGAAGGTTACTCTCCAAGGGAAGTAGAATTTGCCTTAGGCAAAAATACCTTTTTGCATCCGAGTCGGATTTTCGCAACGACTCTCCAGCTCCCAGTGAACACTTTTGCCCTCTGTCCCTCAACAAAACCACTGAAGAGCCCCTCTCACTCGGCCCCGGCCCTGACCTCGCTCTGAGGAACAGAACCAGCGTCCCACTCCAGGTTCTGGAGAACAGACCTCGGGCAGGTCAAAGCCTTGGAAAAAACTAACTTTGCCCTTCAAACCGGGATCTCTTGAGCCACAAACACCATCGATAAAGGTTCTCAGCCGTAGTCAGGTCAGGAGAAAAGGGCACCACCTACATTTCTGAGAAACTCGTTGGGGAGGCACAGACGTTACCAATGTGGGGAACACTTGTCTCAAATGTCCACAGCATGTCCTTCCACGGCCTTCGCCCTGCCTGTAGCAATGGAACAGGCAGCGCCCGTGGCTTCATAAAGGGGCAGCTTCAGCAGGAGCGGAGGGAAGGTGCCTGGACCTTTGACGAGTCAGTAGGGACAGAACAGACCACTGCTCACCAGGAAGGGGGGGAGGGGAGACTCTGTAGGACAGTGTGAGGGTGTTTGGGGTGATGGAACTACTCTACATCCCGACTATGATGGTGGGGATAAAACCACACGTGCATTAAAATTAAAACTACACACCAGAGGACAAAAAGCCAATTTTGCTGTGGGTTTGTTTGTTTTTTAAGATTGGGATTTGTTTTGTTTTGTTTTTTTTCAAAACCCTGGCATAGGCAGGATATGTCAAGAGTATCACATATACAATGTATTAAAGCAAAGTTTCCTGCCCTGAGACTAGAAAATTCCCCACGTTGGGTTGGTGGGATGTAAGAGTCCAAGAGAAGCTGAGGAGAACACGGTTTTGGTGGGTTCGGGAAGGTGTCCTGCGCTCTGGCTACTCCCAGGCAAAACTTGTCATAGGACAACAGATGGCACAGTTGATAACGCAGGATTCGAGAACAGAGGGCATCTGTGCCCGTGTCCCCTTCCAGAGCCCCGGAGAGAGGCCCACACCCCGGGGAAGGAAGTTTACCTGGGGGGTCTGGGTGGGTCCGAGCAGATGGGCTGCGGTAGCCCCCATGGTCCTGCTTGAGACCCAAGGAGTTGAGTAACAGCTTTCTCGTCTGTAAAATGGGACTAATAATAGTGTTGATATCCTAGGGATGCTAGGAAGGTTGCACAAACATTTGTGGAAATGACCTGTCGATAATAACGACCACCACTATTATTACATATGGGGAAACCGAGGCTCAGAAAGGACATAGGAGCTGTCTAGTATCAAACAGTGAGACTGGGCACAGCCCCCTGAGAACTCAAGGATTCTTGAACCGAGTCCGGGGCACCACCTCCCTGACCTCCACGCTCAGCAGACAGAGTGGCTTTTCAGTCACTCCTGTCCCCAGACCTCCCTCCATCATGGCACAGACGAGGAGACCATCTCAAAGCAGGACAGAGAGCAAATGAGAGACAAGAACCATCTCCCCACATTTTCAATGTCCTCCACGTTCTCTGCACCTCTGCATCTGGTGACATCGTGATGTACAGTATAAAATACATTATTGACACATCCGGCTAGAGTGAGTCCTTACCTCCTGATCCTTGGGGCCTCCTGTAGGGAATGTTTGCTTTGGAATTTGTGGGATGGACACGGTAAGATGAACAGTTTCTCATCAGTTTCCCAGCTGTCAATCATTCAGCACCACGTCTCCCCGGCTATGGGGTCACTCGCTATATATGAAGTCAGCCCCACTGCAGAACCCAGCACGAATCAACTGACGGAGACCCAGAGCTCCTCCACTGTCCCCTGCAGAAATCCAGGTGAGCGCAACGCAACGACTCTCTTGAACCTGCCTTTTTATCAGACACCAAGCCAGACTGAAGCTCTTCGTGAGTATTGCCCAGTGACAAATTGGTGATGGCTCTAGCACAAAACACAAGAAACAGGCCCTGGCCGGTTTGCTCAGTGGTAGAGCATCAGCCTGGCGTGCAGAAGTCCCGGGTTCGATTCCCGGCCAGGGTACACAAGAGAAGCGCCCATCTGCTTCTCCACCCCTCCGCCGCGCCTTCCTCTCTGTCTCTCTCTCTTCCCCTCCCGCAGCCAAGGCTCCATTGGAGCAAAGATGGCCGGGGTGCTGGGGATGGCTCCTTGGCCTCTGCCCCAGGCGCTAGAGTGGCTCTGTTCGCAACAGAGCGACGCCCCGGAGGGGCAGAGCATCGCCCCCTGGTGGGCAGAGTGTCGCCCCCTGGTGGGCGTGCAGGGTGGATCCCGGTCGGGCGCATGCGGGAGTCTGTCTGACTGTCTCTCCCTGTTTCCAGCTTCAGAAAAGTAAAAAAAAAAAAAAAAAAAAAAAAAAACCACGAGAAACAGCAGTTTCAGTGCTGACTAGATGTCCGGAGGGAGAAGGATACACTGGCATAGGGCGTCCGCCAGCTTTCTCCTCTGCTACCCCTGGGTTGTTGCTTTCATGCTCATGCTGATAAAATAGCTGCTGAGACACAGCCATTGTATCTGGCATCCGATTAAAAAATAGCAGGAGAAGAAAACAAAAGCTGGGTAAGCCCACTTTAAATAACTCTTTATGAAAACCCAGCCTAAGAAGGTTGGGGAGAGAAGCCTTTTTTTTTTTTCTTTCCCTTTTTGAAGCTGGAAATGGGGAGAGACAGCCAGACAGACTCCCGCATCCGTCCAACCGGGATCTACCCGGCACGCCCACCAGGGGCGACGCTCTGCCCACCAGGGGGCGATACTCTGCCCCTCGGGGCGTCGCTCTGCCACAACCAGAGCCACTCCAGCGCCTGAGGCAGAGGCCAAGGAGCCATCCCCAGCACCCGGGCCGTCCTCGCTCCAATGGAGCCCCGGCTGCGGGAGGGGAAGAGAGAGACAGAGAGGAAGGGGGGGTGGAGAAGCAAATGGGCGCCCCTCCCATGCGCCCTGGCCAGGAATCAAACCCGGGTCCCCCGCACGCCAGGCCAACGATCCACCCCTGAGCCAACCGGCCAGGGCCGAGAAGCCTTTTGTTCGGCCTGTTTTTGCGCTCAAAAATGAAAGAGTTCTTTAAAGGGAGAGGGAAGGGTGGGCAGGTGCCCTCAGCTCTCCACGCTTCTATTTTCTGCTCTTTAAAATAAATGTAGATACATGTCTCATAGATCAGGGCTGTTGGAAAGATTTAGTGTAGACCCCTCTCTCTAGGCTTCTAAAAATGCCCCTTGGCCACCCTGTCCTTCCTCGGCTCTGTTAGTGTGTGTGTTTTCCTAAAGGCTCTGTCAGAACCAGGGAGGGATGAAGAGAACCACTGACTAGTAAGTCCAAAATGAGCTTCCATTTAGTGGCCCTGGGTTAAGCAATTTTTCAAAATGCTTGTTGAATCCACACAGTAACTTTATTTATTAAAGTACAAGGTAAAGTACACACAACTTAAAGGCAGGAATGCTGGGTGCTCGCCACTAAATATGGGTGGTCTCAGGGAAAGCATAACCCTGCTCTGAGCCTCAGTTTCCCATCTGTAAACGGAAGTGGAATTGGGATGGTTAGGAATACGTACAGAGGAGTCCCTGGTTTTCCCCCACCCCCAAACCCTTCAGCTCCACAGAGAATCTCAGACTGACCCTGACACTGACTCGACTTACCTGGGGCCCCCAGGGCACATCCCAAGTGCTGAAGGTATCAGGTCCTCGTCTCATCCTTGGTGGGCTGCCTGCCCTGTTGTCTGCTCAGTGCTGGAATATTTGAATTCCCTGTGGGTCTGTTAGACTGCATAATTAAAAATATTTCTTAGATTTCACTCCATTTGCCCTTTTATGTTAGCATGCCTTGTTATTCTTTTATTGGATGCTGGACATCATGATGAGAAATTGTAGAGGTTCTGAATGATGTTTTCTTGTTCCAAAGAACAGGCTTACATGAGTTTTCTGGCCACCCTAGATTTATGCTCTGGGGACACCCTCTCAGAGGATGACCCCCACAACCTACGCTCTCTGCTCTGCCCTCCCACAGGTGCCTGACCCAAGATGCTGAGGATCTCCGGCCTCTTCCTGCTCCTCTGCGGGCTGCTTGCTCCATCCACTGCTCAGCAGTCCTTGCCCGAGGTCTCCGAAGGTGAGACAGTCTTCTCTTGAGTCATGCCTGGCCTCGTCAGACCCATAGGTCTCTCCTAGAAATCTAAGCCATGAGCCAATGCTGGTTAAGTTTTGACTAGCGTTGTGCCCAGCACACAGTTAACACCAATAATTGTTAGCTATTCTGATTGTCACTACATAACTGTATTAAATCTCTTCCCAAGATCCCCCTCTTTCCTGTCTCTGTGCCCTGCTCCATCTGCTATGATCCACCATCCAAGATCCCAGCCCTACCTGGACCGGCCATGCCCGCTTCCCCCACACTCACTCCCCTCCGGCCACCGCGGCCTCTGAAGCACATGAAACACACTGAAGAACCTTTGCAGGCGCTGTTCCCTCTGCTTAAAACAGCCTTCCCCTAACGATCCACAGGGCGCCCTCCCTTCCTCAGGTCTCGGCTAAGACGTCAATTTTGCAGAAAGACCTTCCTCGGCCTGAACTAGTGCCCTCCGCCCGCCCTCTGGGTGCTCAGCCTGCCCGTGCTCTTCCCTCCTCCCAGAGCGCGCCCCTCGGAATGCACCCCTATAGCCGCAGGGCTTAGAACATTGACACTTCTTTCCAGGCCCCTTGGCAAACAGCCTCTGCCCAGAGACTCTCCAGGTGACACCCCATCACGCCCACACCCCATCTTCACCCCTAGGGCTCCAGCCTCCTCACCAACCACCAGCCTGTCGGCTCCGTGAGAGCGGAGGGTCCTCCGGTTTCCACCCACGCAGCCCCGCCCCCTTGGCATGGCTCCTGCACATAGGAGACCCCCATAAATGTCTGCTAAACGACTGTGTCTAGAACCTGGGGCGCCCACGCAGGCCAGGCAGACCTGATGAATGAGAAGTAAACGCGCCACGTGTGGGACGTGTTCAGAGGTCAAGGTCGTGTCTGGGAATTTGGGGCATCTGACCGTCAAACTAGGTTTTGAAGCCCATGTTTCTTTCTCAACTTTAACCTAAGGACCCGCAGGCGCGGACGTTCCTTCCAGCCCGGAGACCTCTAACCTAGGAGGATCATTGAAGGACTTCCTCAGCAACAAAATAAAATCCATGAAGTTTGGTTCGAGTTTCACCAACGGAAACAGACGATATGCGTGAGCGCTCTCTGATCACTCTGCCCCAGGCCCAGCCGGTCCTGGATCTGTGGGGGTGTTAGAGCTCCCCCAACATTTCCTGACACTGCAGAGGCCCTTCCCTAACAGTCCCTCCAGCTCGGATGGCCGGACAGCCACTGGTCGGGAGAAATTCCCATTGGGGGCGGAGGCAGCGGCTGAGCAGGCAGGGAAGACAGGCAGGGGCTCAGGCTCTTTGTTGGGGAAAGGGGGCTGCCTGTCAGCTGGGCCAGGCCCTCTGGTCTCTTCCCCTCCCTCTGTTAAAGGGAGGAATCCCAGAGGACTGCTGTGAGGAATAAATGAAATAACACGTGTAAAGTGTTGACATAGCTCCCTGCGCTCAGTACGCCCCCAATCAGCTGTAACAAGAACAGCAACCTCAACAGAGCTAATGTGGTGATTATAATGTGTGCTCTCTGAACACCAGAACACGGAATCCAAGACTCAAGTGCTGACTCCCACCTTTACCCCGACCGCCACCTCGTCCTTCCCCAACCCGGATCGGCTTAGCTAATGACATCCATTTGCTGCCACCCTACACCTTGATGTGGACCGTGGCTCCCCTCTTCCTCTCACACCAACATTCACGCGTCCGATAAACCTTGTCTGTCCACCTTCAAAACACACCCAGGCCTCAGACAGCTTTCTCCACCGTCTCTGGTCAGAGCCACACCACCCCTTCACTGAGTGCCCCAGAGCCCCCTGTTCCCCTTTAAACCCATTCTTCCTCCACTCTGTTCCACTGGGATTTGTACCTCTTTGAATTTCCAACTATTCTATTGGTTCTCAGAACCAAGCCCAAGGTCCTTACAATTGGACCACAAGGCTCCATGAGATCTGGCTCAACAAACTACCTCTTTCATCTGTTCTCCTACTATTCTCCCCACCCAACTGCCCACCAGCCGCCCTTAGCCTGTTCTGTTCCTTAAACATGCCAGCCAAGTTTCAGCCCCAGGGCCTTTGCACTTACTCTGTCTTCTCCTTGGACCCATCTTTCCCTAGCCATCTTCATGACTTGAACCTTCACTTGCTCCATGACTCTTTCCAAAGTCACTGCCTATGAGAAGCCTTCCCTGACTCCCCTGTCTAAAATTCTACTCTTCCCTATGTCACTCTTTATCACCCAGTTTTTCACAGACCTACCAGCCTACATCCCATAGGCATCAATTTACTGGGTTTCTCATTTTACACATATACACTATTCCCAAGCATGTGCTGTCTGTGGCTTTAAGTCTTTTACTTATTATTTATTCACTCATTATTCCAGTAGGCTTGATACTGGCCAAAGGGCTAGACGTGGTCATTCTAAGGTGCATTAAAACAAGCGCTTCCTTTTGCTGTGTTCCCAGTGCTTATCACATAGTAGCTGTGCGATAAATCACGTGGCTACTGAGGGAGTAACAGTCCTTGCATACACTCAGCTTCTACCTTGCAGGACACCTGCCTTGCACAACGTCTGGTCACCAGCCTCTGGGGCCACAACCTTCCCTTGTATTGTTATCTCTTCACTCAGGCTCCAGGCGAGAAATGTACGCATCGTAGACCTCACCTTTGAGAACTCCAAGGATAGCAAGGACGTCAAGTTAAGGATAGGACCAGAATTTACCCTATCAGTGAGGTAAGTAACAGCTACAAGTGTCATGTACAGCTCTACCCACTTTGGCACAGGTGCACAGGGTACAGGAAGCAACCATAACTCACAGGCGCCTGGGGCCATCTCAGCAAGACTCGCTGTGTGGCTGGAGCAGCGCCTACCCTCCCCAGGCCGGCGTGACGGCGTGACTCTGTGTGGAGAGTCAGGAGTCCGCAGGATGCTTGCCTGCTTCCAATCTGGGGCCCCTCTAGCAAGAACAGGGGGTGTTCTACAGGTTTTCTTTCCCTGCTTCACTCAGAAAGCCCTGTCTTTCATTTGTTCGAAAATGAGAATTTTGACATCAGCTCTGATTGAATATGACTTAAGCACAGAATCTGCTCTAGACCCCAACGCTCCGTGGCCCCAATGCTTAGAGATGCTGAGAGATTGCCCACAGGCGTGTTTTGTCTGGTCTGCAGAATGTACATTCAGAGAGCACAGACAGACTTCCTTCAGTTTATCACTGCCTTGCCTCTCCCCTCGAAACCAACCCCTGGTCTATTCATTCATTTCCACATCAAACCTGAATCTCATGGCAATGGGGTTGGGGACCTCTGCAACAGTACTTTCCATTGTCACAGTCTGTCACTTTTGATAAGCTGCCATACTGAACATCAACTGTCCCCTGAGCCAGATGTAGTAGGTATTAGTCGTATACTCTGAAGGCTGATGTCCCTGGTTTAACCGCTTGCTGGATGCATGACTTAGAAAAATCCGTTCTTATTCTCCAGTCTTGAGTAACCTCTTTTGAAAAATAAGGAAATTATCTCAACAGAGTCCTTTGGAGGGTCCTGTGCACACACAGGGAACCTTTATTCTAGATGAAATTGGAGGTGCTGTGACCTCCGAGGTTCTGAGCTCTAACTCTTCCCTCCCACAGGATCCCGATGTTTGGGCCCTTCACATTTCTCGTGCGGGCAAAAGTAGAAGTCGACCTGCACTTGGGGACCTCAGAAGATGGTACACCACAACTTAGCTTGAGAAATTGTAGGCTCGTACCCGGGTCCCTAGAGATCGTACCTGAAAATATGTGAGTTCTCTGCCTTCCTCTCTCTCTGGGTCCAGCTGGTTATGATAAAGCCCACAGTGAGGCTTTGCCCAGTGATGTCACCCACAGAGCAGTACTTTTCGAAATTACCCTTTTGTGTATACAGGGATGTGCATCTTAGAAATAGAACTCTATGTTCTCTTAAAAATAATTTGCTTGTTGTAAAGATAATAAGCTCACTGACGTGGAAAGAGGTTCACTGAATGGCTGTGAGAGCAAAGAAAGCAGGCTCGCTTGATGATGGGTTGATACTAGGTTATTTCTGATTTTTATTTATTTTTTATTTTTTTGTTCTTATAAACAATCCTAAATCTTTTGATATAGAAGGGTTTTCCAAAAATAGAAATTATCTCCTTATTGTAGGTTTCTAAAATTATTTCAAAAGTATTACCAGTTCTGCAACTTTAAACTGTTAAGGTACATAACAATTTTGAGCATTCCAAATCACATACCGGATACCTCGCCAATGCAACTGAACTCAGTGACGTGATTCTAGCAGGCACCGGTCAGTTTCCTCACATGCCCAACCAGTACGAATTGTTCCCGTTTTCATACATTTTGTGTAGGAAATTTCAAAGATGCCATTGTTTTCATTTTTTTAAACTTTCAATAAAGCAAAAATGTCATCTCATCAGTCATTTTTTTTTTTAGTCTGTGATGTTATCTTTATAGAGTAACTATCTTCAAAAATTTGCCCTTTTATTAACAAGAGTGTTAGTGCTTTCTCTGAAATTTATAAATCCTTTTTACAATCTTCTTTTTCTTTTTTTTGTTTTTGTTTTTGTTTTTGTTTTTGTTTTTTTTTTTGCATTTTTCCGAAGCTGGAAACGGGGAGAGAGTCAGACAAACTCCTGCATGCACCCGACTGGGATCTACCCAGCATGCCCACCAGGGGGCGATGCTCTGCCCATCTGGGGCATGGCTCTGTTTTATCCAGAGCCATTCTAGCACCTGAGGCAGAGGCCACAGAGCCATCCTCATTGCCCAGGCCATCTTCGCTCCAATGGAGCCTTGGCTACAGGAGGGGAAGAGAGGGACAGAGAGGAAGGAGAGGGGGAGGGGTAGAGAAGCAGATGGGCGCTTCTCCTGTGTGTCCTAGCCGGGAATCAAACCTGGGACTCCTGTACGCCAAGCCGATGCTCTACCACTGAGCCAACTGGCCAGGGAACACACTCTTCTTTTGTAAGATTTTTTTTAATTTAGGCTAATCTCTACAATTAACTGAATCCAACATCATTGCCAATCTATTTTATACCCTGTCTATCTTATTCATGAATTCTTCAGTTTGCTCTACTCCCTGTTGCTCACTGTTTCAGGAAAGAGCATGTGTGGAATCCTTTCTGAGCTCTTCCTGGTCTGGTAATGTCCTTCTGTCTCGTACAGACACACTAAGAACCTGGCCAGAGAAGGCATCCTTGACCCACAGTCACCTTCTCCAGGGAAAAATCTGTTGACTATTGCTCTCATGTCTTCTGATATGTTGAAGAACATGAGTCCTTCCATTGTGGGAAATCTGAGAGCTTAGGCTGGAGGAGGTAGATCAACTGAGTTATGTGCAAGCTTTTTATACAATAAAGACACAAACCCTTTGCCTGGAACTTAGATTAAGTCTGATCTATCAAGGACTGGGGAAGACTTCAGGACCCCAAAGACCACTTTACACGGCTACTTCCTGCTTCTTTCTTATGTCCCCCAACTGAAGAAGGACATGATACTCCCTTTCCATGAAGGCATGACCGTGGGGCTAGGGAGATAAGTTCTAGCAGAGCATTAGCTCATCAGAGAAATAATAATGTGTGCAGAAAAGATGGAAGTCAGAGCTGAGTAGAGCAGCCTGGATAAAGCCAGCGGTCTGGACCTGGAAGGGTGGTCAAAGTGGAAGAAATCATTGCAGAAGACAAGCAAAAGAGCACAGAGAGGGGAGGGGGGCCAGTGATGAGGGCACGGGTGATTTGAACTATAAGGTCAATTTTAGGAGCTATTAAGAGGTAGATGAGAGCAAAGGGCTGAGGCTGGGTTAGAGCTCCGTGCAAACAAGGGATAAAGGCTAAAATCTAAGCTGTTTGGGGTCAACTGAGACAAGGGGCAACGTGAAGGAAGAAGAGCGTGGGTGAAATTAATCTATTCTACAACCTCATCCATTCTGAATTTAGAGACCCCTCGGCACCAAGATCTGTTGCTAAAGAGGTGGAGCGCCACATGGGACACTTCTTCAAAAAGAGCTTGGCCGAAAGAGTAAGTATGCCAACCCAGACAATGTACTTCAGTCTCTGAGTCTGGAGTCGGATCTTGTTGTGTTGGATTTTCTTAAACTGAAAGGAGATCTTCCAAGAAGGAATCAGCCTCTGTGAGACTGGACGTCAGCTAAGGAGCCCATCCAAGACTTGATTTCCCTGGCTGTAAATAAGTATAAGCAATTATAAAATGAACAGCTAACATTCACTAAAGCACACAGGCATGGTGCTAAGCATCTTACGTGAATTTGCTTGTCTCCTTCTACAGTCTCATACTCTAGGTAGTAATTCTGTCACCATTTCCCAGTGTTTCCCCCAGATTTAAGAAGAAGTTCTGGGGGGAGGGTAAGAGGCTTACTCAAGTGACAAAAATGCCAAATGGCCCAGCTGACATGGGACCCCAGGGCAGTCTGCTCCCCAATCCCCTCTTTCCTGTTTGTTCCCTAGGATGGCCTGGCTTAGAAGAAGGACCTGCCCAGATGACCCCGTGCAGGCTTCATGAGCGGAGTCCTCTCCCTGACTCGTGTATTTCCTTGTCTTGCAGATATGTTCCTTCCTTAACCTGTGGCTCCAGCACATGAGACCCCGCCTGACTAATGAAATATTGAGTAAGTGAGGCCAGAGGGAAGGGGTAGGAGAAAGTTCACACTCTTCCCACCCCTTTACCCTCCATCCATCGTCATCCCTTCCCTCACCCTGACACTGCTCCCGCTTTGAAAACTCCTTGCTGCCCTGCAGAGAAAGTAGGGTCTGTAGCAGCCGCAATCCTAACAAACTCAGCTCCCATTTCTGGGGGGGGGGGGCTGTGTGCCTGCTCAGGCTTAAACCCTCTGCAGCCCTACCACGAGCTAAGTACGTGCAGGTTTCCATTCTCTCCTGGTCCTCAAAGCCTAAAAAGCTGAGATATAAACAGAAGCTTCCCTGGGGTGTGTGTGTGTGGAAGAAAAGCTGTCCAAGATGCCCTTGACTCTCCTCTTAAAATGTACGATGCTGCGTTAGGAGGAGAATATTGGTCTGGTGTCAGCCCAGGAAAGCACTGATTCCTTCAGCCGTCTCTACCGCCCAGTACCCAAAGTTTCTACGTCTGCCAGACCCCCAACGAGTCGTGCAAGGTGGAATCTCCACAGCTCAGCCCCCAGCAGGAATCTGAGAACCAATAACATTGCCGGTTAAAAAAGACTCATATTTCATTAATTTTTCACTAGTCCAATCACAGGCTGGATGCTAGAGTTTCTGACGTTCCTTTAGATGACTTTCCCAGCAGGCAATTTCCTGGCCTTGGCTGGCATACCTCCATTGACAGGGAGCTCCCTGCTTACAGGTTGGGAAACTTGAGGCAGGTCATCTGGATGCGTGTTGAAGCTCTCAAAGCTCGGTGCACAGCGTCAGTCCGAGCACATGGGACTGGGTGGCAGGGCCAACACCCTCGCTCTGCGCATCACGGCTGCGACTCTGGAGAGGGCTCCTGGTAAACAGAGAATCTCGCTGCTTTAGGGCCAACATCCTCCACTGTCTCGTTTTATGGCACAAGCTCTTAGGGGATTAGCTCGGGGTGGGAGAAGTCATTCCCGGTTTATGGGTGAGGAAGCTGAGGCTCAGAACTGTCAGTGAAATAATTGAAGTCAGCTGGTGACAGAAAAGAAACTTCTACTTCTGGTCTCCAAGCCTCTGACCAGTTTTCTGACCTCGCTCTGTCCCCAGATCCAGCAGGGGAAACTCCTTTGCCTCTCTAATCCTCCTTCGCCCCCACGGTCTAAGGTGTTTGTCTTATGTTCTAGATCTTTTGCCGGGCACGTACCAGTTCTCCAACTAGATATCCTCACAGCATAGGAGCCGCATTGGTACCAATCAGGTGAGAGACCAGAGACATATTTTTATGCCTTCAGTGATCTTGGGCATTAGAGTCATTGTAAACGTTTCATTCCTCCTTTCATTCATAAAATTCCAGCGAAGTGTCTACAATGTGTTAGACTCTAGGGATACAACCATGAGCAACGCAAAGACTCTGCTCCCCTGGAGCTCGTATCCTCGTTGTGCATACCCACAGTGAACTAGGAGTTAAATGCAGGGTCCACTCCATTCCATAAGGTGATGGAATGATGAAGGTAACAACATAGAAGGATGTGAGAGACAGCGTGACTGGGGTGGCGGAGGAAAAAGGCAAAGGAGCATGTGTAGTGGAGTCCTGAATAATAAGGTAGAAGACATCCCAAGACCCAGGAAAAGAATATCACAGACAGGAGAACGAGCATGTGCAAAAGCCCTGAGGCAGGAGTGAGCTTTCCTTGTGGGTGCAAAGAAAGAAGAGCATTGTGGCTGGAGGGTGGAAGGGCTCCGTTATAAAAAGTAGTTTCATAAGGAAGATATCTGGTGAAGAAAGGAAAGGGGCGTCTCTGTAAAAGGAGATGTGATTATTCACTTAGCACGTATTGATTTGAAACTGTATTCTGTACTGAATTCAGTCTACTCGAGTGACCCCACCTCAGGTCTTTCCAGAAAAAGGGCACACCTGCCACTCTGGTCCCTGCTTCATTTTCCTTCATGACACATCCATTAGCATCTGACCTCCTACTATGTTATTAGTTATTTCTTCTCCTTCCCCAACTAGAATGCAGACTTCACAAAGGCAAGGACTTTATTCTATTTCCCGTTATATCCCAGGTGCCAGGATTACAAAGATGAACCACACCCGACCCCCTGCCCTCAAGAGCGCCCAGTCTAGTAAGGGATAGGCAAATAAATGGGCTATTTTATGTGCAGCAGAATGTCCTGTTTGAGGTTCTATGGACGTAGAGAGGCAAGACTCAGAAGCTCTGCCAGAAGACGTCCTGGAGGGCTTCCAAGAGGAGAAAGGATTTAAACTGAATGTTGAAGAACAATTAAGAGTTCTTTGTGGGGAAATGCATTAAAGGCAGAGGACACAGCATGTGTGAACATACAGAAGTAGGAAAGGACCTGGTGCTCTAGACAACGGGGAGAAGCTCTGTGTGATTGGTCACGGGCACCATGGGGGATGGAGACATGCTTCTCTTAGCAGTAAGGATAAGCTTACTGTGGGCGGTACATGTGACTTCTGAGGACCAGGGTGGATATAATGGACTGAGCCACCAGGAAGGTACAGTCCATGACAGGGAACATGAAACACTGAGCGGCTGACACCATAGTTGCAACTATGTCATTGGATTAATTAGTTTAGTTATATATTACTCTAAATTAATGCTATGCAATAAAAATATAATGAGACACATGTAATTTGGGATTTTTAGTAATGAAATTTTAACAAAGAAAATGCAGATTTATTTATTTTAGTGATATATTTTGCTTACTCAATATAGCCAAAGTATTAGCATGTAAACATATCATCAATATAAAAGTTATTAAGGAAACCTTTTACATCCTATATTTGCACCAAGTCTTTGATATCTGGAGTGTATTTTGTACTTACAGCACATTTCCATGTGGACTAGCTGCATTTAGGTGCTCAATATTCACATGTGGCTGGTGGCGGCCATATTGGACATAGCAACTCTAGCAAAGCTAACTATGGCTGGTTGCAAAAAACAGCTAATTTTGGCTGGTTCCTAGTTCTATATATTTGCACAGGAGGTGTCCTCTGCCTTAAATGCATTTCCCACAAAGACTCTTAATCACTCTTCAACATTTTATATTATGCCCCCAATACATGTAGGCTGCAATCTATCATGGAAGTTCCACAGATATATTTATCCTGCCTAGAAAGTGTTTTATAACTGTGAATGGATTGCCCATATTAAAATAATATGTAATATTAAAATGTCTTTTGATGAACCAGGGCATTTGGCAACATTTTGCAGCCTTGTGCCACGACGTAGGCCAAGGTAAGAGGCAAGGTCCATCTTGGCGGAGGAGAAGGAAACTAAGGAACAGTGAGGAATTGTTCTCCAGGAATAGGGAGTGGAGGGGTGTCCAGGAAGAAATACGGTTCAGCACCACGAACAGTGGACAGCGGCACCGGTGCTATTCAGAACTGGGCAGAGGAAAGGCGCTGTGCTCTGCCTTATAACCTCCTTTAAAAGGATGTATAATGTTGATGAGTATCTTGATTATTTCACACAGGTCCTGCTTGCCGGCCTCCTCTCTGAAATGCCCTCCACACTCCAAGCCACCAGCTACATAGATTTTCATGTTAATTGCTGCCTCCTGGATCCATCCCAAAATTCCCCTTCTTTTCTGGGTATGAGGGTGTTTTTCTGTAAACCCATCTGCTGACTTCATCTTCCCACAATAAAATTTTTGCATCTCTTCACAGTGGACTGCCCTGCTTCCATAGCACCCTGTGGGCAGTGGCACAAAAGCCACAAATGGTAAGGATGACCCAAACTGAAAGAGGGAGTGGGTGCATGGGTTAACTTAGCCTTAGAAGTGCCTGAACACTCTGGCCTGGAGTTTTCCTAGAGCAAAGGAGCAAGGTCACGTGTAACCTGCTCCACCAGGTCATAGCACTGGGCATGCACCACAGCTCTCCTGCTTGTTGGGAATGTACACAGGGGACTAGACCTCAGCAGGTCCTGACGTCATGAGTAATTTGTATGAGTAGATGACCTGCATGTATTTGACCTTGTAAAGGAAACTCACACATTGCTTTCATTTACATACACACAATGCCCTTTGAATTCCACACCACTCATTCTGACAATCTAACACAGTGGTTTTTAATCTATTTACACTTGGAGACCAATGAAAATAAGAGAATTATTTAGGGGACGACTAAGGCATAAATCACCCTGAGCATAAGTGAAGTCAACTAAGATCATTGGGTCTCTAATCGTTGTGCAGCATCAGGGTGGTTAGCTCTTTCGCGAATCTACACACTATTTCTGGCTGTGTGGATGATTAGATAATAGATTTCAGCCTGACCAGGTGGTGGCACAGTGGATAGGCATCAGACTGGGACACAGAGGACCCAGGTTCAAACCCTCAGGTCACTGGCTTGAGCACATGCTCACCAGTTTGAGTGTGGGGTTGCTGGCTTGACCATGGGATCATAGACATAACCCCATGGTCACTGGCTTGAGTCCAAAGTCACTGGCTTGAGCAAGAGATCACTCACATGGCTATAGCCCCCCATTCAATGCACATATAAGAAAGAAATCAATGAACAACTAAGGCAGGGGTCAGGAACCTTTTTGGCTGAAAGAGCCATGAACGCCACATATTTTAAAATGTAATTTTGTGAGAGCCATTCAACAAATCGTGTATGTTATGCATTATCCAATAAAAATTTGTTTTTGTCCTAGAGGACAGCTGTGATTGGCTCCAGTCACATGCAACCATGAACATGAATAATAGGAAATGAAATAGATTTTAATACATGAGAATATTTTATATTTTTAACGTTACACTGTGTCCGTAAAGTCATGGTGCACTTTTGAAAGGCCACAGGAAAGCAATAAAAGATGATAGAAATGTGAAATCTGTACCAAATAAAAGGAAAACTCTCCTAGTTTCATACCTATTCAGTGCAGTTCAATGTGGGCTCATGCCCAGATTTTTTAGGGCTCCTTAGGTAGCTATCCTGTATAGCCTCTACAGACTCATCACTAACTGATGGCCTACCAGAACAGGGTTTCTCCACCAAACTGCCGGTTTCCTTCAACTGCTTATCCCACCGAGAAATGTTATTCCTATGTGGTGGCGCTTTGTTATAAATTCGCCAATATTCATGTTGCATTTTGGTCACGGATTCGTATTTAGCAAGCCACAGAACACACTGAACTTTCCTCTGTACCATCCACATCTTGACTGGCATGGCCGTGGGCTGCTCTGTTGTATACACGGTGTTACATCATCATCTGTGCATGCACATATGCTGCCACATCATCCTACAGAAACTGGGAGGGTTTTCTTTTTATTTGGTGCAGATTTCACATTTCTATCATCTTTTGTTGCTTTCCTGTGACCGGTCAAAAGGGCACCATGACTTTACGGACACACTGTATTATTAAAGATTTGGCCCTGGTCGGTTGGCTCAGTGGTAGAGCGTCGGCCTGGCATGCAAGAGTCCCAGGTTTGATTCCCGGCCAGGGCACACAGGAGAAGTGCTCATCTACTTCTCCACCCCTCCCCCTCTCCTTCCTCTCTGTCTCTCTCTTCCCCTCCCTCAGCCAAGGCTCCATTGGAGCAAAGATGGCCCAGGCACTGAGGATGGCTCTGTGGCCTCTGCCTCAGGTGCTAGAATGGCTTGGATTCAACAAAGCGACACCCCAGAGGAGCAGAGTATTGCCCTCTGGTGGGCGTGCCGGGTGGATCCCGGTCGGGCGCATGCGGGAGTCTGTCTGACTGTCTCCCCGTTTCCAGCTTCGGAAAAATGCAAAAAAAAAAAAAAAAAAGCAAAAAAAAAGATTTGTCTGCGAGCCAGATGCAGCCATCAAAAGAGCCACATCTGGCTTGTGAGCCATAGATTCACAACACCTGAACTAAGGAGTCGCAACGAAGAATTGATGCTTCTCATCTCTCTCCCTTCCTACCTGTCTGTCCCTATTTGTCCCTCTCTCTGTATCTCTCTCTTTCTCTGTGTCTCTGTCACAGAAAAAATAAAGAAGAGATTCCAAGCAAAGCACTTAGACTGCCCCCTGAGCACTCTAACGAGTTAACTGGTATGACCATTCTAGTGGCAAATAAGTGGTCCTTGTGCACTACGTACCGCAGAATTGTCCAGAAGTTTATTCCCGTCCCACCTCCAGAGATTCTGACTCAATTGCTCAGGAGTGGCCCAGGAATCTGTATTTTTGCAAGCACCACCCACATCCCCCTGAGACACTGCAGGGTCTCCCAGAACTCCAGCTTTCCCTTGATTCCCTTCCTCCAGCACAGGCCACCCCAGGACTCAGAAGAGGCGCCTTCGTCAGCCTTTGTCAAACCCAATATTCCATTCAGAAAGAGACCCCACTTCGCCCCCATCCTAACCCCATTTTTTAAGGACCGTTTGTCTTTGGGTTAAAGTTCTAGCCTGTGCTCCTCTATGATTGTTACATATAATATATACACACACACAAAGACTGGGATAGATGAGTGGCTAAATGAATAATGAACCCTGTTCCTCAGAAGACTGACACTCAAAAGAATGGACTAAAGCAGCCCACCGCAGACCTGACTTAATCAGGTGCAGAAATCCACACTTGATGCTCCCCACCCATTCTGCCGCCCCCTGGAGATGGAGAACCTCTGTTTGTGGCTGGGGACCTGGAGCTGCCTTAAAGCCCGGGTAGGATGCTTAAGCAGTCGGGTCACCCCCAGCGACAACAGCTACCTGCAGACGCTGGTATGGAAAAGCCTGCACAGCCTTCGGTTTGACCCTGAGAATCAGCTGCAGCCTCCTGGGCACCATGGCCGGGAGCCGCGGGGTCTACAGGGCAGAGGGGCAGCGAGAGACTTCTCACCCAATAGCTCCAGCCACACCCGTCTTCCTCTACCCTCCACTGCCCAGCCCTTCCCCACCTCAGAGCCTTTGTCCTTGCCGTTCCCTCTGTCGGGCACACCCTTCCTCTGAATACACCCAAGGCCAACCTCTCCTCCCCTCCTGGCTCAGCTCAAGTGTTCCTTCTCAGAAACATTCCCCAGCCTTTGTCTGGAGTGGCCACCCTGCCAGTCCCGCCCTCACTCAGCTTTTCCCTGGAATACGGTTTGTAATGATCTATTTCCTCTGGCTCTGACTGTCTCCTCGGACTACAAGCTACTGGAGACACAGGATGTTAGAGCCAAGCACGGGGGCTGGCATGGAGCTGGCCCACAGGGAATAATGGTTGAAAATATATTTTTATTTGAATCAATCTTCTTGAAAGCTACTTACCCAGGAGAACTGGAGTTCTAACCTGTGTCTATGGGCACGCCTCCGGAGGACCATGGGAAGGAAGCCTGCAGCTGTGAGCAACATTTTTTGACTTAGTCCATATTATCTTTTGAACAGACACACCAAATTTTTCAACACATTTTTTAAAAACTACTCCCCCAAAAGGTAAAGAAGCTTATTCTAAGAAAAGATACTTAATATAGAAAAGGAGATTGCTAAGGGGTGGATTTCGGAGTCTGGCATCTCCGTCTTCACGCTGAGCCAGCGTAGCCCTGTGAGTAGGGTCCCCCAAGCCAGCGTCAACGCTATGGTCCTCGTGGGAAGCGCTGTAGGTGCTGCTCAGGAGGGGCGTTGCTCACTCCTCCAGTGTTTACAGAGGAGGAAGCAGAGGCTCAGAGCAGAGAGGGCGAGGACAAGGTCGGCAGCCATCACAGCAACATGGACGCCGGGCTTGGCCCGAGTGTGGTTCCCTGTAAACCTCACCACAGCCCTGAACTCTGCACTGAGATGGCGCTCCTTCCACAGACTGGAAGCTGAGTCTGCAAGAGAGAGCAAGCCGGAGTCTGCATCCTGGTCTGTGTGACTCAGGAACCCACGCTCTTGATGCCGACTGATCGTAAATCACACTGGCTGTCCGTCCAGGGCGTCCCCGTGAGCGGTGCCTTCCTGCGACCCGTTCAGGCCCCAGGCTCTGAAAGTCTACACCCTCCACACCGTCATTGCTCTAGACTTGGGGGCCCTCGGAACCACACCTTGTGACATTCAGCCCTCCAGAAAGCCAAGGACAACAGATTTGTTTCTCCCAACAGTGGCCACTCGGCTCCAAGTTTCTTGACCAAAAGAAAGCCCAACAACAAAATCCCAATGGGTCACACATGACCAGGAAGACTAGAAAAATACATTTCAAAGTAAATGATATTCTACAAACATCCCCAAGGAGAGTGTGAACCCTGAGAGAAGACCTCAAATTGAAAAAGCCATCACGTGTTATGATCTCTTATGAAACTAGAAGCCAAGTGCCCAAGGTGTCCTCCCAGGTTTCTGTGAAATCTGCCAAGGACCCCGCACACTCTCTGCAGCCTGGGGGAGTGAAGAGTCCCTTTGTCTCAGAGCTCCCAGCAGCTATAAACTGTGGGGTCCAGACTCCCAGCCCCGTGTGTCTGCAGGGGAGTGAATGAGGGACAGAGTGGCAGCAGGTGAGGTCAGAGAGAACAGCAGGGGACACTGCAGGGCCCAGAGCCATTGCAAAAATATTAGCTTTTACTCTGTTTGCAATGAAATCTTTGGAGGGTTTTGAGCAGAAGAAGCGTCATAGTCTGACTTCCGTCTTAAAACCATGGCTCAGGCTGCTGTGTGACAGAGATTGTAGGAGGGTCAAGAAAAGAAGTGGAGAGACCACCTAGGACGCCCTGTAATAGTTCAGGAAGCTGAGAGACCACCTAGGACGCCCCTGTAATAGTTCAGGAAGCTGAGAGACCACCTAGGACGCCCCTGTAATAGTTCAGGAAGATGGGAGACTACATAGGATGCCCCCGTAATAGGTCTGGAAGCTGGGAGACCACATAGGACGCCCCTGTAATAGTTGTGGCCACGATGGTAGCTGAGGTAGAGTTGTTGGATGTGGTCACATTCTGACAGTGTTGACAGAATTTCCTAATAGATGGGGCATGAGAGGTGAGGAACCAGGTGAAAGGTGACCCCAAGGGCTGAGGCTGGAGCAACTGGGTGGATTGTGGTGCCACTTCCTGAGATGGTGAGGACAGGGCGATTTGAACTAAACTCTGACTCCCAACCCCAGAGCAACAAGGGAAACCTAATGCTTTGGCTTCAAGACTTTCCGTCCCCCTTCCCTGTATGCTGTGCTCACAACCCATCATTCATTCATTAATTCTTTCATGCGTTTGTTTTATTTAACGAGAATTCATTAGTAACTATCATGTGGTAAACATGGGAGGCACTGGACACGCCAGGATTAACTAGACTCCACTTCCCCTCAAGAAACTGATCATCAGGTAAGGGACCGAGAGATCAGCCATCTTCACTCATTCACATAGTGTCGTTTAGTCACTCAAAAAACAGCCCCTAGCCCATGATGCAAATAAGCATCAGGGAAAGCATTGAGAATGATCTTGCCCTTTAAGAAAGTCCTAGTCTAATTGGAAAGCCTGGGATTTGCCATCCGGCTCATCTATTCATTCATTTATATATTCACCGAAGAGTCACCAACATCCAGCCTGGGCAGGGTTTGGGACAGGACTCCTGCTGGATGACCCAACAGTGGGCTCTCCTGGCTGTCTCCAAGCAACAAGGCCTCCTGCTAGAGCCCTGGCCGCCCTGCAGGGTTCAACCTGCCCCAACACCATGCGAGCAGCTGCCGGAGCTCCTCACGACACCTCTCCGCAGCACTCTGAGGGCGGATTCTGGTGCAATCGTCCCACAGAAAACCTCGAGGTCGTCGTCCCTGCAGCCACCCCTGCAGCCATCTGACCCTTCTTGACACCTGCGGGCCCAGAATGCAAGACGCACCCACTGTGGAGGCTCCAGGTCCTCCTCAGCTTGCTGTTCCTGCACAACCAGCCCTGGCCGGGCCTGGCCGAGGCCCACGTGAACAGCAAATGCACCCTGGCGAGACGTAAGCTAAGCTGCACTCTGCTCTGCCCGCCGTCGCAGGGTGGGTGGGGAAGGCAGCACCTGGGCCCTGTCTCTGACTTTGCTGGATGACCTCGGGTTACTCACATATCCCCCTTCTTCCTTTTTTCTTGAACCTCAAAGAAAGACAACGAGGTAGCCTGGAGCATGCATCAATTCATAACACATTGGCATTCTCATGAATAGTGGCAAGGTACCTCTCTTATTTGATTTTATGTTATTTTCCTTTTTACCTCTTAATCTCACTCTCATTCCCTCTTCCTTGGCAGGTGCTGCAGAGTGTATGTGTATTTAAATATGTCCTGATCCTGTAAAACCCACAGAGCTTTGATTTACGTAAATGGCGTTGTCACATAGATCTCGTGGCTACTGACTGGTTTCAGTGAACACTATTGATGGCTGTGGCTTCAGACTGGCACAGAGAGGTCAGTGAGACTCATCCACTTCACCACTACTTGGCCATTTCCCTAGGGATGAACACTCCCCGCCACTATAAACTCCTCTGAGATGGACACCCTTGCAGGTGTCCCTGTTAGGGCCCATTGGAGACTGTCCCTGGATACACCTGGAAGGCGGATGGCAAACAACATTTAACGAGATGGGCAGATGGCACTCTAGAATGTCTGTTCCAGTCTGCACTCACTGCAGTAATAACACGTATGCCCAGCTCCCCGTGATTCCCCACACGGGAGGGTATCCATCCCTACCAGTCTACGTGGGCTGCCATAGCAAGATGCCACAGACCGAGGGGCTTAATCCACAGACACTTCCTCATGGTTCTGGATGTTGGAATTCTAAGATCAAGTGTGCCCACAGGGCTGGTTTCTGGTGTAACCTCTTTTCCTGGCTTCTTGTTGTGTCCTCACATGGCCTCTCCCCTGTGTGCACACAGAGAATGTACTCTGGTGTCTCTTTCTCTTATTAGCCTATGGGACTAGGGCCCCACCCTTATGAGTGAATTTAGCCTTAATTACCTCCTTTAAGGTCCTGTCTCCAAATACCATCACACTGGAGGTTAAGGTATATATATATATATTATATATATATATATATAATATAATATATATATATATAAAATTGCTGGGGCGGGAAGGGGAGGGGTGGAGGCAAACTTAATTCAGGACATAGCACTGTCTCTCCAATATTTGCTAGTCTAATGTGGAGTTTGTGATATCTATTTGTTTTAGCTTGACTTCCTCTAATTAGTGTGAAATTTGAGCCTCTTGTCATAATTTTGTTAACTGTTTTTTAACTTTTTTGAACTTCTGCTCATTTTATTATTTGCATTCCTCGGTTTTGTTTGTTTGTTTGTTTTTTAATTTATCCTCTTTGGATTGAGGAGATGTTACTTGATTCTTGACATTAGTCCCTTGCCGGGTCTAACTACTGGTTAACATGTCCCCCTCGCGGTCACCTATCAGTGATGTTGGGAGGTCCTTCATTGAACAGGACTGTTTTCATAGGTACTCAATTTCGTCTTGTGGTTTGTGGCAGATGAGTCAGAAGCCCTTGTCCTTACCCCAGGCTTTGTTTTTCCAATAGCTTTAAAGTTTAACCTTTCATGTGTAGGGTTTTAATCCATCTGGAGACTTCTTTATGTACATTTATGTATGTGAGTTAGAGACCAGCCTCACTTCTCTTAGAATAATGAGTTTGTTTTCTCACCCCATTACTAAAGGGTCAAGTTTCCAAACACTCCGGTTCCCTTTTGAGTTCTGTCTTCTGTGCCTGTGTAATCATTTCTGCAGCAGTAACATAATATTTTAAATACTACATCTTTGTAGAATGTGGTTTTATTTAATAGACCTTTATTCTTTCAAATGAATTTTAGAGTGTGTTGAGTTCCTAAAAAAAAAAATCATCTGGAAATTTGTTCGGGGTCACATTGCATGTGTTTTTTAAATTAGAGAGATTTGGCATGTTCACAATGGTCGGTCACTCAATCACAAACTTAGCATATCTTCCAATTTATTCAGATTGATTTTATATCACTTGGTGAAATTTTAAAGTCCTCTAAACATCTTGAGTTTTGTTAATTTGATTCCTAGAAAATTTATACTTTTTGTCACTACAGGAAACACAAGGTGGAGCAGAGTTCATTCCGGTATTATTATTTATTAATTTTTGTTATTTTTCATCCGAACTTCTGTAAAGCTACATTTGTCCCAGCGTGTATTGCCTGATTTTTCGTTATATTCTATAGTTAGTATTACTGGTACTGAGGAAGGACTTCTGTTGACTGTTGAAAATTAATTTGCTATCTTCTATTTTATAATTATACCTCTATTAGTTCCAATAGTTTGCCTTTCTTCTATTGGATTTTCTATCTAGCTTGAGGGTCATATCATCTGTAAATAGAGACTGTTTTATCTCTTCTAAACCAAAAACATCTTGTGATTTTTTCATACTTTGCAGTATAATATTTTCTCTAGTATTTGGAATATAGTTTTTATCACGTTAAGGAAGTCTCCATATATTAAGCTTTCTAAATTTCTCTTAATAATAAACCAATATTGGCCTTTAAAAAGTGTTTATTTACATCTAAAAATTAATCTCTCTTTTTCTCTAGTCCAGTAATATGTCAAATTGTATTAATAGATTTAATAGATTTTCTACTGTTAAAGTTATCCTAGCATTTCTGAAATAAATATATTTTAATCATGTATGTTGTATAATGTATTAGAATGATGTATTTATAATATACTATAATATATTCATAATGTATCCAACTAATTTATGATATTTTATAATGTAATATATATTTTAATAATGTACTGTAAGGTATTAGATCTCTTGGCACATAATTTTAGAATTTTAGCAAACTTTTTATACATAAAATTAATGTATAATTCACTGTCCTTGAGGCTAGAAAAGTTGTACTAGCCTCAGAAAATGAAATTGGCATCTTTTTTCCCTTATCTTCTTTCACAATGACCTTTCTATAAAAGTTTGGTAAAACTTTCCTACAAAATGATCTGGGTCAAAAATTTTCAGAAAATGAGATCTTTAATAGTGATTTCTATTTCTTAATAGTTACAGATTATCACTGTTTACTGTTTTCCTTCATCACCGTTTGGCATGTCATGGTTTGCTCTAACTGTATTCATTTAATTTGGTTTATATCAAATATATGCATGAATAGTTATGAGCCCAGAGATCCTAATCTGTACAATGGGTGCAGCTAGAACGCTATTACCTGGGATGCTTTTGAGACTCAGTGAAGAAAAGTATATGCACAGCGCTCTTCTAACTGCGAATAATTTTATCGCTACAACCACCTCTCACGTATCAGTGCTTAGCTACAAATAACAGAAAACCTAACTCAACCAGGCTCAAACAGAAAAACAGTCACTTCCCAGAACTGAAAGTCACAGGCAAGGCCAGCTGCAGGTCTGGTTCAGTCAGCAGCTCAAAGCTGCCATTCAGAACCGGATTTGGTCCATTTCCCTTAGTGCTGTTAGCATCATGATTCCATCCTCAGGCTGCTGGTTTCCAGTATGGTAGGAAATGGTGGCCGGTGGCCTTGGAACTGCAGGCTGTCTTGTTCCTTTCCACTGGAAGAAAAAGAGAAAAACCTCCTCCTCAAACATGAAATCCAAGATCTTCTGTTTAGTCTGATAAGACCAATGTGGGTCACAGGACAACTTTGAACCTGACAGAGTCACCATTCGATGGTGGCTCAGGTGATTAACAGCCTCACCTGAACCAGGAAATGGAGATAGTGCCTGAACGAAAACAGAGTTTGGATGGAAATGACAGGATGGTTGAATGGAAGGAAAGATTGACAGATGGATGGGTTGATAGATGGGAGCGTGGGTGGACGGGTGGAAGGATGGACGGACGGATGGATGAGTGAATGGATGGATGGATGGATGGATGGATGGATGGATGGATGGATGGATATATGAATGGATGGAATATTAGACTGTCAACTAGTAGTGTCTGTTGCTCACCAATTCCCAACTGTTACCATCTTCATTAACAAAACATTATAAGAGTTCTAGGCATACTTATAGTCTCACTCTATCTTTGAAACTACTTAGTTAATTATGTCTCTCCTACCACACAGAAAGCTGGTCTGTGTCTTTGCCCAGCACAAGGCCTGACACCCAGTAGACACTCAGTAAATATTCCTTGGATGACTGTCCCCAATGTTCCTCACAAGAATCCTGTGAGATGGGTATGATTACTGTCCCTATCACACAGATGAGGAAGTTCAGAATCAGGGAGCTAGCAGAGCTAAGAGTTGAACCCAGATCTGTGGCTCCAGACACACCTTTAGTTTACAGGCATCAGAAACAGGGGGTGCTGAACAGGGGTCGGGAGCCGGCCTCGGGGGGAGGAGGGTGTGGTGCAACAATGGCTCCCGCTGCTCTGCAGTGGCCCAGAGCGCGGGTCCTGATCATAGAAAGGGTCAAGTCAGTGAAATAGGTGCGTCCCGTGGGGAGCGCTGAGGGTTGTTAGAGCCGGACCCTGACTCTGAGCAGGAGAGTCTGGATCCAAAGGAGGCAGAACTTAGACATGTCCACAGCTCTCAACTCCCCTTCCCTTTAGAAGTGCGTTGTTTTCTGCTGGGAGCTGCACTCTGTCCTGCAGTTTATGTCCGGTTGTGGTGCGAGAGGGTTGACATTTCTTCTCTCCTGATTTTGCCCACCTATTTTAATCTTCAAGCAGCATCCACTGTGATCTGCATCTATGATAGGCTCTGGCATGGGTGAAACTTCAACCAGAATATCCCCTTTAGCAGCTGTTTCTGGCCAGACCCTCTGAGGAATGTCACATCGCCCCTGCACAGCCGAACCTCACAGATGAAGAATGTGGATCTCGGGGTTGGGGGCCAGGTGGTGGCATGCACCCAATCTCACAGCAAGGAGTGGGTGCCCTAGCCTACAACTCAGGCCTCCTGATTCCAAGTCCCCTGCCTTGTCTGTGACCTTGAAAATGTCGCTGATCCCTTCTCTGTTTCCAGTTATTACCCTGGGCCTCATGAAGCACAACGCAGAGGGCCGGATTCAGAACATCTGCCTCCTGGACAGTCTGAAGGCCTCCGGGCAGGTGGCCCCGGGCATGGTGGGCTGGCTAACCGGTGGTGGCACGAGCCTCCAGGAGCAGCAAGAAGGCAGGTGGTCCTTGAACCCTGCCCTGGGATTCTTTACAGAGCTCAAGGTCAGAATAAAGCACTGAGGAATGGAAGTGCATGGCCTGAGAAGAGAGAAGGAAAGAAGATTGGAACAAGGAGATGTCAGGCGCAATATGAGGATGAGTAGGGTCACATACAAGGGGTATTTGGAGAGGCAGCATAGCAGAGTAAGTAAGAATGAAGAGTTGGGAGTAAAGTTTCTCACTGAAATCTTGGCTCTGGCTCTGGTTGGTTGGTTCAATGGTAGAGCGTTGGCCTATTGACACTATGGATGTCCTGGGTTCGAATCCCAGTGAGTGTACACAGGAAAAGTGACCTCCTGCTTCTTCCCCTTGCCCTTCTCCCTCTTCCTTCTCTCCCTTTTTCTCTCTTTCTTTCTCCCCACCTATCCTCCAGCCATGGCTTATTCGAACGAGTTGGCCCCATGCACTAAAGGTGGCATCATGCCTTCCTTCAGGCGCTAAAATAGCTTCGTTGCCGAGCAACAAAGCAACTGCCTCAGATGGGCAGAACAACACCCTGTTGCGGGCATGCTGGGTGGATCCTGGTTGGGGCACATGTGGGATTTTGTCTCTTTCTCTCCCTGCCTCTCTTTTAAAAAAAAATATTGGTTCTCTCACCCACCTTGGGGTAATTGCTAGATCGCTCTGGTTTCATCTATAACATGGGCGCCCACAGCATAGCTAGATAAACATCTGGGAGTCAAAGGAACTCAGGACTGGAGTCAGACATGTGAATTCCATTCTACTGCTTGATGGCTGTGTGACTCTGGCCAAAACATCTGAGCTGTCTAACCTTCAGCCCTGAGTCCCTCTCAGTGAAATGACCATGATTGTCCCAGGTGCTGGCAGTTTTGGGGTTTTCTCTGCCAGACATGGTGGGTGCATGTCCATCAGTAGGTACAATCACCTTCACAGAACTGGGCCTGTCCTGCTCACCTCCATTTCCATGCCTCTCTCCTGAGGGGTGCAGGCCTCCCAGCTTCCCAGGCTCAAAGCTCCTTGGCCCCAGCACGCCATTATTCCAGCCCACTGTGCCTGGGGCTCCCTTCTCTCTGCCTCCAATCCCCGCTCTCTCCATTTTAGTGGGGGCCACCCCTCATCAGCAGGGTGTTCCTGGATGGGTGCAGCCACGATCACCTCCCTTCATGCATTCCTTAAACAACTGTCACAAATATTTATTGAGCACTTAATGTGTAACAGGACCTGGGCTGGGTACTGAGTACACAGCTATGAACAAGACACACCGTCACTGCCCTTTGGGATCTTAATCCTTTTTTTACGAGATAGGTCACTAAAGTAAATAACCAATCGCAGGTGGAGGGCGATGAAGGCCGTTTTATCAAGTTAAAGGGTGACTGAGGGGGCCGATCAAGAGGACCTGTCTAAAGAAGTGGCCAGAATTAGGTAGAAACCAGAGTGAAGAAGCATGTGATGTAAGAGGCATGTGGAGTGGGGAGGGGGGCTGGAAAGGCCAAGAGATAGGAGATAAATCGGTGTATTTGAGGAAAAGCACAGGTCCTGCGTGGGCAGGTGAGCAAGACGGCAGGTGAGGCCGGGCCCTGCAGGTCTCGGGGGCTGTGGTGCGGAGTTCGGGATCTAACCAAGGACAGTGAGAATCACGCAGAGAATGTTCAGCGACAGGGGAGTTAGGCCCCTAGGGCTGCCCCAGGCGGAAGTCTATAGAGAGACTAAGGTCACGCCGGAAGCCTGGAGAAACTAGAGTGTCTCCAGACAGGCAGTGATGGTCACCAGGACCCAGTAAAGGTGACAGAGGAGGGTGTGTTTTACAAGCAGAGACAATATGACTTGCTGATGGTTTGAATGTGAGGTGAGGGGTGGAGGCCATCAACTGCGCCTGAGGTTTGGGTCTGGGCGGCCTGGTACATTGTGGGGCAGCCTGGTAGGTGCTGGGGTCACCTGCCGAGCGAGGCAGGTGTGGTGTGAGAACAGGCCTGCGGTCTGGGTCTGCGGCTGGCTGTGGGTCACGGATATCGGTACAACCGTGTGGAGTGTCAGGACACTCGGGACAGCTGTGAGGACTTGCAGCCAGGGCTCCCAGTGGTGGCTCTTGCCCACAGAGCGTCTATAAAAGGCTCTGACTTCAAACGCACTGCCAGGCCCTTGTGACAGGTGGCCGGCCTTGTCTGTCAGCCCAAGGCCTTGCTATCTGGTTTCCATCCCTCCTGTGGGACCTCTGCTCTTTCTCTGTGTAGCGCCAACATCACCAACATTCAGCTGGACTACGGTGGGATCCAGATGTCTTACCAAAGGGGGCGGGTCTCAGCAAACATCTCACTTGAATTTGACATTGACGAGACTGGAAGTCATACAGACGCAGGGTTTATGAGGCACTGGGGTCCCTCCTGCTCATTTTATTATTGGCATTCCTGGGTTTGTTTGTTTGTTTGTTTTTTAATTTATCCTCTTTGACTTGAGGAGATGTTACTTGATTCTTGACATTAGTCCCTTGCCGGGTCTAACTACTGGTTAACATGTCTCCCGGTTAACATGTTGTTGGGAGGTCCTTCATTGAACAGGACTGTTTTCATAGGTACTCAATTTCGTCTTGTGCTTTGTGGCTGATGAGTCAGAGCCCTTGTCCTTACCCCAGGCTTTGTTTTTCCAATAGCTTTAAAGTTTAACCTTTCATGTGTAGGGTTTTAATCCATCTGGAGACTTCTTTATGTACATTTATGTATGTGAGTTAGAGACCAGCCTCACTTCTCTTCAAATAATGAGTTTGTTTTCTCACCCCATTACTAAAGGGTCAAGTTTCCAAACACTCTGATTCCCTTTTGAGTTCTGTCTTCTGTGCCTGTGTAATCATTTCTGCAGCAGTAACATAATATTTTAAATACTACATGTATTGATTTCCTAGAAAAAAAAATCATCTGGAAATTTGTTTGGTGTCACATTGCATGTGTTTTTTAAATTAGAGAGATTTGGCATGTTCACAATGGTAGGTCACTCAATCACAAACTTAGCATATCTTCCAATTTATTCAGATTGATTTTATATCACTTGGTGAAATTTTAAAGTCCTCTAAACATCTTGAGCTTTGTTAATTTGATTTCTAAAAAATTTATAGGTTTTGTTGTTACAGGATATACAGAGTGAAGCAGAGTTTATTCCAGTATTATTATTAATTAATTATTGTGTTATTTTTCATCCAAACAACTATAAAGCTACGTTTGTCCCAGCTTGCATTGCCTGATTTTTTGTTATATTCTTTAGTTGGTATTACTGGTACTGAGGAAGGACTGTTGTTGATTGTTGAAAATTAATTTGCTATCTTATTCTTTATAATTATACCTCTATTAGTTCCAATAGTTTGCCTTTATTCTATTGGATTTTCTATCTAGCTTGAGGGTTATATCATCTGTAAATAGTGACTATTTTATCTCTTCTAAACCGTATCATCTTGTGCCTTTTTTTATACCTTGCAGTATAACTGGGACCTCCCATAGAAAGGGAAGTGGATTTAGAATTCCCAAGTAAATATAATATTTTCTGTAGGATTTGGGAATATAGTTTTTATCATGTTAAGGAAGTCCCTTTATATTCTACCTTTCTGAATTTCTTTTAATAATAAATTAGTATTGGCCTTTAATAAGTGTTTTTCTGCACTGAAAAATTATCCTCTTTTTTTCTCTAGTCCATTAATATGTCAAATTGTATTAATAGATTTTCTGCTGTAAAGTTATCTTAGCATTTCTAAGATGATTTTTTTTCTAGGAAATCAATACACTCTAAAATTTATTTGAAAGAATAAATACAATATTGTAATAATGTATGTTTTATAATGTTCTGGAATGATCTATTTATAATGTCCTATATTTATAATGTATCCTACTAACTTGTGATACTTTATAATGTAATATTTTTTAGGAATGTATTGTAAAATATAAGATTTCTGGTCCTGACAGGTTGGCTCAGTGGTAGAGCATCGGCCTGACATGCAGGAGTCCCGGTTTGATTCCCAGACAGGGCACACAGGAGAAGTGCCCATCTGCTTCTCCACCCCTCCTCCTCTCCTTCCTCTCTGTCTCTCTCTTCCCCTCCCGCAGCCAAGGCTCAATTGGAGCAAAGTTGGCCTGGGCGCTGAGGATGGCTCCATGGCCTCTGCCTCAGGCGCTGGAATGGTTCTGGTTGCAACAGAGCGATGCCCCAGATGGGCAGAGCATTGCCCCCTGGTGGGCATGCCGGGTGGATCCCAGTCGGGCGCATACGAGAGTCTGTCTGCCTCCCTGTTTCCAACATCAGAAAAATAAAAAAACAAAAAAATAAAATAAGATTTCTTTACTGATATTATATTTAGAATTTTAACAAACTTTTTTTTTTTTTTTTGTATTTTTCTGAAGCTGGAAACGGGGAGAGACAGTCAGACAGATTCCTGCATGCGCCCAACCGGGATCCACCCGGCACACCCACCAGGGGCGACGCTCTGCCCTCCGGGGCGTCGCTCTGCCGCTACCAGAGCCACTCCAGCGCCTGGGGCAGAGGCCAAGGAGCCATCCCCAGCGCCCGGGCCATCCTTGCTCCAATGGAGCCTTGGCTGCGGGAGGGAAGAGAGAGACAAAGAGGAAGGAGGGGGTGGGGGTGGAGAAGCAAATGGGCGCTTCTCCTATGTGCCCTGGCCAGACATCAAACTGGGGTCCCCCGCACGCCAGGCCGATGCTCTACCGCTGAGCCAACCGGCCAGGGCCTTAACAAACTTTTTATACATAAAATTGATGTATAACTCAGTCCTTGTACTGTCTTTGAGGCTAGAAAAGTTGTACCGGCCTCATAAAATAAAATTGACATCTTTTTCCCCTTATTTTCTTTTACAATGACCTATCGAAGTTTGGTAAACTTTTTCACAAAGTGATCTGGATAAAAATTTTGGAAAATGAGATCTTCAATGGCGATTTCTATTTCTTAATAATTTCAGATTATCACTGTTTACTGTTTTCCTTCATCACAGTTTGGCATGTTATTCTTTGCTTTTACTGTATCCATTTAATTCAGTTTATATCAAATATATGCACACATAGTTATGAGCCCAGGGATCCTCATCTGTACAAATGGTGCAGCTAGAACGCTATTACCTGGGTCTGCTTTTGAGACTCAATGAAGAAAAGTACATGCACAGCGCTCTTCTAACTGCGAATATGTTTATCGCTACAACCACCTCTCACATATCAGTGCTTAGCTACATATAACAGAAGACCTAACTCAGCCAGGCTCAAACAGAAAAACAGTCACTTCCCAGAACTGAAAGTCACAGGCAAGGCCAGCTGCAGGTCTGGTTCAGTCAGCAGCTCAAAGCTGCCATTCAGAACTGGATTTGGTCCATTTCCCTTAGTGCTGTTAGCATCATGATTTCATCCTCAGGCTGCTGGTTTCCAGTACGGTAGGAAATGGTGGCCGGTGGCCTTGGAACTGCAGGCTGTCTTGTTCCTTTCCACTGGAAGAAAAAGAAAGAAACCCCCTCCTCAAACATGAAATCCAAGATCTTCTGTTTAGTCTGATAAGACCAATGTGGGTCACAGGACAACTTTGAACCTGAAAGAGTCACCATGCGATGGTGGCTCAGGTGATTAACAGCCTCACCTGGACCAGGAAATGGAGATAGTGCCTGAATCAACACAAAGTGTGGATGGAAATGACAGGATGGTTGAATGGAAGGAAAGATTGACAGATGGATGGGTTGATAGATGGGAGGGTGGGTAGATGGGAGGATGAATATGCATAGATGAATGGATGCATGGATGCATGGATGCATGAATGGATGGGTGGATGCGTTGGTGGGTGGGTGGATGGCTGGATGGGTGGAGGGATGGATGGATGGATGGATGGATAAATGGATGGATGGATGAATGGATGATTGGATGGGTGGATAAATGAATAGATGGATGGATGGGTGGATGGATGGATGGATGGATGGATGCCTGGATGGATACCTGGATTGATGCCTGAATGAATACATAAATGCATGGATGGATGCATTGATGCATGGACGAATATATGGATGAATGGTTGGATGGATGGATTCATCGATGCAAGGATGGATAGATGCATGCATGCATGCATGCATGAATAGATGGGTGGATGGATGGACGGATGGGTGGATGGATGGATGCATGGATGGATGGGTGGATGCATGGATGGATGGGTAGATGCATGGATGCATAGATGGATGGATGCATGAATGGATGCATGGATGGATGAGTAGATACATAGATGCATGGTTGATGCATGGATACAAGCATGGATGATGGATGGATGGATGAATGGATGGATGGATGCATGGATGGATGCGTGGATGGATGTTTTGATGCATGGATGGATGGGTGGATGTATGGGTAGATGGATGGATGAACGGATGGATGGATGGATATATGAATGGAAGGAATATTGGACTGTCAACTAGTAGTGTCTGTGGCTCACCAATTCCCAACTGCTACCATCATCATTAAGCAAGTAGTATAAAAGTTCAAGGTATACTTATAGTCTCACTCTATCTTTGAAACTACTTAGTTAATTATGTCTCTCCTACCACACAGAAAGCTGCTCTGTGTCTTTGGTGCCCAGCGCAAGGCCTGACACCCAGTAGACGCTCAGTAGATATTCTTTGGATGACTGTCCCCAATGTTCCTCACAAGAATATTGTAAGATGGGTATGATTACTGTCCTTATCACACAAATGAGGAAGTCCAGAATCAGGGAACTAATCCAGCTAAGAGTTGAACCCAGATCTGTGGCTCCAGACACACCTTTTCTTTAGAAGCAGCAGAAACAGGGGGTGCTGAACAGGGGTCTGGGAGCCGGCCTCGGGGGGAGGAAGGTGTGGTGCAACAATGGCTCCCGCTGCTCTGCGGTGGCCCAGAGCGCGGGTCCTGATCATAGAATGGGTCAAGTCGATTAAATAGATGCGTTTCGTGGGGAGCACTGCAGTTTGTTAGAGCTGGACCCTGACTCTGAGCAGGAGAGTCTGGATCCAAAGGAGGCAGAACTTAGACATGTCCACAGCTTTTCAACTTCCCTTCCCTTTCGAAATGTGTTGTTTTCTGCTGGGAGCTGCACTCTGTCCTGCAGTTTATGTCGGGTGTGGTGTGAGAGGGTTGACATTTCTTCTCTCCTGATTTGCCCACCTATTTTAATCTTCAACCAGCATCCACTGTGATCTGCATCTATGATAGGCTCTGGCACTGGTGAAACTTCAACCAGCATATCCCCTTTGAGCAGATGTTCCCTGCCAGACCCTCTGAGGAATGTCACATCGCCCCTGCAGAGCCAAACCTCACAGATGAAGAATGTGGATCTCAGGATTGGAGGCCGGGTGATGGCATGCACCCAATCTCACAGCAAGGAGTGAGTGCCCCAGCCTGCAATTTAGGCCTCCAGATCCATAGTCCCCTGCCATGTCCATGACCTTGTACAATGTCGCTGATCCCGCCTCCTGGACAGACTGAAGGCCTCCGGGCAGCTGTCCCCGGGCATCGTGGGCTGGCTAACCGGTGGTCGCACGATGCTCCAGGAGCAGCGAGAAGGCCGGTGAGACCCTGAACCCCATCCCTGGGACTCTTCCAGAGTTCAGGGTCAGAGGAGAGAGCTGGGGAATGGAAGCACACGGCCTGGGAAGAGAGAAGGAAGGAAGATTGGAACGAGGAGATGTCAGGCTCAATACGAAGATGAGTAGGGGGTCACATACAAGGGGTATTTGGAGAGGCAGCATAGCAGAGTATGTAGGAATGAGAGTTGGAAGTAAAAGTTTCTGCACTTAAATCTTGGCTCTGATCCTGTCTGGTTGGCTCAGCAGTAGAGGAATGGCCTACTGACACTGTGGAAGTCCCGGGTTCGATTCCCAGTCAGAACACGCAGAAGAAGTGATCATCTGCTTCTCCCCTCAGATACTCTCCCTGTCCCTCCCCCTTTACTTCCTCTTTCTCTCTTTCTCTGTCCCCCCCCCCTGCCTAAACATGGCTCATTTTAACAAGTTGGCCCCAGAAACTGAGGATGGCACCATGGCATCCCTCAGGTGCTGAAATACCTTGGTTTTGAGCAACAAAGCAATGGCCCCAGATGGGCAGAGCATCACCACATAGGGGGTTTGTGGGTGGATCCTGGTCAGGACACATGTGGGAGTCTGTCTCTGTGACCCCCTGCCTCTCAGTTTCTTTTTTTTTTAATCTTGGCTCTGCCACCAACGTTGGGGAAAATGCTGGACCACTCTGGTCTCATCGAGAACACAGATGCCCAGGGCGCTGCGGGATAAATATCTGGGGGCCAAAGGACTCAGGACTGGAGTCAGACATGTGAACTCCACTCTATTGCCTGAGGGCTGTGTGACTCTCCCGAGGCACCTGAGCTCTCTAACCTCAGCCCTGAGTGCGCCTCAGTGAAAGGGTCGTGATTGTCCCTGTGGCTGGCAATTTGGGGGTTTTCTCTGCCACACATGGTGGGTGCATGGCCATCAGTAGGGACAATCACCCTCACAGGACTGGGCCTGTCCTACTCACCTCCATTTCCACGCCTCCCTCGTGAGGGGTGCAGGCCTCCCCAGATTCCCAGGCTCAAAGCTCCTCAGCCCCAGCACGCCATTATTCTAGCCCGCTGTGCCTGGGGCTTCCTTCTCTCTGCCTCCAATCCCCTCTCTCTCCATTTTAGTGGGGCCACCCCTCACCAGCAGGGTGTTCCTGGATGGATGCAGCCACGATCACCTCCCTTCATTCATTCCTTAAACAACTGTCACAAATATTTATTGAGCACTTAATGTGTTAACAGGACCTGGGCTGGGTACTGAGTACACAGCTATGAGCAAGACACACCATCACTCCCTTTTGGGATCTTAATCCTCTTTCATGAGATAGGCCACGAAAATAAATAACCAATGACAGGTGGAGGGAGATGAAGGCATTTCATCAAGGTAAAAGGTCAGTGAGGGGGCCGATCAGGAGGACCCGTCTAAAAGTAACCCTTAGGAATAAACCGGAATGAAGAAGCATGTGACGTAAGAGGCATGCGGATGGGGAGGGGGGCTGGAAAGGCCCGGAGGTAAGAGAGAAATTGGTGTGTTTGAGGAAAAGCACAGGTCCTGCGTGGCCAGGTGAGCAAGATGGCAGGTGAGGCCGGGCCCTGCAGGTCTCGGGGGCTGTGGTGGGGAGTTCGGGTTCTAACCAAGGACAGTGAGAAACACGCGGAAAATGTTGAGCAAGAGGTGAGTTAGGCCCCTTGGGCTGCCCCAGGGAGAGGTCTATAGAGAGGCCAAGGTCACGCCGGAAGCCCGGAGAAACTAGAGTGTCTCCAGACAGGCAGTGATGGTCACAGGGACGTGGTGAAGGTGACAGAGGAGGATGTGTTTTACAAGCAGAGACAACACAACTTGCTGATGGTTTGAATGTGGAGGTGACTGGTGGAGGCCATCAACTGCGCCTGAGCTTTGGGTCTGGGCGGCCTGGTACATTGTGGGGCAGCCTGGTAGGTGCTGGGGTCACCTGCCGAGCGGGGCAGGCGTGGTATGAGAACAGGCCTGCGGTCTGGGTCTGCGGCTGGCTGTGGGTCACGGATATCGGTACAACCGTGTGGAGTGTCAGGACACTCGGGACAGCTGTGAGGACTTGCAGCAAGGGCTCCCAGTGGTGGCTCTTGCCCACAGAGCGTCTATAAAAGGCTCTGACTTCAAACGCACTGCCAGGCCCTTGTGACAGGTGGCCGGCCTTGTCTGTCAGACCGAGGCCTCGTTATCTGGGGTCCCTCCCTCCTGCGGGACCTCTGCTCTTTCTCTGTGTAGCGCCAACATCACCAGCATTCAGCTGGACTACGGCGGGATCCAGATGTCTTTCCAAAAAGGCCGGGTCTCAGCAAACATCTCACTTGAATTTGACATTGACTTGAGACTGGAAGTCATACAGACGAGGGATATATGAGGCACTGGGGTCCCTCCTGCTCATTTTATTATTTGCATTCTTGGGTGTGTTTTTTTGTTTGTTTTTTAATTTATCCTCTTTGACTTGAGGAGATGTTACTTGATTCTTGACATTAGTCCCTTGCCAGGTCCAACTACAGGTTAACATGTCCCCCTCGCGGTCACCTATCAGTGTTGTTGGGAGGTCCTTCATTGAACAGGACTGTTTTCTTTTTTTTTTTTCTTTTTTCTTTTATTTTATTTTATTTTTTATTGTATTTATTTTTAATGGGGTGCCATCAGTAAATCAAGATACATATATTCAAAGATAATATGTCCAGGTTATGTTAAAGTTCAATTATGTTGCATACCCATCACCCAAAGTCAGATTGTCCTGTCACCCTCTATCTAGTTCTCTTTGTGCCCCTCCCCCTCCCCCTTCCCTCTCCCTCTCCCCCCTCCCCCCGTAACCACCACACTCTTATCAATGTCTCTTGGTCTCACTTTTATGACCCATCTACGTATGGAAAAATGCAGTTCCTGGTTTTTTCTGATTTACTTATTTCACTCCGTATAATGTTGTCAAGATCCCACCATTTTGCTATAAATGATCCGATGTCATCATTTCTTATGGCTGAGTAGTATTCCATAGTGTATATGTGCCACATCTTCTTTATCCAGTCATCTATTGATGGGCTTTTTGGTTGTTTCCATGTCCTGGCCACTGTGAACAATGCTGCAATGAACATGGGGCTGCACGTGTCTTTACAAGTCAATGTTTCTGAGTTTTTGGGGTATATACCCAGTAGAGGGATTGCTGGGTCATAAGGGCCTAATATCCAAAATATACAAAGAACTCATAAAACTCAATGACAAACAAACAATCCAATAAAAAAATGGGAAGAGGATATGAACAGACACTTCTCCCAGGAAGAAATACAAATGGCCAACAGATATATGAAAAGATGCTCATCTTCTTTAGTTATTAGAGAAATGCAAATCAAAACTGCAATGAGATACCACCTCACACCTGTTAGACTAGCTATTATTAACAAGACAGGTAATAGCAAATGTTGGAGAGGCTGTGGAGAAAAAGGAACCCTCATCCACTGTTGGTGGGAATGTAAAGTAGTACAACCATTATGGAAGAAAGTATGGTGGTTCCTCAAAAAACTGAAAATAGAACTACCTTAGGACTGTTTTCATAGGTACTCAATTTCATCTTGTGCTTTGTGTCAGATGAGTCATAAGCCGTTGTCCTTACCCAAGGCTTTGTTTTTCTAATAGCTTTAAAGTTTAACCTTTCACGTGTAGGGTTTTAATCCATCTGGAGACTTCTTTATGTACATTTATGTATGTGAGTTAGAGACCAGCCTCACTTCTCTTAGAATAATGAGTTTGTTTTCTCACCCCATTACTAAAGGGTCAAGTTTCCAAACACTTCGATTCCCTTTTGAGTTCTGTCTTCTGTGCCTGTGTAACCATTTCTGCAGCAGTAACATAATATTTTAAATACTACATCTTTGTAGAATGTAGTTTTATATAATAGATATTTATTCTTTCAAATGAATTTTAAAGTGTGTTGAATTCCTAAAAAAAATCATCTGGAAATTTGTTCGGGGTCACATTGCATGTGTTTTTTAAATTAGAGAGATTTGGCATGTTCACAATGGTAGGTCACTCAATCACAAATTTAGCATATCTTCCAATTTATTCAGATTGATTTTATATCACTTGGTGAAATTTTAAAGTCCTCTAAACATCTTGAGCTTTGTTCATTTTATTCCTAAAAAATTTATAGTTTTTGTTTCTACAGGATATACAGAGTGAAGCAGAGTTTATTCCAGTATTATTATTAATTAATTATTGTGTTATTTTTCATCCAAACAACTGTAAAGCTACATTTGTCCCAGCGTATATTGCCTGATTTTTTGTTATATTCTTTAGTTGGTATTACTGGTAATGAGTGAGGAAGGACTGCTGTTGATTGTTGAAAATTAATTTGCTATCTTATTCTTTATAATTACACCTCCATTAGTTCTAATAGTTTGTCTTTATTCTATTGGATTTTCTATCTAGCTTGAGGGTCATATCATCTGTAATAGTGACTGTTTTATCTCTTCTAAACCGTATACATCTTGTGCCTTTTTTTATACCTTGCAGTATAACTGAAATCTCCCATAGAAAGGGAAATGGATTTACAATTCCCGAGTAAATATAATATTTTCTGTAGGATTTTGGAATATAGTTTTTATCATGTTAAGAAAGTCCCTTTATATTCTACCTTTCTGAATTTCTTTTAATAATAAATTAGTATTGGCCTTTAATAAGTGTTTTTCTGCACTTAAAAATTAATCTCTTTTTTCTCTAGTCCATTAATATGTCAAATTGTATTAATAGATTTTCTGCTGTAAAGTTATCTTAGTGTTTCTGGAATAAATACAATATTGTAATAATGTATATAATGTTTTATAATGTTCTGGAATGATCTATTTATAATGTGCTATAATGTATTTATAATGTATCCTACTAACTTGTGATATTTTATAATTTAATATTTTTTAGGAATGTATTGTAAAATATAAGATTTCTGGCCCTGGCCGGTTGGCTCAGTGGTAGAGCGTTGGCCTGGAGTACAGGAGTCCCGGGTTCGATTCCCAGCCAGGGCATACAGGAGAAGTGCCCATCTGCTTCTCCACTCCTCCCCCCTTTCCTTCCTCACTGTCTCTCTCTTCCCCTCCCATAGCCAAGGCTCCATTAAAGCAAAGTTGGCCCGGGTGCTGAGGATGGCTCCATGGCCTCTGTCTCAGGCGCTAGAATGGCTCTGGTTGCAACAAAGAGCCCAGATGAGCAGAGCATTGCCCCCTGGTGGGCATGCCGGGTGGATCCCAGTTGGGCACATATGGGAGTCTGTCTGACTGCCTCCCCGTTTCCAACGTCAGAAAAATAAATAAATAAGATTTCTTGGCTGATATTACATTTAGAATTTTAACAAACTTTTTATACATAAAATTGATGTATAACTCAGTCCTTGTACTGTCTTTGAGGCTAGAAAAGTTGTACTGGCCTCATAAAATATTATTGACATCTTTTTTCCCATATTTTCTTTTACAATAACCTTTCTATCAAAGTTTGGTAAACTTTTCCACAAAACCATCTGGATCAAAATTTTTTGGAAAATGAGATCTTCAATGGCGATTTCTATTTCTTAATAATTAGAGATTATCACTGTTTACTGTTTTCCTTCATCACAGTTTGACATGTTATGCTTTGCTTTTACTGTGTCCATTTAATTCAGTTTATATCAAATATATGCACACATACTTATGAGCCCAGGGATCCTCATCTGTACAAATGGTGCAGCTAGAACGCTATTACCTGGGTCTGCTTTTGAGACTCAATGAAGAAAAGTACATGCACAACGCTCTTCTAACTGCGAATATGTTTATCACTACAACCACCTCTCACGTATCAGTGCTTATTTACATATAACAGAAAACCTAACTCGACCTGGCTCTAGCAAGAAAAACAGTCACTTCCCAGAACTGAAAGTCACAGGCAAGGCCAGCTGCAGGTCTGGTTCAGTCAGCAGCTCAAAGCTGCCATTCAGAACCGGATTTGGTCCATTTCCCTTAGTGCTGTTAGCATCATGATTTCATCCTTAGGCTGCTGGTTTCCAGTATGGTAGGAAATGGTGGCCGGTGGCCTTGGAACTACAGGCTGTCTTGTTCCTTTCCACTGGAAGAAAAAGAGAAAAACCTCCTCCTCAAACATGAAACCCAAGATCTTCCGTTTAGTCTGATAAGACCAACCTGGGTCACAGAACAACTTTGAACCTGACAGAGTCACCATGCCATGGTGGCTCAGATTATCACAGCCTCACCTGGATCAGGAAATGGTGATAGTGCCTGAATCAAAACAGAGTTTGGATGGAAATGACAGGATGGTTGAATGGAAGGAAAGATGGGCAGATGGAAGGGTTGATAGATGGGAGGGTGGGTGGATGGAAGTATGAATAGATGCATAGATGAGTCGATGCATGGATGCATGAATGGATGGGTGGATGGGTTGGTGGCTGGGTGGATGGGTGGATGGATGGAGGGATGGATGGATGGATGGATGGATGGATGCCTGGATGGATACATGGATGGATGCCCTGATGGATGCATAAATGCATGATGGATGCATCGATGCATGGATGGATGCATGGATAGATGGATGGATTCATTGATGCAAGGATGGATAGATGCATGCATGCATGCATAGATGGATGGATGGATGGATGGATGGATGGATGGAGAGATTGATGGATGGATGCATAGATGGATGCATGGATGGATGGGTAGATGCATGGATGCATGGATGGATGAATGGATGGGTGGATGGATGGATGATGAATGGATAGATAGGTGGATGGATGGATCGATCTATGCATGGGTGCATGCATGGATAATGGATGGATGGATGAATGGAAAGATGGATGGATGGATAGATGGGCGGATGGATGGATGGATGGATGGAAGGATGGATGGATGGATAGATCGGTGGATGGATGGATGGATGGATTAATGGGTGGATGGATGGATGGATGGATGGATGGATGGATGGATGGATGCATGGATGCATGAATGCATGGATGGATGGATGGATGTATGGATGGATGGATGGATGGATGGATGGATGGGTTGGTTGATGAGTGGATGGATGGGTGGGTGAGTGAGTGTATGAATGGAAGGAATATTGGACTGTCAACTAGTAGTGTCTGTGGCTCACCAATTCCCAACTGCTAATATCATCATTAACCAAGTAGTATAAAAGTTCAAGGCATACTTATAGTCTCACTCTATCTTTGAAACTACTTAGTTAATTATGTCTCTCCTACCACACAGAAAGCTGGTCTGTGTCTTTGGTGCTCCTCCCCAGGGCTGGGCTCCTTCCTGTGGCCACATGTCCCCACCACCTCCTGGGTGAACTCCAAACAGATCTCACCCTTTCCCAGGACCTGATCCTTCTCCTGCCTCCCAGTGGTGCCCCGCCCTCTTCCCAGAAAGAAACCAGGCTCCTCCCCTCCCCACCCCTGCAGCCCATCTCCACCCGCTCCCATCAGGAACTCCTGGCAGCCCCCCTCCCTCACTCCCCTCGCTCCATCCTGCGCTGTCCCAGCTCCTGGGTCGCTCCCTGGGCCATTACAGGAGTGTGCTCCAGCGGCCCCTGGCTGGACCTCACCTCTTTCATTCCGTGCTCTGAGAGCAAAAGTCACTTTCTAGTCCGGTATCTGGCTGTGTCCTCCAGCCCCAGCCCCACTCCTCCCAGGGGGCCTCCAGTGCCCTGTGGATGAAGAGCCAACTCCTGGACGTCACTCTAGGCCCCACTTGTCCTCTCCGCTGCCCCACCCTGCTCCACGCTGCAGCCCTCTGCCCTGTAGTCTCTCTGAAGGACCCGCCCCTCCATCAACACACCGTGTATTTTCACACCGCTGTGCCTTTGCACATGCAAATCCTTTTGCTGGGATGCTCTGACCTTCTTCTTTAAGGCTCTTTCTCATCACTCATTCATTCAACAAATGTTTACTGAGAACCTACTATACCAGACCCAGCATGCCTGATCCTATGGATACAACAGTGATCAAGACAGAAAAAAAAACAAAAACATACAGAGATAAATGAAGACCTACACCCTGGCCAACCAAGTCTGTCAACCTCAACAGACAGTGAGTCCCTAGGAGGCAAGACTTAGGTCTGATTTCTCTCCGTAATTCCAAAATGCAGAAAACAGCAAGGTTCTCAGGGGACGACCATTCACTGATTCATCAGACTGTCACCGAGTGCCTAGGTCACGCCAGACATTCGAGGACAGGGCGGTGCAGGGGGAAGACAGTGGACTCGGGAGCTCTGCTGACCTGGTTCTGACCTCATCGATGCTAACTAGCTGTGTGACCTCGGACAGGTCACATTGCTTCTCTGAAGAGCCCCTTTGACTGCGCCTGACAATGATGCCACCACAACAACTTCTCAGTGCGGCAGAGACGGTTCGCCTGGCCCACCGAGGAGGCCTCCATTCTGCTCTAAAAGGAGAAAACTGTGATATGCTGTCCAGGTTACAAGCTTGGGCAGAAGATAGAACTTAATTTAAAACCTACTGTAGACTAGCTCTATGACCTCAGGCAAAAATTGTTTACACTTCAGTCACAGTTTTCTCTTCGATAAAATGGGACTAATAATAGTGTTTATATCCTAGGGATGCTAGGAGGGTTGCACAAGTATTTATGAAAACTACCTGTCGATAATAGCAAACACCACTATTATTACAGAGGGGAAAACAGAGGCTAAAAAAGGGCATCGGAGCCGTCCAGTGTCAAACAGCGAGACTGGGCAGAGCCCCGCGAGAACTCAAGGCTTCCTGAACTGAGGCCGGGGCACGCCCTTTCTGACCTCCACGCTCAACAGACAGAGTGGCTTCCTGGTCACTCATGTCCCCAGACCTCCCTCACTCATTACACAGACGGGACCATCTCAAAGCAGGACAGAGAGGAAATGAGAGACAAGCACTGTCTCCCCACGTTCTCCGTGATCTCCACGTTCTCTGCGCCTCTGCATCTGGTGATGTCCGTGATGTACTTTATGAAATACATTATTGACACATCCGGCTTGAGTGAGTCCTTACCTCGTGACCCCTGGGGCCTCCTGTAGGAAATGTTTGCTTTGGAATTTGTGGGATGGACGCAGTGAGATGGACGGCTCCTCATCAGTTTCCGAGCTGTCAATCACTTAGCGCCACGTCTCCCCGGCTGTGGGCTCACTCGCTATATATGAAGTCAGCCCCACTGCAGAACCCAACAAGAATCAACTGACGGACACCCAGAGCTCCTCCACTGTCCCCTGCAGAAATCCAGGTGAGCACAACACAACGACCCTCTCGAACCTGCCTTTTTATCAGACACCAAGCCAAACTGAAGCTTTTCGTGAGTATTGCCCAGTGACAAATTAGTGCTGGCTCTAGCACAGAACACGAGAAACAGTGGCTTCAGTGCTGACGAGACGTCCAGAGGGAGAAGGATACACTCACATAGGGCGTCCATCAGCTTTCTCCTCTGTTCCCCTGGGTTGTGGCTTTCATGCTCATGCTGATAAAATAGCTGCTGAGGTACAGCCATCGTGTCTGGCATCCAATTAAGAAAAAGCTGGAGAGGAAAACAAAAGCTGGGTCAGCCCACTTTAAATAACTCTTTAAGAAGACCCAGCCTAAGAAGGTTGTGGAGAGAAGCCTTCTGTTACGCCCGTTTCTGCTTTCAAAAATGAAAGAGTTCTTTAAAGGGAGAGGGAAGGGTGGGTAGATGCCCTCAACTCTCCACGCTTCTATTTCTTGCTCTTTAAAATATGTGTGTTGATATTTTTATCATAGGACAGGGCTGTCGCAAAGTTTTAGTGTAGATCCCTTCTCTTTGCATCCAAAAATGCCCCTTGACCACCCTGTCTTTCTTCGGTTCTGTTAGTGTGTGCGTTTTCCTAAAGGCACTGTCAGAACCAGGGAGGGATGAAGAGAACCATTGACTAGTAAGTCCAAAATGAGCTTCCATTTAATGGCCCTGGGCTAAGCAATTTTTAAAAATACTTGTTGAATCCTCAGAAACTTTATTTATTGAGGTACAGAGTAAAGTACACATAAAGGCAGGAATGCTGGGTGCTCGCCACTAAATATGGGTGGTCTCAGGGAAAGCATAACCTGCTCTGAGCCTCAGTTTCCCATCTGTAAGTGGAAGTGGAATTGGGGTGGTTAGGAATACGTACAGAGGAGTCCCTGGTTTTCCCCCACCCCCAAACCCTTCAGCTCCACAGAGAATCTCAGACTGACCCTGACACTGACTCGACTTACCTGGGGCCCCCAGGGCACATCCCAAGTGCTGAAGGTATCAGGTCCTCGTCTCATCCTTGGTGGGCTGCCTGCCCTGTTGTCTGCTCAGTGCTGGAATATTTGAATTCCCCGTGGGTCTGTTAGACTGCGTAATTAAAAATATTTGTTAGATTTCAGTCCATTTTCCCTTTTATCTTAACATGCCTTGGTATTCTTTTATTGGATGCTGGACATCATGATGAGAAATTGTAGAGGCTCTGAATGATGTTTTCTTGTTCCAAAGAACAGGCCTACATGAGTTTTCTGGCCACCCCAGATTTATGCTCCGGGGACACCCTCTCAGCGGATGACCCCCACAACCTACGCTCTCTGCTCTGCCCTCCCACAGGTGCCTGACCCAAGATGCTGAGGATCTCCGGCCTCTTCCTGCTCCTCTGCGGGCTGCTTGCTCCATCCACTGCTCAGCTGTCCTTGCCCGAGGTCCCCAAAGGTGAGACTGTCCTCTCTTGAGTCGTGCCTGGCATCGTCAGACCCATAGGTCTCTCCTAGAAATCTAAGCCATGAGCCAATGCCAGTTAAGTTTTGATTAGTGTTGTGCGCAGAACACATTAATCGTTAGCTATTCTGATTGTCACTACACAACTGTATTTAATCTCTTCCCCAAATGTCCCTCTTTTCTGTCTCCGTACTCTGTTTCATCTGCTAAGATCCACCATCCAAGACCCCAGCCCTACCTGGACCGGCCGTACCCGCTTCCCCCACACTTATTCCCTTCCAGCCACCGCTGCCTCCGAAGCACACGAAACACACTGAAGAACCTTTGCAGGCGTTGTTCCCTCTGCTTAAAACAGCCTTCCCCTAACGATCCACAGGGCGCCCTCCCTTCCTCAGGTCTCGGCTAAGACGTCAATTTGGCAGAAAGACCTTCCTCGATCTGAACTAGTGCCCTCCGCCCGCCCTCTGGGTGCTCAGCCTGCCCGTGCTCTTCCCTCCTCCCAGAGCGCGCGCCCCTCGGAATGCACCGCTATAGCCGCAGTGCTTAAAACATTGACACTTCTTTCCATGCCCCTTGGCAAGCAGCCTCTGCCCAGAGACTCTCCAGGTGACACCCCATCACGCCCACACCCCATCTTCACCCCTAGGGCTCCTGCCTCCTCACCAACCACCAGCCTGTAGGCTCCGTGAGGGCGGAGGGTCCTGCGGTTTCCACCCACGCAGCCCCACCCCTTTGGCACGGCTCCTGCGCACAGGAGACCCCCATAAATATCTGCTCAGCTAAACGACTGTGTCTAGAACCTGGGGTGCCCACGCAGGCCAGGCAGACCAGATGAATGAGAAGTAAACGCGCCACGTGCGGGATGTGTTCAGAGGTCAAGGTCGTGTCCGGGAATTTGGGGCATCTGACCGTCAAACTGGACTTTGAGGCCCATGTTTCTTTCTCAACTTTAACCCAAGGACCCCCAGGCGCGGACGTTTCCCCCAGCCCGGAGACCCCTGACCTAGGAGGATCATTGAAGGACTTCATCAACAACAAAATAAGCTCCGTGAAGTTGAGTACGAGGTTCACAAACAGACACAGATATGGGTGAGCGCTCTCTGATCACTCTGCCCCAGGCCCAGCCTGTCCTGGTTCTGTGTATTTCGGGAAATGAGACCTTCAATGACTATTTCTATTTCTTAATAGTTACAGATTATCACTGTTTCTTCTTTTCCTTCATCACAACTTTGCAGGTCATGGTTAGCTCTAACTGTATCCATTTAATTCGGTTTATATCAAGTATATACACGCATAGTTATGAGCCCAGGGATCCTCATCTGTACAAATGGTGCAGCTAGAATGCTATTACCTGGGTCTGCTTTTGAGACTCAATAAAGAAAAGTATATGAACAGTGCTCTTGTAACTGAGAATATGTTTATCGCTACAACCACCTCTCACGAATCAGTGCTTAGCTACAAATAACAGAAGACCTAACTCGACCTGGCTCAAACAGAAAAACAGTCACTTCCCAGAACTGAAAGTCACAGGCAAGGCCAGCTGCAGGTCTGGTTCAGTCAGCAGCTCAAAGCTGCCATTCAGAACCGGATTTGGTCCATTTCCCTTAGTGCTGTTAGCATCATGATTTCATCCTTAGGCTGCTGGTTTCCAGCATGGTAGGAAATGGTGGCCGGTGGTCTTGGAATTGCAGGCTGCCTTGTTCTTTTCCACTGGAAGAAAAAGAAAGAAACCTCCTCCTCAAACATGAAACACAAGATTTTCTGTTTAGTCTGATAAGACCAACCTGGGTCACAGAACAACTTTGAATCTGAAAGAGTCACCATGCGATGGTGGCTCAGATTATCACAGCCTCACCTGGACCAGGAAATGGAGATAGTGCCTGAATCAAAACAGAGTTTGGATGGAAATGACAGGACGGTTGAATGGAAGGAAAGATGGGCAGATGGATAGGTTGATAGATAGGTGGGTGGGTGGAATGATGGATGAGTGCATGGATGGATGTGTGGATGGGTGGGTGGGTGGGTGGGTATATGGATGAAAGGAATATTGGACTGTCGACTAGTAATGTCTGTTGCTCACCAATACCCAAGTGCTACCATCATCATTAACCAAGATTTATAAGAGTTCTAGGCATACTTATAGTCTCACTCTATCTTTAAAATTACTTAGTCAATTATGTCTCTCCTACCACACAGAAAGCTGCTCTGTGTCTTTGGTGCCCAGCACAGGGCCTGACACCCAGTAGACACTTAGTAAATATTCTTTGGATGACTGTCCTCAATGTTTCTCATAAGAATCCTGTGAGATGAGTATGATTACCTATCACACAGATGAGGAAGTCCAGAATCAGGGAGCTAACAGAGCTAAGAGTTGAACCCAGATCTGTGGCTCCAGACCCATCTTTTGTTTAGAGGCAGCAGAAATAGGGGGTGCTTAACAGGGGTCAAGGAGCTGGCCCCAGGGGCGGGGGAGGAGGGTGTGGTGCAACAATGGCTCCCGCTGCTCTGGGTGGCCCAGAACGCGGATCCTGATCATAGAAAGGGTCAAGTCAGTGAAACAGGTGCGTCCCGTGGGGAGCGCTGAGGGTTGTTAGATCCGTACCCTGACTCTGGGCAGGAGAGTCTGGATCCAAAGGAGGCAGAACTTAGACATGTCCACAGCTCTCAACTCCCCTTCCCTTTAGAAGTGCGTTGTTTTCTGCCGGGAGCTGCACTCTGTCCTGCAGTTTATGTCGGGTGTGGTGTGAGAGGGTTGACATTTCTTCTCTCCTGATTTGCCCACCTATTTTAATCTTCAAGCAGCATCCACTGTGATCTGCATCTATGATAGGCTCTGGCACGGGTGAAACTTCAACCAGCATATCCCCTTTAGCAGCTGTTCCCGGCCAGACCCTCTGAGGAATGTCACATCGCCCCTGCACAGCCGAACCTCACAGATGAAGAATGTGGATCTCGGGGTTGGGGGCCGGGTGGTGGCATGCACCCAATCTCACAGCAAGGAGTGGGTGCCCCAGCCTGCAACACGGGCCTCCCAATTCCAAGTCCCCTGCCTTGTCTGTGACCTTGTACAATGTCACTGATCCCTCCTCTGTTTCCAGTTATTACCCTGGGCCTCATGAAGCACAACGCAGAGGGCCGGATTCAGAACATCTGCGTCCTGGACAGTCTGAAGGCCTCCAGGCAGGTCGTACCAGGCATGGTGGGCTGGCTAACCGGTGGTGGCACGAGCCTCCAGGAGCAGCGAGAAGGCAGGTGAGACCCTGAACCCCAACCCTGGGACTCTTCACAGAGCTCTGGGTCAAAGGGGAGAGATGGGGAATGGAAGTGCACGTTCTAGGTAGAGAGAAGGAAGGAAGATTGGAACAAGGAGATGTCAGGTGCAATACGAGGATGAGTAGGGTCACATACAAGGGGTATTTGGAGAGGCAGCAAAGTGAAGTAAGTAAGAATGAAGGGTTGGGAGTAAAAGTTTCTGCACTGAAATCTTGGCTGTGGCTCTGGCTGGTTGGTTCAGTGGTAGAGTCTTGGCTAATTGACGCTGTGGATGCCCAGGCTCGATTCCCGGTGAGTGTACACAGGAAAAGTGACAGCCTGCTTCTTCCCCCTACCCTTCTCCCTCTACCTTCTCTCCCTCTTTCTCTCATTCTTTCTCCCCACCCCTCCTCCAGCCATGGGTCATTTGAGCAAGTCGGCTTTGTGCACTGAGGATGGCACCATGGCCTTTCCTCAGGAGCTAAAATAGCTTGGTTGCCGAGCAACAAAGCAACGACCCCAGATGACATAGCTTCACCCCGTAGGTGGCTTGCTTGGTGGATTCTGGTCAGGGCACATGTGGGATTCTGTCTCTTTCTCTCCCTGCCTCTCGGATTAAAAAAAAGAAATCTTGGCTCTGCTACTAACCTTGGGGAAAATGCTGGACTGCTCTGGCCTAATCTATAACATGGGTGCCCAGAGCACAGCTGGATAAACAACTGGAAGCCCAAGGAACTCAGGACTGGAGTCAGACATGTGAACTCCACTCTATTGCTTGAGGGCTGTGTGACTCTCCCCAAGGCATCTGAGCTGTCTAACCTTCAGTCCTGAGTCCGCCTCAGTGAAATGGTCATGATTGTCCCTGTTGCTGGCAATTTGGGGGTTTTCTCTGCCAGACATGGTGGGTGCATGTCCATCAGTAGGTACAATCACCCTCACAGAACTGGGCCTGTCCTGCTCACCTCCATTTCCACGCCTCCCTCCTGAGGGGTGCAGGCCTCCCCAGATTCCCAGACTCAAAGCTCCTTGGCCCCAGCACGCCATTATTCCAGCCCGCTGTGCCTAGGGCTCCCTTCTCTCTGCCTCCAATCCCCGCTCTCTCCATTTTAGTGGGGGCCACCCCTCACCAGCAGGGTGTTCCTGGATGGGTGCAGCCACGATCACCTCCCTTCATTCATTCCTTAAACAACTGTCACAAATATTTATTGAGCACTTAATGTGTAACAGGACCTGGGCTGGGTACTGAGTACACAGCTGTGAACAAGACACACAGTCACTGCCTTTTGGGACCTTAATCCTCATTCGTGAGATAGGCCACGAAAGTTAATAACCAATCTTAGGTGGAGGGAGATGAAGGCAGTTTTATCAAGGTAAAGAGTATGTGAGGGGGCCGATCAAGAGGACCCATCTAAAGAAGTAACCCCCTGCCTGACCAGGCGGTTGCGCAGTGGATAGAGCGTCAGACTAGAATGCAGAGGACCCACGTTTGAGACCCCGAGGTCACCAGTTTGAGCGCGGGTTTATCTGGTTTGAGCAAAGCTCACCAGCTTGGACCCGAGGTCGCTGGCTCAAGCAAGGGGTTACTTGGTCTGCTAAAGGCCCACCGTCAAGGCACATATAAGAGAGCAATCAATGAACAACTAAGGTGTCGTAATGAAAAACCGATGATTGATGCTTCTCATCTCTCTCCGTTCCTGTCTGTCCTTGTCTATCCCTCTCTCTGACTCTCTCTCTGTCTCTGTAAAAGTGGAAGGAAGGAAGGAAGGAAGGAAGGAAGGAAGGAAGGAAGGAAGGAAGGAAGGAAGGAAAGAAGGAAGGAGAAGGGAAGGAGGGAGGAAGGGGGGAATGAAGAAAGGAAGGAGAGAAAGAGAGGGAGGGAGGGAGGGAGGGAGGGAGGGAGGGAGGGAGGGAGGGAGGGAGGAAGGAAGGAAGGACCCTTAGGTAGAAACCAGAATGAGGAAGCATGTGACGTAAGAGGCATGTGGGTGGGGAGGGGGGCTGGAAAGACCTGGAGATAGGAGAGAAATCGGTGTGTTTGAGGAAAAGCACAGGTCCTGTGTGGCCAGGTGAGCAAGATGGCAGGTGAGGCCGGGCCCTGCAGGTCTCGGGGGCTGTGGTGATGGTGAGGAGTTTGGGTTCTAACCAAGGTCAGTGAGAAACACGCAGAGAATGTTGAGCGAGAGGGGAGTTAGGCCCCTTGGGCTGCCCAGGGAGAGGTCTATAGAGAGGCCAAGGTCACGCCGGAAGCCCGGAGAAACTAGAGCATCTCCAGACAGGCAGTGATGGTCACCGGGACCTGGAGAAGGTGACAGAGGAGGGTGTGTTTTACAAGCAGAGACAAGATGACTTGCTGATGGTTTGAATGTGGAGATGATGGGTGGAGGCCATCAACCGCACCTCTGGTTTGTGCTTGGGCGGCCTGCTAGGTGGTGGGGCAGCCTGGTAGGTGGTGGGGTCACCTGTCGAGTGGGGCAGGCGTGGCTTGAGAACAGGCCTGTAGTCTGGGTCTACGGCTGGCTGTGGGTCACAGAAATCGGTATAACCGTGTGAATCTCAACCCTTGCATTCCCAAAGGCCCCTAAGCTGGTCTGTATAAAGGATTTTCAGAAGCCACAGTGGCTAATAGCAGGTTTCTCTTTAATCTCTGACTGCAAGGTTTAGCACGCGGGGGTGTAGCGCCCCTCTGGGCCACCGGTTTGTTGAAAGGTCTCAATCTGGACAGCACTGTCCACGTGGACAGCCACTCTTCATGTTGACTGCCTCCACCTCCTGCTCTTTCTCTGTCTCCTGTCCTCTCCTCTCCTCCTCTCTCTCATCCCCAGGAGGCCCTTCAATAAAAGACTGTGAAGACACATGCACGCATGAGTCTCGCTGTGGAGTTCTGGCTGGAGAAAGACAAGTTTGGCCGGAGGGATCTGGTGACAGGTTCTTTGCCTCGTGGAGCCCAGCAGTGTCCACACCACGGTCTTCACTGAGTAAGGTCCCCGCTGTTCCTCCCAAGGGCTGGGCCCCTTCCTGTGGGCACCTGTCCCCACCACCTCCTGGGTGAACTCCAAACAGATCTCACCCTTTTCCCAGGACCTGGTCCTTCTCCTGCCTCCCAGGGATGCACCTCCCCCTTTTGAGAAAGAAACCAGGCTCCTACCCTCCCCACCCCGGCAGCCCACCTCCACCTGCTCCCATCAGGAACTCCTGGCAGCCCCCACCCCCACCCCCACCCCCGCTCCCCTCGCTCCATCCTGCGCTGTCCTAGCTCCTGGGTTGCTCCCTGGGCCATTGCAGGAGCGTGCTCCGGCGGCCCCTGGCTGGACCTCACCTCCTTCACTCCGTGCTCCGGCAGCAGAAGTCACTTTCTAGTCCAGTGTCTGGCCGTGTCCTCTAGCCCCTGCCCCACACCTCCCAGGGGTCCTCCAGTGCCCTGTGGATGAAGAGCCAACTCCTGGACGTCACTCTAGGCCCCACTTGTCCTCTCCGCTGCCCCACCCTGCTCCACGCTGCAGCCCTCTGCCCTGTAGTCTCTCTGAAGGACCCGCCCCTCCATCAACACACCGTGTAGTTTCACACCGCTGTGCCTTTGCACATGCGGATCCTTTTACTGGGACCTTCTTCTTTAAGGCTCCTTCTCATCACCCATTCATTCAACAAATGTTTACTGAGAACCTACTATTCCAGGCCCAGCATGCTTGATCCCAGGGATACAACAGTGATCAAGACAGAAAAATAAAAAATCCATAGCTAAATGAAGACCTACACCCTGGCCGACCAAGTCTGTCAACCTCAACAGACAGTGAGTTCCTAGGAGGCAAGACTTAGGTCTGATTTCTCTCCGTAATTCCAAAATGCAGAAAACAGCAAAGTTCTCAGGGGACGACCATTCACTGATTCATCAGACTGTCACCGAGTGCCTAGGTCACGCCAGACATTCGAGGACAGGGCGGTGCAGGGGGAAGACAGTGGACTCGGGAGCTCTGCTGACCTGGTTCTGACCTCATCGATGCTAACTAGCTGTGTGACCTCGGACAGGTCACATTGCTTCTCTGAAGAGCCCCTTTGACTGCGCCTGACAATGATGCCACGGCAACCACTTCTCAGTGCGGCAGAGAAGGTTCGCCTGGCCCACCGAGGAGGCCTCCATTCTGCTCTAAAAGGAGAAAGCTGTGATACGGTGTCCAGGTTACAGGCTTGGGCAGAAGACAGAACTAGATTTAAAACCTGACTCTACCATAGACTAGCTCTATGACCTCAGGCAAAAATTGTTAATCTTGAGTCGCAGCTTCTTTGTGCTATAAAATGAGACTAATAATAGTGTTGATATCCTAGGGACGCTAGGAGGGTTGCACAAGCGTTTGTGAAAACTACCTGTCGATAATAGCGAACACCACTATTATTACAGAGGGGAAAACTGAGGCTCAGAAAGGACATCGGAGCTGTCCAGTGTCAAACAGTGAGACTGGGCAGAGCCCTACGAGAACTCAAGGCTTCCTGAACAGAGGCCCGGACACCACCTCCCTGACCTCTACGCTCAGCAGACTGAGTGGCTTCCTCGGTCTCTCCTGTCCCCAGGCCTCCCTCACTCATGACACAGATGAGGAGACCATCTCAAAGCAGGACACAGAGCAAATGAGAGACAAGCACCATCTCCCAAATGCTCCGTGTCCTCCACTTTCTCTGCACCTCTGCATCTGGTGATGTCTGTGATGTACAGTATGAAATATAATATTGACACACCCAGCTTGAGTGAGTCCTTACATCCTGACCCCTGGGGCCTCCTGTAGGAAAATGTTTGCTTTGGAATTTGTGGGATGGACACAGTGAGAAGGACGGCTTCTCATCACTTTCCCAGCTGTCAATCATTCAGTGCCACCTCTCCACGGCTATGGGGTCACTCGCTATATATGAAGTCAGCCCCACTGCAGAACCCAGCAGGAATCAACTGACGGACACCCAGAGCTCCTCCACTGTCCCCTGCAGAAATCCAGGTGAGCACAACGCAACGACCCTCTCGAACCTGTCTTTTTATCAGACACCAAGCCAGACGGAAGCTTTTCGTGAGTGTTGCCCAGTGACAAATTGGTGCTGGCTCTAGCACAGAACATGACAAACAGCAGCTTCAGTGCTGATGAGATGCCCGGAGGGAGAAGGATACACTGGCATAGGGCGTCCGCCAGCTTTCTCCTCTGCTCCCCTGGGTTGTGGCTTTCATGCTCATGCTGATAAAATAGCTGCTGAGCTACAGCCATCATGTCTGGCATCAGATTAAGAAAAAGCAGGAGAGGAAAACAAAAGCCGGGTCAGCCCACTTTAAATAACTCTTTAGGAAGACCCAGCCTAAGAAGGTTGTGGAGAGAAGCCTTCTGTTACGCCCGTTTCTGCTCTCAAAAATGAAAGAGTTCTTTAAAGGGAGAGGGAAGGGTAGGCAGGTGCCCTCAGCTCTCCACGCTTCTATTTCCTGCTCTTTAAAATAAGTGTGTTGATACGTGTCTCATAGGACAAGGCTGTTGCAAAGTTTTAGTGTAGATCCCTTTCTCTGGGCTTCCAAAAATGCCCCTTGGCCACCCTGTCCTTCCTCGGCTCTGTTAGTCTGTGCGTTTCCCTAAAGGCACTGTCAGAACCAGGGAGGGATGAAGAGAACCATTGACTAGCAAGTCCAAAATTAGCTTCCATTTAGTGGCCCTGGGTTAAGCAATTTTTCAAAATACTTGTTGAATCCTCAGGAACTTTATTTATTGAGGTACAGAGTAAAGTACACACAACTTAAAGGCAGGGAAGCTGGGCGCTCGCCACTAAATATGGGTGGTCTCAGGGAAAGCATAGCCCTGCTCTGAGCCTCAGTTTCCCATCTGTAAATGGAAGTGGAATTGGGGTGGTTAGGAATACGTACAGAGGAGTCCCTGGTTTTCCCCCACCCTCAAACCCTTCAGCTCCATAGAGAATCTCAGACTGACCCTGACACTGACTCGACTTACCTGGGGCCCCCAGGGCACATCCCAAGTGCTGAAGGTATCAGGTCCTCTTCTCATCCTTGGTGGGCTGCCTGCCCTGTTGTCTGCTCAGTGCTGGAATATTTGAATTCCCCGTGGGACTGTTAGATGGCGTAATTAAAAATATTTCTTAGATATCAGTCCATTTGCCCTTTTATCTTAGCATGCCTTGTTATTCTTTTATTGGATGCTGGACATCGTGGTGAGAAATTGTAGAGGCTCTGAATGATGTTATTTTGTTCCAAAGAGAAAGCAAGACGGCAGGAAAATAGAGAACACGTGCATGGCTTTGATCCTACTGAGGCTTAGATGTATATTTCATTAGGGTAGAAATACTCTAATTTTGCTGTTCCTCCTCGGGGCGGAGTGGGGGCATCTTTATTCCCAGGGCACGGCTCTCTTTCATGCGGCTTAGTCGTCCGGGTCTTCCCGAAAAGCCCTGTGTCTACCAACACCACTCCTTTCTGGGGCTTGGGCTCTGCTCAGCTCTGCATCTGCTGTTTTCTGCTGGACACCTTCGGGTCTAACGACTCTGACACCACCTGCAGCCTGTGTGGATTTTCCCCCACCAAGCCGTTCTCTGACACCAGCTGGGCCTCCTACACTTCAGCTCCGCTCTGACGCTGTCTGGAGACAGCCTTTGATCCCACGGTTGAGGGCTCAGTCCTACAAGACCACCCTTGACCTCAGATGCCCATCACCAGTCCTGATTGCTGCCTGTGGGAGGGGATGTGTTCCAACCTTCAAGCTATCTGGTGATTAGAATGTTAAATCAAATGGTTTGTTTACTTTATAAGGAACAGTTGACACAAACCAGCTCTTGAGGTTTATGAGCACAAAAGCCAAACAGCCCCGGGGGGACAGCCTGAATTCACTTCTTCCTAGCAGAGGTGGCCCTGGACAGCTGACTGTCCTCCGTGTCCCACACGGTTATTAGAAATGGCATAAAGCGCTCGTGTCCCACAAAAAGCCTTTATTATTGTCAGCTGTAAAGGTAGGAGGGAAGGTTACTCTCCAAGGGAGGCAGAATTTGCCTTAGGCAAAAATACCTTTTCGCATCCGAGTCGGGGCACCCAGCTCCCCGTGAACACTTTTGCCCTCTGTCCCTCAACAAAACCAAGGAAGAGCCCCTCCCACAAAGCTTCTGCCCTGACCTCGCTCTGAGTAACAGAACCAACGTCCCGCTCCCAGGTTCTGGAGAACAGACCTCGGGCAGGTCAGAACCTTTGGAAAAAACTAACTTTGCCCTTCAAACCGGGATCTCTTGAGCCACAAACACCATCGATAAAGGTTCTCAGTCGTAGTCAGGTCAGGAGAAAAGGGCACCACCTGCATTTCTGAGAAACGCGTTGGGGAGGCACAGACATTACCAATGTGGGGAACACTTGTCTCAAATGTCCACGGCGTGTCCTTCCACGGCCTTCGCCCTGCCTGGGGCAATGGGACAGGCAGCGCCTGTGGCTTCATAAAGGGGCAGCTTCAGCAGGAGCGGAGGGAAGGTGCCTGGACCTTTGGCGAGTCAGTAGGGACAGAACAGACCACTGCTCACCAGGAAGGGGGGGAGGGGAGACTCTGAGAGGACAGCGTGAGGGTGTTTGGGGTGATGGAACTACTCTACATCCCGACTATGATGGCGGGGATAAAACCACACGTGCATTAAATTTATAGAACTACACTCCAGAGGACAAAAAGCCAATTTTACTGTGGGCTTGTTTGTTTGTTTTTGTTTGTTTGTTTGTTTGTTTGTTTTTGTATTTTTCTGAAGCTGGAAACGGGGAGAGACAGTCAGACAGACTTCCGCATGCGCCCGACCGGGATCCACCTGGCACGCCCACCAGGGGGCGATGCTCTGCCCCTCTGGGGCGTTGCTCTGCCACGACCAGAGCCACTCTAGCGCCTGAGGCAGAGGCCAAGGAGCCATCCCCAGCGCCCGGGCCATCTTTGCTCCAATGGAGCCTTGGCTGCGGGAGGGGAAGAGAGAGACAGAGAGGAAGGAGGGGGGGTGGAGAAGCAAATGGGCACCTCTCCTATGTGCCCTGGCCGGGAATCGAACCAGGGTCCCCCCCACGCCAGGCTGACTCTCCACCACTGAGCCAACCGTCCAGGGCACTTGTTTGTTTTTTAAGACTGGATTTTTGGGGTTTTTTTATTTCAAAACCCAGGGCATAGGCAGGATACGTCAAGAGTATCACATATACAATGAAATAAAGCAACGTTTCCTGCCCTGAGACTAGAAAATTCCCCACGTCAGGTTGATGGGATGTGAGAGTCCAAGAGAAGCTGAGGAGAACACGGTTCTGGTGGGTTCTGGAAAGTGTCCTGCGCTCTGGCTACTCCCCAGGCAAAACTTGTCATAGGACAACAGATGGCACAGTTGATAACGCAGGATTCGAGAACAGAGGGCATCTGTGCCCGTGTCCCCTTCCAGAGCCCAGGAGAGAGGTCCACACCCCGGGGAAGGAAGTTTAACTGGAGGGTCTGGGTGGGTCCGAGCAGATGGGCTGGGGTAGCCCCCATGGTCCTGCTTGAGATCAAGGAGTTGAGTCACAGCAGACCAATTTGGGGTGTCTAACAAGGAAGTAAGAAGTGACTGGTAAATCCTAAGGGCCTTTCGGACTGGAGCGACTCCCAGCCTCTCGGCAGTCTAGAGGCCGACAGCTTGTGAGCGTCTTGGTATTTCTAGTGAAAACAGGGACAGGACAGCCTCCTCCAGATGCTGTGGCACACAGGAAGCCCCTGGAACAAAAATGCAACCCCGGGGCGAAGTGGAGACGTTTCCATCACCCAGCAAATGGCATTTGGAATGGTAACTAAACTACAGATCCATTAGGAAGAAAACTGCCCAGACACATGAGTTTCTGAACTAAGCTTCTCCCAGCTCTCCAGACACGACCCGCCACTACCGTCGTTTTAAAGAGGAGGACACTGAAGTTCAAGGCATTACGGCGACTTGTCCAGGGTCACAGGATTTGAACCAGGGCACTCTGCGTCCACATCCGTCCCCTCTGTCCGCCAGCAGGCCTGTGCAGACTCCTGTCTTCAAACCAAGGACATTGCCTGTCCGGTCATTGACTGTACAAGCTTGAAGCCGTCCCTTGACGTGTCTGCCTCAGTTTTCCCGCAAAGATAGTAGCAGCCTGGCCCAACCCATACGAGTTACACCAAGATAACAAAAAATGGGACCCCTCTGAGAATGATTGATGACATGCAAGCTCTGGGAAGATTCTAGCAAGTGCTTGAATGGGTAATTGAGTTGAAAGCCATGGCCCTGGCCCCTTGGGGGCATCGCCGGACTCTCACAGGAAGTAGGAGCCCTTTCAGGGAAGGCCTGGCATCAGGGAAAGCAGCGTGGCTCACTGATGACAAGGGTGACAAGCCACAGGGGCAAGTCCTGAATCCATTACTCATTCGCTGTGTGTCCCTGGGAAGTAGTCACCCTCCCTGAACCTTGGTCTCCTTATCTGCCATTTGAATGAAAACAATGCCAACCACTCCTGAGGAAGACGAGGTTCGAGGAAGGAGAGCCCCTCCCCCTGCCCGGCACACGTACAAGGTGTTCAATAAATGTGCGTTTCCTCCTTTCTTTCTGTTGCTTATAGGTGTTGGGGTTTGCAGAGCGACATCTGCTCCCCACTGGTCTAAGACCTAGATTGCTCCATGCCTCAGTCTTTCCATCTGCAAAATAGACTCCAGGGGCCCGAGTTGTGGGGACAAATGCCTTATTACTTCATTTGAGGAAGGGAAGAAGAAAGGGTACAGGTAGAACCCAGGATGTCACAGCATCCCCCGGGCCTGAGAACCTGGCAGGAGTTTCCCGGAACAGGGAAGCGAAATGTCAGGCCAGCAGGAAATTCACAGATGCGGGAAAAATCAGAAGATACACGTCAGGTGAATGTACAGCACGGTGATTCAGAGAAGGGCTAGAGTGTGAATGGCTCAGGCCCACATCCACCACGCAACTCTTCGTATGTCCTCTCCCACGCTGAGCCTCAGTTTCCCCTGTGGAAAGTGGGAGCACTCGCTCCCACCTCACGCAGGGCTGCGAGGATTCCTGAGATGCTGCCTGTGAGGAACACGCGGTCCCGGCGGGCAGAGAGGGTTCCGTGTTATCCGTTGACACTGTTCGTATTGTTACCAGCATCCAATGAGCAGTGCCCCTCACTCTGCCAGGTCCTCTCCGTGTCTTTGGGGGCACGTATCCCCACGGGGCCTCGGTTTCCTCCTCTGCAAAGCAGGAGCCGCGACCCCTCCTTCCCAGGGTTCCCGTAAGACTAGACGGCCCCGGATAAAGGGAAATCAGAGGCACCTTGACTCTCTTTGTCACTTGGGGAGCAAGAGTCCTCTAATTGGAGAAAAAGAACTGAACCAGGCATGCGATTGTGGATTCAGGCCGGCATCCACAAACCTCCTAAAAGTCACCTAATTTTATGCATTTTGATGCATGTTTCTGGGACAAGGGTCCTTAGCTCCAGGTGTCTGCCTCTCCGCGTGTTTCAAGCTTGACACCCCCCACCCCGGTCCACTTCTGACCATCTTACCATGCCCGCGCGTCCCCGGCCTCAGCCCCACTCATGAAAACCACGTGAAGTCTTGAGTAACATCCCTGTCTCAGGTTTTCCTCTGTTTAATTTGTCGATCAAATGGCTTAACTGTTCCACCTACTAATATGATTGGCAATTATTTACTTTGGAGATCCCTGAAAGGCATCACCAGATTGCGGAATTCTCAATTCTCCCAAATCCCACCACCCTGCTGCGCGTTTCCTTATCCCCACGCTATAAAAGAGGCCGCCTCCCTTGGCAGAAGCGAGCTGGAGAGGGGAGAGGTGACCAGGACAGCCGCCAGGACCTCTGCGAAGCCCAGGTGAGGCCTGCGCATTCTGCTCCCGCTCTGCGGCTCTGGCAGGGGCGGCAGGGGTGCCAGGCTCCTTGCTGGCTGACTAGGCTTTAGGATCACTCATGGAGCAGGGTGGGGGGGGCTTCTAAAAGAAACAGCGCTGGCCATTTTCAGGGGCATGGGGCGGCCATTCACTCTGCTTCCCTAACAGAGCGGTAATGTCCGTATAGAAGCGTTGGACTGTAGATATGGAGAAGAGGGAGTGTGATGGCGATGGCCAGCACGTGGCTAGAGGTGCGCATGCCACTGGAATTCTCCCGTGGGCACGCGCTTTGTGCCCTGTGTCAAAATCTCCATGGCATAACTTTCAGCTTGAGGCTGCCATGGTGGATTCAGGCCATTGTCCACAAACCCCCTAAGAGCCACCCGATTTCATGCATTTTGATGCATGTTTCTAGAACTAAGGTCCTTAGCTTCCAGTGGATTCATACAAGGTCTGTTTCTCAGAAGAGATTCAGAGGACCCGATCCCCAGAGAGGCCACCACTGGCTCTTTGGATCAAAAAGCCCTTTCAGTTTCAATCGGCTACATCACAGATGATCCCTTGATGAAATTTTGACCCAGATTGCCAGGCGCCTCCAAAGTGTAGGTACCAGCTCCGGCTCTGGACACCTTTCCTGGTTGCCAAGTAAGCCTAGGGGGAGGGTGGGGACAGCTGGGAGGAGACAGATACAAAAGGCAGCCAAGTTCAGAGACCTACTTCCGACCACAGCTCTGCCATCGATTTGCTGTGTGATCTTGAGAAGTTTACTACCCTTCTCTGGTCCCCTGATTCTCCTTGTGTGATGAAGATTTTGAATGGCCTAGGATTTCCCCAGCACTGATCTGGATAAGACGGTGTCTATGACCACATAGTCTCTGATAGTCTGACTTGCACAGGCTGGACCAGGACCAAAAAACTGTTCAGTTTCTCAGCCACTGGGCATGTTTAGGTCTTTATTTGCTCTGTCTCAAGAGCAGGGACTAGGGGCACTGAGGTAAGCCATCGCAAGCAAGTCCCATTAGAGAGTGGGTCTGACGGTCACTTAATTTTAACAGAAGCCTCTATGTCAGACTGGCTTCAAATCTTATCCCCATGTGTACTTGTGACCTTGGGGGAAGTTACCTACACTCATGAGACCCAATTTCCTCGCCTGGGCAATGCAGAGGATTAGCGCCCAATCTTAGAGCGTGGTGAAGACGAAATCAGTCCGCGCATGCGCCGAGCGCAGCTGAGGCCAGGCACGGACGCGATACTGAGCAGTGTCAGCTACGGCTCTTCTCTCCCCGGCGCTCCGGGGACCGGGGGCAGGCGGTGGTTGCATTTCTCTCTGGTATACGTGCTGCTTTGTTCCTTGTCATTCTGTCCACAGACACCAAGAGAGAAGATGTTTCAAATCAGGGGCCTCATTGTCTTCTGTGGGCTGCTGACCCAGACCACCGCCCAGCTGCAAGGGCTGCCCTTGGGTCTGGATCCAGTCCTACCTTTAGTTTCAGGGCCCACAGATCTTGCTGGAAGCTTGACAGGTGGTAAGTGAGCATCTGTGACAAGCCTCTCCAGGGCTGTGTGTGTGTCTGACCATCTGGTGGGGGGAGAGGCCGGGTGATCGGGGAGAGGGGCTGAGGGGCCGACATGGTCACACCTGACCGCTGAGAACTCCTCTCCGCGTTTCCAGCCCTCAGCAATGGCCTGCTCTCCGGAGGTCTGCTGGATAATCTCAGAAATCTTCCACTCTTGAACATCCTGAACTTGGGAAGGGACAATTCAGGTGGCCTGGTTGGAGGCCTGCTTGGGAGACTGACATCCCAGCTCTCTTTCCTGAAAAACATCGTCGAGTGAGTAGCCCTAACGTGGGGCCTTGGTGTCCCCCGGAAGACTCCCGCTGGAGATCTGGTCACCCCAGGCAGCGGCCGGAAGGAGGGAGAGATCTGGTCTCCGCAGGAGACTGGAACTCAGTCTGAGCCCCTCCTTACGGATGGTCCGTCAGGGAACACCCACCCTCTTCCTCATGAACCAGCCACTCTCATTTACTTCATTCTCCTTTACTTCATTCCACAGTCAAGGTTTTCCTCACTAAACGTGGTAATTTGGACACATCTGTGGAGTCCCGTTAGCACACAAGTGGCCTTTGATGTCAGCAGGAGAGTGTAAACTACTGTCCTCAATCACACCGTCATTGCGGTGCCCACGGAGTGATCTAATATGGTGTTTCCCACGAAACATCTGAGAGCCGCTAAGCGAGAAGGAATAATGGGAAGCTTGATGCAGTGGGCTGGCCAACCTGAGTCTCGACAGGGCCAGGTCACAGCCGTTTCCAAGACTCCTGCCCACCCAGCTGCTTGCCCCTGACTTAAAGACAGATAGATAACCTTCGTTTGACTTCCAAATGTCCCCCTGGCTTTCTCAGCCCCATCAGTTTCTCTGTTTATGAAGTAAAGCCCTGGTACCCACAGGGAAGACTTGCTGGGAGGACTGGCCAGGATGTGACAACCTGGCACAATGGCTGGCCCAGAAGGGTGTCCTTCCACCCCCCATCCACACTCCCTGACTCCCTGCTTCTTGGTCTCCTGGGTAAACATTGTTGATTAACCCTGCCATTGAAAGTCACGGCTGGATGAGTGATTCCTACCCATGAACGTTTGTTAAGAACTTACTCTACTTGCCTCATACATCATCCACTCATCTACTTACCCATCCATCCATCTATCCATCCATCCATCCATCCATCCATCCATCAGTCCATCCTTCCTTCCATCTAACCTCTTACTCTTCCACACATCTGCTCACCTAATCACCTACTCACCTGCTCATCAGCCCATAAAGTCAACCAATATGGAGTAGCCCTTTTCTTTTTAAGGCTTTGGGCTGGCACACAGAATGCAAATGCAATCTAGACAGAATACAAATCTAATTCAGTCTGTATCCCAGAATGCCTCAGAGACTGGAGTGGAGGAGAAGGCCACAGGTGTGTCAGGCTCCGGCCGAGTGCGGAGGTTGAGGAAGACTGATTCCACTCAGAACCCATGTGGTTTTTGCTGCAACACTGCCCTCCCATCTCCCCCAACCCCACCTCATGGGGAGTTCCACCTTTGAGAATGGGTACCATTGGGCTAAAAGTGGTTTCTAGGTTTGGGCTTGAGGAATTATCGTTTCCATCTTCACCTCCCGGGCAGTGTGCAGATCCGGAGTCCCCAGCTGCTGGAACTTGGCCTCGTGCAGAGTCCTGATGGCCATCGTCTGTATGTCAACATCCCTCTGGACTTGGGCCTCGATGTAAAAACGTGAGTGGGCCCCAGGGCGGGGTGGGAGGGAGGCCAACCAAAGGAGACCCTCACGGCCATGGGTAGTCAAAAGGGGGCATTGGAGTCTAACAGACATGAGCTTCCAAGTTCAGTGTGTTCGCTGCTATGCCCAGAGACCTGGAGTCACTCAGGAAACTCACCTGACCTCTTTGAGCCCTGGCTTCCCCTACTAGGAAAGGACATGAGTAGAGCTATGGGCAAGATGGGTTGAGGCAATGCTAGCATTCCTGGCAAGGAGAAAAGCCTCCTCTTCCTGGCACGTGTGGGGGCACTATCTCCTCTGCAGGTCCTTAGTCACCAGTCTGTTAAAGTTGGATGTGAAGTTAAACATCACTGCAGAAATCGTAGCTGTCAGAAATGAAAACGGGAGAATCCACTTGATCCTTGGCGACTGCACTCACCCCCCTGGCAACATAAAAATCATCGTGCTTGATGGGTAAGGCCAGAGGGGTGGCTTCACCAGTCCAGAGGAAATGAAATAGAATGACGGTTGGAAAGATAGAACAATGGGAGAATGGATGAGTGGGTGGATGGAAGGGTGGAAAGATGAAAGGATGAGAAGATTGATAGGAGGGAGGGAAATGGATGAATGGATGAATGGATGGATGGATGGATGAGTAAATGGATGGGTAAATACTGACTTATTCCTTCTTAAACTGGGCTGACCAATTTTGCACTGGTTCAGGCAACAAGAGATCTGAGTTCAAGCTCCATCTACCAGAGGGCGTGGGGAGTGGTGGAGGGCTTCCTATGTGACCTTGGACAGTACTTCCCCAAGCTGTAATATGGACCTGTGTTGAGGTTGTTGATTGATAACCCCCGGTAAGACAGTAGGTGTGAATGTGTTTTGTCCTAGTCAGGGGTAAAATAGTGACAGAGCCTAGCTGGGTTACTTATTTTAGTTACCTGTCCCCAGACTGGTCACGCACGATGGACAGGAGTCGTCCCCACCCTAGCTAACCTTTACTGAACATGCTCACTATGCTTCACGTGTCCCCTCTCCCGGAATCCTCATGACCCCTACACACTCAGCACTGCTCATCCATCTGTGGGGTCCGCAAAGTCTCAGGGGATGCCTACTGTGTGCTGGAACTCTGCATTTGTCCTGCGTGTCCCACGGTGTGCGTGGCTGTGTAGGGTGTCACTCCCTTGGACTCGGCCCCTTGGCGCTCACCTGCCTGTGGGTGTGGATGGGCAGGGCTCTGCTTCAGCCACTAGTGCTGAGACCGTGAGGCCCCAAGGGCCCCTGCAGGCTGCTCCACAGGCCTGAGCCCCTGCACCACCCCGTGGCTTTTCTCTTTCAGGGTTGGCCTCCTCCCCGTTCAACTCCTTCTGGATAACCTCACCCCGTTCTTGCATATCACCCTTCCTGGCCTGGTACAGAGAATCGTAAGTGGGTAAAATTGGGGGCAGTCTTAGAGCAATTTGGGCTGAAAGAGGCCCCTGGAATGAGCTTTTCTGAGCCTCCCAGTTTGATGAGTAAATTCTGTCCAAATCTATTTGTCCATTGACCCATCTTTCCATGGTCCTTTTTTCCATCCTTCAATTGCATTGACTGGTTCTTGCTCTGGGCCAGGCCCTGAGCATGTCCACACTACAGCTGAACTGCCCCGGCCCGGCCCAGAGGAGCTAGCTCCCAGTCCACCCCTCCAAGGGCTGCAGACCGCACTCTCCCTGCCTGTGATCGGTGCCTCTTCTCACCAGAAGGTCACCCCTCCCAGGCAGCCCACCTTATTAGAAACAGACACCACGTCCCAGAGGGAACGCTGGCTCGCTGTGTGACTGGGCACATCGCACACGTGCCCTCGGGGCCTCTTCTGCCCAGTGGCAGTGTGAGCTCTTCCCTGGAAGAATGCTTAGAAACAAGCGCTCTCAGGCACAGAGAAACGACAGAAAATCTCCCCCAGAGACTTCATCCGACAACGACGCTGCCCCCCAAGGCCTCCCCTCAGGTACCACTTCGTCTAACGCCCCTCTCTGCCTCTGGACCAGGTGTGCCCTCTGCTCAACAACGTTCTTGGAAGCTTGGACATGACCCTGGTGCATGACACTGCCGGTCAGTATCTGCTTCCAAGGCCTCTCTCCCCTCTGCAGGGCGGGCCGCCCCGAGGAGCTCTGTCTCTGCGCCCCGCGGGACAGATCGGTCCTCCTGCCGCAGCACTCTCCGTTTCGGGTTTCTTTTTGCCTTGAATTATCCAGATAATGTGGAGGGAGATAGAGAGCCTGTCTCCCCCTCACCAGCCCGACACCGAGAACAGCTGGGCTGGTTGGTGGAAGAAGGCATCGGCCCCACCAAGCCCGGCCTGAGAGGGGGCCGGACCCCCAGAGTTCACACTCCCTTAAGGAGGGGTGTGCAATAGCCCAGACTCCTTCACTGAGACCATCACTCAGATCAGCCGCGGTGGCTTTTTCATTTTCCAGACCAACTGATCCATGGGCTGCAATTCGTCATCAAGGTCTAAGCCTTCCTGAAGGGACCCGGCCTCTGCTGAGCTAGTGAGTGCTGTTCCCAGATCCCCCGGATCAATCGGGAAGCTACTGCTCTTCCCCTGGTAGGGGTGGCAGGGGGCTATGACAGTCACATCTGAAGAGAAAGAAAAACAGCCACATCGACAAGCCCAGTTGTGCACAGGGAAGTCCACAGAAACACTGACAGAGGTGGAGAGACACAGGCAATGATACAACACGGTCACAAACAGAAACACACATGGTCATGGGTGCACGCACACAGACACGCGCACACAAGCACATGTGCGTGCACACCCAAACACATGGTCATTCGGACACACATACAGAGACACTCACTTTCCCGACAGCACACTCACACATACGCACACACATGCCAACTCGCCAGACACAAGTGCCTGTGAATACACAGACACACACTCACTTGAACACATGCACAAGGGGCCCCTGGATCCCACGCCTGGGTTCCCGTTATGGCTGAGACAAAACCCCTAACCCCAGCGTCTCAGCCTCCTCCCCTCTCTCTAGAGCAGCGGTTCTCAACCTGTGGGTCGCGACCCCGGCAGGGTCACCTAAAGCCATCAGAAAATACATAATGCATATCAGGTATTTACATTCCAAAGCATAACTGTAGCAAAATTACAGTTAAGAAGTAGCCACCAAAATTATTTTTTAGTTTGGGGTCACCGCAACATGAGGAACTGTATTGCGGGGTCACGGCATTAGAAAGGTTGAGAACCACTGCTCTAGAGGGTTTGACGATGAGCCAACAGCAACAAGAGTCAGGGACCTCCCGTCCCCATTCTGATCGGAGTTGTCTCCCAACAGATTCATTTTCTGCTGCTCGGCCCACTCCTTGCCCAGCACCTGAGAACACGCAGAAGGCTGCCCATGTCCTGGACAGTGTTTGGGAACCAGAGTATCCTTCTCTCCAAGGAAACGGCTTCCCCTTTCCCCACCAGGCCGGTGTTACCTTCCATGTTCCTCGGCAAATAAAACTGCTCTCCGTCTGCACAGGGGGCCTTGTCATTCTTTTTTTTTTTTTTTTTTAAGATTTTATTTATTCATTATAGAGAGAAGAGATACAGAGAGAGAGAAAGAGAGGGAGAGAAGGGGGGGAGGAGTAGGAAGCATCAACTCCCATATGTGCCTTGACCAGGTAAGCCCAGGGTTTTGAACCGGCAACCTCAGCGTTTCCAGGTTGACGCTCTATCCACTGCACCATCACAGGTCAGGCTCCTTGTCATTCTTTACCATCACTTGAGGGCTCATGGGATGGAAAGAGCCCCGGCCTGGGTGGTTGAAGCCTTGAGATCAGAGTCGGACCTTACATCAGAGATCTTCACGGTCTTTAGCAGGACTGGGGGGTGTTCAGATGAATGTGGTTTTCAGACTGGCGGCTCCGTGGTCCTCAGAATGGGTGGACAGGATGCTAGGGGCAGAGGATGTTAGGGGTCGACGTGACCCTCCAGACAGAAGTGATGATGACACAGGAAGCGACCGCACGAGAAGTGAAAAAGAAAGATTCGAGAGCTGTCCAGGAGGCGGACCTAGACCGGGATAGATGAGGGAGCAGGTGGGACTCCCGTCCGCGTCTCAGGTTGGGGAGCCCAAAGATAACTGGACACGTGGGGAGGAGGCGTTGATTCCAGCAGAAAGATGACTCCTTTGGCTGCGGCCACACTGTCCAGAAGTGCCAGGGACACCCCAAGGGAAAGCCCAAGAAGCGGACGGACACACGAGTCACCGACCACTCCTCCGCTCTCTCACACTCAGCCACGCTGGCCTCTTTTCTGGTCTCCCAGCAAGGGGATGCTAACGACGACACGAAGGAAGTGTAGGAGGAAGGACAGACTGGTCCAAAGTGTTCCCGGCTGCAAGGCTGGAGAAGAGCAGGGACAGAGACGGCTCGTGGGAGCTGCGTATGAAAAGATTACTGGTGCCTCGGATGAGAGTCAGAGCTTTGAAGGGAGACTGATTCAAAGGAATTGAGGAGAGGAAGGGACTAAGGATGTTGAGACTGTTCATGCCGATACAATTTATGAAAAAATTGAATGCAAGAAGGAAGAAGAACACAGATGCCCAGGATGGGGAAGGTTATCCCTTCCAATAAAACACAGATATGCTCTCACTGTTAGAGACCTTCCGAAGGCTAGCCCAGCCCCTGCACTCCGCATGTGAAGGTACTGAGCCTCGGGGTACAGGGGAATGACTCGCACAAGGTCACAGAGTGACGAAGGGCAAATAAGGACTGAGACATCCCAGGCTTCACAAAAAACCTTGCCCCTTGCTCTTTGGGAGACGCCATTGACCTTGTGAAAATGAGCAGGTTCAGGCTGGTGCTTCTTGACCTTTGCCAAATATGTGACATCGTGTCCAGACCCACCACTGTCTGTCTGCACCTCTATTGCCACCAACCAACATGGCATTGTGCAAGGACAGTCCCAGAGTTCAGGACGGCAAGAACGTTAACTGTAGGGAACCAGCATGTGTCTTCTGGTGAGGACTCACGGGAGGAAGCATCTTCCACACACACAGAAATAGGATACCTCTGAGCTCAGGATGAGGCGTTAGATTCCATAAAGAGCTGCATGAGCATTGTGAATGTCCATCTAGTTCGTGACCTGAAGTACAAAGGGCCTTTCTGAATGGGAACCAGCCATCAGGACCTGACTGGGCTCGGGGAGATCCAGCCATTAGCTACCTTCATGTCCTTTGGGGGCAGGTATTAGGTCAAGGCTGACAGTCCTCCGTGGTTAAGGCTCCAAGAATCCAGGTGAATAAGTTCAGGCTCACACACCTGGGACCATCAGAATCGGTCCTGCTGCCCCCGGACCGTGGCGCCACACCACATTCCTGCCCGGACACACACACACCCGCTGCCCATCTCAGGCGCCACACCACACTCCTGCCTGGACACACACACACCTGTGCCCATCTCAGGCGCCACACCACACTCCTGCCCGGACACACACACACCTGTGCCCATCTCAGGTGCCACACCACACTCCTGCCCGGACACACACACACCTGTGCCCATCTCAGGTGCCACACCACACTCCTGCCTGGACACACACACACCTGTGCCCATCTCAGGCGCCACACCACACTCCTGCCTGGACACACACACACCCGCTGCCCATCTCAGGCGCCACACCACACTCCTGCCTGGACACACACACACCTGTGCCCATCTCAGGCGCCACACCACACTCCTGCCTGGACACACACACACCTGTGCCCATCTCAGGCGCCACACCACACTCCTGCCCGGACACACACACACCTGTGCCCATCTCAGGTGCCACACCACACTCCTGCCTGGACACACACACACCCGCTGCCCATCTCAGGCGCCACACCACACTCCTGCCCGGACACACACACACCTGTGCCCATCTCAGGCGCCACACCACACTCCTGCCTGGACACACACACACCTGTGCCCATCTCAGGTGCCACACCACATTCCTGCCCGGACACACACACACCTGTGCCCATCTCAGGCGCCACACCACACTCCTGCCCGGACACACACACACCTGTGCCCATCTCAGGCGCCACACCACATTCCTGCCCGGACACACACACACCTGTGCCCATCTCAGGCGCCACACCACACTCCTGCCCGGACACACACACACCTGTGCCCATCTCAGACGCCACACCACACTCCTGCCCGGACACACACACACCTGTGCCCATCTCAGGTGCCACACCACATTCCTGCCCGGACACACACACACCTGTGCCCATCTCAGGCGCCACACCACACTCCTGCCCGGACACACACACACCTGTGCCCATCTCAGGCGCCACACCACACTCCTGCCCGGACACACACACACCTGTGCCCATCTCAGGTGCCACACCACATTCCTGCCCGGACACACACACACCTGTGCCCATCTCAGGCGCCACACCACACTCCTGCCCGGACACACACACACCTGTGCCCATCTCAGGCGCCACACCACACTCCTGCCCGGACACACACACACCTGTGCCCATCTCAGGCGCCACACCACATTCCTGCCTGGACACACACACACCTGTGCCCATCTCAGGCGCCACACCACATTCCTGCCCGGACACACACACACCTGTGCCCATCTCAGGCGCCACACCACACTCCTGCCCGGACACACACACCTGTGCCCATCTCAGGCGCCACACCACATTCCTGCCCGGACACACACACACCTGTGCCCATCTCAGGCGCCACACCACATTCCTGCCCGGACACACACACACCTGTGCCCATCTCAGGCACCACACCACACTCCTGCCTGGACACACACACACCCGCTGCCCATCTCAGGCGCCACACCACATTCCTGCCCGGACACACACACACCCGCTGCCCATCTCAGGCGCCACACCACACTCCTGCCCGGACACACACACACCCGCTGCCCATCTCAGGCGCCACACCACACTCCTGCCTGGACACACACACAGCTGCTGCCCATCTCAGGCGCCACACCACACTCCTGCCCGGACACACACACACCCGCTGCCCATCTCAGGCGCCAAACCACACTCCTGCCTGGACACACACACACCTGTGCCCATCTCAGGCGCCACACCACACTCCTGCCCGGACACACACACACCTGTGCCCATCTCAGGTGCCACACCACACTCCTGCCTGGACACACACACACCTGTGCCCATCTCAGGACCGACCATTTCCCCACTGCTCCCTTGGACTCCCTGTAGCTCATAGACGGGTATTTCCTCTCCCCGGGCAACTTCAATTCCTAGCTAATCAGTCTAAGACTCCCCTGGATACAGAACAGTCTGAGAGGTGGCAGGTTAATCAGAGCACATTGATGACTTTTAAATAGTGACAACATATTTAACACTTTAAAAAACACTCTAAAAGGATGTCAGTGAAAATGGTGGCAGACCTCTGAAAATTCTCTCCTACATAAAAGCAGTGAGAAAAATGGCCAAAAAAAATTTTTTTTTGTCAGAACCAAGTTTTTCAGAACTCCTGAAATAACCAAAGACATGAGGCAATCTGGGAGGTATTTCTTCAATGAGCACATCATCCCGGGCTCTGTGAGCCGGCCTCATCCCATGGCACTCACTCTCATAGACTACAGAGGCCACGAAAGACTCCAACGAACAAGCAGGGCAAACATCAGAGATTGTCAGTGAGCTGGACTAAGTCCAGCGGGGGAGTGAAGACCGAGGTTCTAGCCATAACCATGAACCCTCTGGACCACGGAGGGGCAGGCACTGGCCCCATCAAGCCCGGAGTCCTAGCCAGCTGAGGTGCCCGCAGGAGAAAAGAGGGAGGCAGGTCATTCACAACGACCAGCCATTCCGAGCCACATGTGCCTTAAATGTCAGCCGGTGCAGAGGAGAAAACGCACTTGAGCTCCTCCCCTTACGACCTGCTCGACATGCTCCGCGTCTCTGCTTGACCACTGATTTCCAACTTCAGCAGCTTGACTTGCTCTCTCTCCCACTTGCCCCCCCCCCCCGGACTCACCAGGGCCCGGCTCTACTCTCTCCTGGACTCCTTCTTTCCCAAGTCTTCATCATAAACCCTCAACTGTTTCTCCGCTACCTGCTTTCAGTCTTTTTTCCTATTTCCAACTCCTTGTGTCATTCTTCTGCTAATCGTCCTCAGTAATAATGTCTCAGAATTTGCTCACTTTAAAAAAAAGAAGGGCCTGACCAGGCGGGGGCTCAGTGGATAGAGCGTCGGACTGGGATGCAGAGGACCCACGTTCGAGATCCCGAGGTCGCCAGCTTGAGCTCGGGCTCATCTGGTTTGAGCAAAGCTCTCCAGCTTGGACCCAAGGTCGCTTGCTTGAACAAGGGGTTACTCGGTCTGCTGAAGGCCCAAGGTCAAGGCACATATGAGAAAGCAATCAATGAACAACTAAGGTGTCGCAACAAAAAACTAATGATTGATGCTTCTCATCTCTCTCTGTTCCTGTCTGTCTGTCCCTATCTATTCCTCTCTCTGACTCTCTCTCTGTCTCTGTAAAAAAATAAAATAAAATAAAAAAGAAAAGAAGAAAAGGGATGTTTCTGTGGTATTAGTCGAAACAGTCAATCTGCGCGGCCCGAGCCCTGATAGCTCAGGGGCCAAACACAGTGAAGGCTGATTCCTCACGCACACGTTCGCTCCACGCTCCGCTCTGGAGCTACAGCATCCGGAATGCCCGACCTCCACTGTCACCGAGACAGCGCAGGGGGCTCCGGCACACGGGCAGGACGTTATTAAGGGCTAGACTGAGGAGTAGCACGCATGCGTCACTTCCTACACCCTGCGCTAGCCAGGCAGTCTGAGCCCCGGTCTCCTTGTCTGCAGAAGCCCCCATTTCAGAGGGGTTTTGTGGGGATTCAATTAGCAAATGCATGTAACGCATGCGCCTAGCTCAGTGCCTGGCCCCTCGTCAGGGCTCAGGAAACACAGCTGTTGTATTAGCATCCATGTCAACTATTTTCTGGCCTAGCGTCTCCAGCACATTATTTGAGCCTCGTGTCATCATGGGGGTGGAGGGAAGAGAGAGAGAGAGAGAAAGAGAGAGAGAGAGAGAGGGAATCATCCAATTCTTCTTCTTGCTGCATTACCTAGGGAAACGTGACACTCTTCTGTTTTACCTGTATCTACTCGTGGTTCAACTTTTATTTCTGAAAGTTGATGTTGGGGCTTTGAACTGAACATTGTACCGTTTCCTCTTATGATGGATTTCTTTAAAGACAGTGACACAGTTCACAAGGGAATAAAGGAGCATTGGTTAATAGAGGTAACGGTGGCTGGTATGTGGCAGAAATTGTGGGGGTGATCTGTGGATGACTAGAAGCCAGGGAACTTGGGGACCAGTCCTTGTCCTCCAACACCCAACTAGCCTGGCGACTGGATACCTTGAGCCGGACCTCCAGGACCCTAACCTTGCGCCGGCGCTCGCACATATGTCCTATGACCACTAGAGGGCGATATTGCATGGCAACCCAGCAGTCATCTTGAAGAATAACATTTATTTATTTACTTATTTTATTCATTTTAGAGAAGAGAGAGTGAGAGAGAAGGGGGGAAGAGCAGGAAGCATCAACTCCCATATGTGCTTTGACCAGGCAAGCCCAGGGTTTTGAACCAGCGATCTCAGCATTCCGGGTGGAGGCTTGATCTACTACGCCACCACAGGTCAGGCCAAGAATAACATTTATTTAGCATTCAAGGTGAGCCAAGACCCTTGCTAAGTCCTTTCAACACAGGATTTTATTTAACTCTCACAGAGGTGAGGCTGCTAAGCATACAACTTGTGAGCAGTGGATCCAGGGTTCAAATCCTGTAAGTCAAACTGGAGCCCAAACTCTTTGCCAGCGGTTATCAATTCACAAGCATCCAGCCAAACCTGGCACATTTGCGTTTCATTTTTACTTTAAATTACTTTAAATGCTGGTGATTCTCCAGTTGGGTGCTGATTATAAATGCCTTCACCATTCCCCAAACCCCTCAATCACATCAAGTTGTCCTACACTATTCAGTGCTTCTTTGGCGCCTAAAGTAGGAGTGCCAGATTGACCAACAAAAATATAAGACACCCAGTTAAGTTTGAATTTCAAATAAACAATGAGTTGTGTTTCATGCAAGTACGTACCAAATATTGCGTGGCACATACTTAACTAAAAAGGTATTCGTCTTTTATGTAAAATTCAAATTTAAATGAGCTTCCTGTTCTCATGAGCTCACTGTTGGGAGTGGGGTGCAGATAATATGCACATAAATGAATAAGTAAAAAAAGATCATTGCTGGCTGGATGGGGGTTAAGAAGGTCAAAAAGTGGGGCGACTGTAAGGCTGCAGACACAGAGTGCAGGAAGGAAGTGTCAGAGGACCCCTCCAAGGAGGGGACATTTGAGCAGAAGCCTGAATGGTAGGAAGGTGCCCAGACACATTGTAGCTTTAACAAGCCCTGGCTATTTCCTAGAACAAGCCCCGGCTGTTTCCTCTTCATCTCTCGGAGCCTCGGTCTCTTCCTCTGTTACAGGGATGGTAACAGCTCTGTCCCATAGGGTGTGATAAACGTTAAGTGAGGGGGTTGCTGTGCTTCACACAGGGCCCAGCACACGTGTGACAAATGTCAGCGGCTATTCCAGTCGCCACTGCTGCTGCTGTCAATCCTGCTGAATGAAGGCCGAGCTCCCACGATGGGCAGACCCCACACCGGGTGCTGCGGACGCAGAGGTAAATCAGACGGGTGTCTTCCCTCCCAGAGTTCACAGTCTAGAGCGGTGTTTCCCAATGTGGGGCCCACGCCCCACAGGGGGGCAATTCGATAGTTAAGGGGGGCAATTTGAAAATGGACTCGACACGACTTTAACTCTTTCGCCCCGGGCCATTTAAATGCAGTGCTATATATCGGTGCCAAATTTAACAAAAAATGCAATTCTTAAATAATTGCAGTAAATAATTATTAAGTATAATTTCGTTTGACGAGACCAAAATATCAACTGGGTGATTGGCGTCGTCAAGTAAACTTCGTCCTGGGTTCACCGCGGAGCGTGCTGTCTGCCGCAGGGAACCCCGGACGTTTTTAAAAACTCGCTAAACAACGCAGTTATTCTCACCTAATTGGCCCATCGCAACTTCTGTAGTGTTTCACATCATTCAGTTGGTGTTAATTTGAAATAAGTGTCAGTCAAAACTGTTGTAAAAGCTCGTTGATTTAATAAATATACATATATATATTGTATAGATATAATTGGTAAGTATTTTATTTTATTTTTATCAATATTAAACTCTTTATTAAGTACTTCTTGCATGGGGCTAGAAAGCAATAATATTTTATAAATATTATTGGGGCTATAATAGTGCATGCACGACAATTTTAATTTTAGAAGCATAACTTTCCAGAAAATTTTGTCAAGTGGAAAAAATATAGATACCTTTTGATTTGCGGTGGTAGTGTAGTAAATGTGTTATATACATTTAAATAAATATGAATTTTTAGTATACGTTTACTCTATGTCACATTGAATATATTTTAACACATATTTTAATATTAGTTTTTAATTGATCTTATTTTTATTTCTTATAGCCCATAGTAAAATGAGTGGTGCAAGCAAGAAAAAAACTCGTCAATATTCGGAGGAATATTTAAAATTTGGGTTCATACCCGCTGTTCACAATGAGCGGATTCCTTTTTGTCTTTTCTGCCAGCAAAGCTTGACCAACGAATCAATGAAACGAGGTTATCTTGAGGCACATTTGAAGGTGAAACATAGTGCTCATATTAATTCAGATTTGAGTTACTTTAAAACTTTAAAGAAAAATTTTGAAAAAAGAACATTAAAGTCTCTATTTACTGCTCATACTTCAACTAATAATCATGTTCTTGAGGCTAGTTATCAAATTTTTTTATTCATCACTAAAACTGGAGAAAATCACACTATAGGAGAGAATTTAATAAAACCGTCAATATCAGCATTTCTTAAAACGGTTCTTGAAAAAGATGACAAAGATGTAAAAGCTATGCCACTCAGTGACAATACTGTTAGCAGAAGAATAGACGAAATGAGTGAGGATATTGAAAAACAACTTATTGAAAAGCTGAAAACAAGAAAATTCTCCTTGCAAATGGATGAATCAACTTTGAGAGACAGTGAGGCAGTATTGATAACTTACGTAAGATATATTGATAAAGGACATTTTGCTGAAGAAATGTTCTGTAAAAGATTAGAAAGCACCAATACCTCCAAAGATATATATAATAAGCTAAAAAACTACTTAGATGTCAATGATATACCAATGAAAAATATAACATCTTGTGCTGCAGATGGTGCTCCCAATATGATGGGCAAGAAAAATGGCTGCTTAAAATTGATGAAAGATGCGAATCCAGAAATGATTCTTGTGCATTATGTTATTCATAGGGAAAACTTGGTAGCTAAAAACATCTCGCCTGTTCTGAATGAAGTATTACATACAGTAATAAAGTGTGTTAATGCTATTAAAGCTAGTGCCAAATGTGAGCATCTTTTCAAGCTATTTTGTGAAGAATAAAATGAAGACCATGTGTGACTTTTACTTCATACTGAAGTCAGATGGCTATCTAAAGGAAACTGTTTGAAAAGATTTATGGAACTGTTTGATACTCTTAGTGATTTTTTTAAGCGAGAAACCTGAAATGAAGTATCTGTTAACAATAGATGGTAAAGCATTTGTGAGTTATTTAGCCGATATCTTTGAAAAACTAAATATATTAAATAAGCAACTTCAAGGAACAAATAAAACTCTTGTCGATGCAAAAGCAAAAATATTTGGTTTCATTACCAATATTGAGTTATGCCAGAAACATATTAACAACAAAAACTTTAAACAGTTTCATTGGCTCCAAAAATGTGAAGTAACTGATACTGCTTTACTTGTTATTGTCAATCATTTGAATATTCTATTGGCTGATTTAAAAGAAAGATTTTCTGATTTAAAACAAATTGATTTCCCAACATGGATGATGCAGCCAATGTTAGTGGATTTGTCTGCTATATCAAATATGCAGTATCAAGAAGAACTCGCAGAATTGCAAAATGATGAGTCAGTTAAAGCTTTATTTAATATCAAAGGAGCGATGGCATGGCTTTGTGAGGAAACAGAAATCAAATACCCAAATTCAACCAAATGTGCAAGAAAACTATTGCTACCGTTTCCATCTTCATTTTTGGCTGAATGTGGATTTAGTGCTGTAAATGATTTACTGGTAAAAAAAAGAAATCGGCTGGATATAACACAACGTGGAGACTTGAGACTAAAGCTAACCAAATTGGAACCTAATATAAAATCTCTGTGCAGCAAGCATCAAGCGCAAGGATCACACTAAATTTAAATAATAAATTAATATAGAAAAATCTGTATTAAAATTATTTGGAATTTAAATTTCTGTTTTTCATTATATGTTTTGAAATTTTACTTACTGTGTTTTGTTAACAATTTCATAGTGATTTCTTCCTAGAACCTATCATTTATGTTTATTAAGTGAACAAATCAATTTTTTAATGTTAAAAATTATATATGTTACATAGGGGGAACATAAAAATTTTAGAAAGGTTAAGGTGAGGCATGGCACAAAAAAGGTTGGGAAACACTGGTCTAGAGGGTGAGACAGTTACAGAACAGTGTGATCAGAGCTGCAGGAGAAGTGGCTGGAAAGGACCCTCATGGCACTAAAGAAGGAGTGACTTCCTCTGAGTGAGATGTCCAAGAAGGCTTCCTGGAGAAGGCAACATCTTAGATAAGCCTAAAAAGACAATTGTGATGTCAGTAAATGAGTTAGAATGGGAGCACATTCCAGGCTGAAAACCCAGACAATGTAAAAGCAGAGAAAAATGAATGACTTGTTGCATGGGGGTGGGGGGAGGACGACAGGTTGATAGAGTAGAAAAAATAAATGGGAGATGGAAAAGGCAAGGCTAGACAGGGAAGGGCTGGACCTTAGGGGGGCTCAGACCTAAAGCTCAGAGCTGGACTTTCTCTCGAGCCATTGGGAGCCAGACGTTATAAAAAGATGGCCCTGACACTCCCAGCAGAAGGGCTAGCATTAAAAAGGCCGACCACACCACGTGCTGGTGCGGTAGGGGAGCGACTAGAACTGCGGACGTGTTAAATGGTATAATGACTTTGGGGAAAGTTCTGGCGTTTTTATTTTTTGTTGTTTTTTATATAAAATAATCACACCTCTCCCCAGTGACCCAGCAATTCCATTCAAAACAAATGAAAACACTTATTAAAAAAAAGAGGGGGGGGTTGTCTAAAAATGTTCACTAGAAATGGTATTCATAATAACCCCAAACTGGAAATACCTCAGGTGCCCATCAGGAAGCAGAAGAATGAATAAACGCCCTGTAATGTACTCTTACAATGGAATATACTGTGCGCCCGCGAAAAGGGAGCACCTCTCCACAGCGGCAACCACGTGATGAGTGTCAACATCGTTAGGGTGAGTGAAAGAAGAAGCCAGACACTATAGACTCTATGGTCCATTCACATGAAGACCAAGAACAGACAAAACTAATCATTGGTCATTAAAAAAACAAACAAACCAGACCTCTCTCCCATGGTGGGAGGGTCAGAGGACAATTGACTAGAAAAGGCGTAAGGGAACCTTTTGGGGTGCTCACAAATTTCAGCTTCTTAGTAGGGGGTCTGGCTTATGCAGACATGTGCACTTGTCAAACCTCAGCGAACGGACACTTAAGACCTGTGCTTTTCATTGTGTATTGATTGCAATGTCTTCCATTGCAGCCCATAGGCCGGACAAGTCCGCAGCACCATGTTAATGGTCCCAGAGAGAACTCGGAGGAATGACCGAAGGCGCGTCTCTCGGGCAGCGCTGTCGGTCTCATCTACAGCGATAGTCCCACTGGGCTCCGTGTCGTTCTGCTTCTTCGTCTCTGTGCGGCTCCCGGAGCACTGGGACCCTCGGGGGAGAGGCGGAAGGTGCCCGGCCACCTGGGTCTGTCCGTTCTGAATGTTCAGTTCCACTGTCACCCTCAGAAGTCCTCCCGTCCCCAGCTGCCTCAGCAATGTCATCACCAACTTTTTTTGGGCCTAGACCTCGAGGGCCAGGACAGGCATGGCGTCCACTTCCCCGGCGGCACAGGACTCATCTTGGGCAGAATGAAATCAGACTCTGGGTGGCCAGAGGAAGGTGCACCCGGGGCCCTCTCTGAGCCGAAAGCCCGGCTGCAGACAAGTGTCGAACTCTGGGTCCTGACACCCGAGCTGAAGTGCTCAGGGGGAGGGACACTGACGGCAGCAGGGGGGTTGAAAGGGCATCAGACCAGGAAGTCGGAGGGGTGGTAGATGGACCGTGTTACCTGTAAAACTGCCTGCGCTCTGTTTGAAAACTTTCATAAGAAAGGGTTAGGGAGCCTGACCAGGCGGTGGTGCAGTGGATAGAGGGTCAGACTGGGACGCGGAGGACCCAGGTTCAAAAACCCTGAGGTCACCGGCTTGAGCATGAGGTTCCTGGCTTGAGCATGGGGTTGCTGGCTTGAGCGTGGGATTGTAGACATGACCCGATGGTCACTGCCTTGAACCCAAAAGTCTCTGGCTTGAAGGTCAAGGTCGCTAACTTGAGCAAGGGGTCACTCGGTCTGCTGGAGCCCCCCCCCCCAGTAAAGGTACATATGAGAAAGCAATCAATGAACAACTAAGGTGCCGCAACAAAGAACTGATGTTTTTCATCTCTCTCCTTTCCTGTCTGTCTATCCCTATCTGTCCCTCTCTCTGTCTCTGTCAGACAGTTAATAAGTTTGCAAAACAAAAAGCAAGAAAAAAATTATTTAAATATTTTCACATTTGTCATTTTAATTTCAAGTAAAATTCTATTTTTTTGTTCAAATTTCTTACTGTTACTCCTGTTACACATATACTGTCATTAATTATACTTTTACATATGTTCAACTATTAGTTCAAAACTTTGTGATTATTATTATGCTATTATTAATTATATTATACATATATTATATTTAAAATTTATTGGAAATAAAACATTAATAGTACATAATATTTTTTATTTATTTAAAAATATGATTAACATGTATTTTTATTTTCCCTCTTTATTTTAAGGTACCCAATATTTTCTTCTGTGCTCAGGGCCGCAACCGACCTTCATCTGCCTCTGGTGACTAAGCAAGTAAATGTTAGCTCAGGAACCTAATGCCATGTGGGTGACTTTGAGGGAGGTGCCCGCTGGGTCCCCAGCCTCCCCTCCCAGCCCCAGGGAAGTCCATATAAGCAAAGAGCAAGACATTTGCAGTCCAGGGAGGTCGCGCGTCCAGAAAAAGTGCAAAGAGGTTCGAGGACACACTTGGCTCAGGGCCTGCACCGCCCATCAGGAAAGAGAGCTGGAATTGGGTTCCCGCATGCGCACAGAAAGAGCCCCAAGCATTTCCCGACGCATGACAGGTAGCTTGGTGCAGTTTCCCAGAAGCAGGGCTGCCTCCTCCCACGGTGGGCGGCAGTGATTGGCCTTCCTGCTCTTCCTCAATTCGTCCCATAGGAGAGGCTCGGCCGGATGCCAGGGCACCTAGAACACCTGTCCCAGCACAAGCACTGGCTGAGGAAGCTCAACAACGCATTTGTTTGTTTTCACTGTGACTCAAGGAAAAGTATTTCGCCTCCCTGAAGGGGGCTCATCCAAAAACAGTGTCCACCTCCAGGCATCAGCGTGGGGTTAGCTGGCTGAGTGCAAGCAAAGGGCATGCTCATTAGGCTAAATCATAGATATAAATTATTGTCACCAGGGTCACGTTGTCACCTCCTGTTTTAGGGGAAGCGATGTTGTTTTTTTCACTTTGGTAGGCTTATAGAATCTTTGGTTAGAAGTAAGAAATCAAGTGGGTATTTAAGTTTTCAAACGTAATTCCTTTTACCAAAATATATGTTGAGTAAGCAGTCCTCCAGGGTTAGTAGATACTGCAGAATGTGGAGGCGGATGTGGCCGGCAGGGGGAAGGTGGCACTCAGATGGCAGGGGTTTGAGAGACGGTGGCTGAAAAATTAAGAGCACAAGTTTTGGAGTGGGAAGGACCAGAGTTCCAATCCTGGCCTCTTGTCCCAGTGGCCGTGTGAGCTCCATCTTTATCTGTGAAATGGAGGGACCAGTGGTGAACTTGTGAGCTGGAGGCTCAGCCGGGCAGGTAGGGAGCCCTCAGGACAGGGAGGGCCATTCCTGTTCCACACCGCAGGCGGCCCCTCCCCTAATACCTAACTAACCCGCCACACTGTCTCCCCAAAGTCAAGCGTGTGAAATGTGAAAGTCAAACAAGAAGAGACTTCCACAGGGGATGTGTGAGTGTGCATGTGTGTGTGTGCATGTGCATGTGTGTGTGTCAGGCGCTGGGGGAGGCACCCAGCGGAAGCTAAAGCTGCATGCAGTCCTCACGCTGCCCTGATGCTGCCACAACGCCCTCCCATATATGTTCTTTCTCTTTGTTCTCTGTCCCCACAACTGCGACCACTGGGCTCTCTGTGTTTCTACATTTCTCTGTCCGTTTCCGGCTCCCTCTCTGGCTCCCTCTCTGGCTCCCAGGAGGATGTGAGTCCCAGGAGGGCATGGGGTGGTTCGTTTGCTCACTGCTCTGTCCAAGGCACCCAGAGCTAGGTCCACACACAGTGTGGCTCACAGTCAGCTGACTGACCAACTGACCTGCCGGCTGAGGCGTCTGTCTGTCTGTGCCCACAGTCCTGAGTTACTAGAGAGAATGGGGGAACGCACATCACTCCGCCTGGTTTCCCTTCGCTCAGGCACTTACGAAGGCCCAGCCGACCTCCACCAGATCACACGCTGCTCGAGTGGATGGGAATCACGGCGCTTAGCCCTCTGCCTGCATTGACCCCGATCATGACCCAACCCAGTAGTCTGGCTTGGCAGTAAAGCTTATCTTTGTTTGCATTAAAGCTTACCTATTCCTATCCCACAAAAGAGGGATTACACCTGGTGAGTCTCCAGGTCCGATTTCTGTCTTTCTTTCCCAGTGGTTCCGGGACGAGCGTGACTGGGCTTTTGTTGCGCCTGTCACCCCTGTCATCGCAGTGCTCCCCCGGAATCCTGAGCTGAGGGTGGGCGCTGGGAAAGCAATGAGGCTCTCAGTTCCTTTGTCCTCGCCCAGCTTTTATTTACTCGTTTCCAAGCTATTACATGGGGTTGTTTGCTGATCTCATTCAGCGCAAGAATTTATTTTTCATCTTTTCCAAATGAGAGGAGGGAAAATAGAGACAGACTCCTGCATGCACTCCAACCAGGATCCTCCCAGAAACCCCCTTCTGGAGCCAATGCTCTGCCCATCTGGGGCCATGCTCACAACCAAACTATTTTTAGTGCCTGAGATAAAGGCTCCACAGAGCCATTCTCAGAGCCTGGGGCTGATGTGCTCGAACCAATCAAGCCATGGCTGCAGGAGGAGAAGTAAAAGAGAGAAGGGGAAGGAGTGGAGAAGCAGGTGGTCGCTTCTTCTATGTGCCTTGACCAGGAATCGAACCTGGCACATCCATACACCGTGCCAATGCTTTACCACTCAGCCAACCAGTCAGGGCATAAGAATTTTTTTTTTTTTAACTTTTGAAAATGCAAAACAATGGTAAGGGTCACCTGTAATGACACCACCAAGAAATAAGTATCATTACCATTTTGATGCATTTCCTTCCAGTATTTTTTCTAGATTTAAAAAAAAAATTAATAAAATATAGAAGAAACTGCTTCTTTCTTTCTCTTTTTTTTTTTTTTTTTTTTTTTTTTTTTTTTTTTTACCTGCTAAGAGTCTTTAATACATTTCTCTATATATTTTTGGAACAGCTGCCTGATGGCCCACAATTTATTTAATAAATCCCCTGTTGCTAGACATTTAAGCTGGTCCCACTTTAGGGTTATTATATAGACATAATGCTTCAAGGAGCAACCTAACAGTTCGTTTTTCCCACACCACTGGGTAGTTATTCCCTCACACAGAATCTACGGGCCCTGGGTCAATGGGTATGAGCCTTTCTAAGAACAAATCTGTCTCCAGAAACAGGCCATGCCTCCCTGCATATTTACTGAGCTCCCTCTGCTATAAGCCAAGGTTTTCCAAGTCAGCCTGACCCACCGCATCAAGCAGCCCAACATCCTTATCTAACAGTTAGGGGTACTGAGGCCCAGAGATCAGAAGACTTGTCCGAAGGCACTAGCAAACTCCATGTTGTCCAGAGATCTCCTCGCCTCCCTATTATCTCTTGGCTATTTTGCAAAGGAATGCAAAGTCTTCAACAAGGAGGCAGGAGGCAGCGTCTCTACTGCTCACGGCAGACATTGCTAATCAATTGTCGCACCCTCCTCTGCTGAGTCCGGACCCCTGAGGACTTCTCCGGAAGCTGGTACCAGACCACAGGAAGTGAAGTGTTTCTGCCATTCTGCTGGCATCTTGGGTGGCATCTTTAAATTATGGACTTGAGGCCACTCAGATGAGTCCCTCAAGGTGGCTTCCTTCTTGAGTTTCGAGTCAGTGACCGTGTGCGAGGCCTCCTGGTTCCCGCCTGTCCAGCCCTGCCGTGTCCTCAGAAACCGTTTCCGGTTTTCTACAGGACCACAGACTCCTCAGAAGAGGGTGCCCCTCGTCCCCGCTGGAGGGGACCGGGTGGGCTGGGACAGAGGCGCAGAGTGCGGGCTCCAGACTCAGCCAGAACTGGGTCCAAATCCTGGCTCCACATATTCTGGCTGTGGGACCTTGGGCCAGTCACTTCCCTTCTCCAGGAACCTTCCTTATCTAGAAAATGGGATGACACCTCCCTTTTCTCCAACCTGCGCCTCAGTAGAGGTGGCTGAGGATGGTCTTTTCTACTCTGCCACTTTGCTGTGTCCCAGTGTCCCCCGTCAGGGGAACATCAGGCTCTCCTCCCCACATGGCTGCGGCTCCAACGGGCCAGCTTGATAGACGAACAGGGGAGGGAAGGCTCTCTCTCTCTCTCCTCTCTCTCTCCCCCCCCCTCTCTCTCACATACACACACACACTCCCCTTTTTCCTCTATCTCTGGCAGGAGGGAGAGGAAAGATGGATGGGCGAGAGAGGTTTCCCCTGACTGATAGACGGCTCCCTACTCTCTGGGGAGATGAGAACCGTGTGGAGCTGAGTCTCATGGGCACCTTCATTGGAGGTGTTTTCTAACCTCCCTACCAGGCCTCTCAGGCTGTGACCTCAGATAAGGACAGAGCTTCTCAAACGGGCCACCCTGCGTGCCACCACCAGCCCGCGGCTCTCTGGCACCCTCTCCTCACCTGCCCAGGGGGCGATGATATTGAGAAGATCTTAAACCGGCCTCAGACCAGATTTCTCCTGCAGGGTCTACACCCGGCCCTTGGAGAAACACACACATAGCTCTGACCCCATCTTGAGGGTGCGAAGGTCTATCATGTCCCACTCACAGAAGCCACTCTCCCCACCACACCATTAACTCATCAGCCTGTTCGTCTCAGGCAAGGATGAGAATACAGTATGTTCCATGTCCCAACGCCAGGAACCCTCAAGCCCCTAAATGGTCCCTGGAAAGCCCCTTCCCTCTTGCAGGCATTAGGGGCAAACACCCCTGCTCTCCTCGCTGGGAAAGGGGGGGAGGAAGAACCACAGCTGTCTCCTTTGCCCTCTTGATCCTTCTATCACCTCGACCTGGGTCAGTACCTCCACATGAGGGACCCAAGAGCTACGCAGCCAGTTCTTGGCCACCTGCTCCTACTGTGGTCTGGCCCCGTTCTTGGTATACAGCATCCATGGAGTTGTGGTGCCTCAGATGAGACTGGGTTTTCAGATTTGAGTAAGACTAGTGAGGACAATCGTCAGCAGGCAGTGAGAAAGAAATCTACTTCAGAGTGGCCAGGAAAGGCCTTTCCAAGGAAGGGACACTGAAGCAGAAACTTGGTGAATGGAGCCAGCCAGGGGAAGGCCTGGGAGAGGAGCACTCCTGGGGAAGAGGCTCAACAGGTGCAAAGACCCTGAGGTAGGAATGAGAGGAGAGACGGGCAAAGCAATGAGAGATGAGGGCTGAGGGGTGGACAGCAGCCAACTACACGGGGCCTCGCAGAGCTTGGATTTTCATGCAAGAGCTGCAGAGGCCTTTGGGGAGTTTTAATAAGCAGGGGAGTGACAAGATCTGAGTAATTTTTTTTAATTCAGGCTGTTGGGTGGAAATTCAATTTTGATGGATGGGACTAAGGGTGGAAAGAGAGACTAGAGGAGAATGGGCTGAGTAAGTGAATGAGTAATAGATGGTTTAATGGATAGATGGATTAATGAATGGATTGATGGATGAATGAATGGATGGATGGATGGATGGATGAATAGAGGGAGGGAGGGAGGGAGGGAGAGTTGAGGAGGAAGGGAGGGATAGATGATGGATGGATGATGAATGGGGAATAAATGGATGGATGGAAAGATGAATGATGGATGAATGGGTAAATGGATGAATGAATGAATGGATGGATGGAGGAATGGATGGATGGATGGATGGATGGATGGATGATGGAGGGATGAATAGATGGATGGATGGATGGATGCATAGATGGATGAATGCATGGATGAATGCTTTGATGCATAGATGGATGGATGGATGGATGGATGGATGGATGATGGATGGATGGATAGATGGGTGGATGGATGGATCGATCGATGCATAGATGCATGCATGGCTGATGGATAGACAGATGAATAAATGGATGGATGGATGGATGGATAGATGATGAATGGATAGATGGATAGATGGATAGATGGGTGGATGGATGATGGATGGATGGATGATGGATGGATGATGGATGGATGATGGATGGATGATGGATGGATGATGGATGGATGGGTGGATGATGAATAGATGGATGGATGGATGGATAAAATGGACATCTCTCAAGGAAGAGGGGCATCCAAGCTCTAGGAGAGGAAGTAGTTAGTACTTTGAGACTCCCAGGAGGGTAAAGGACACCAGATTGAGATGGAGAAGAGGTCAGGCTACTTTATGCAGGTCCTGCCTTCTGAATTGGGCCTTAACAGTCAGTGATATTATTTCAACAGTAATAATAGCATTTACCATTCACTGAGTTCTCCGACATTCCAAGCAACCCACACTGTGTTATGTGACCCTCAACCAGTCCCGTGTTACAGCTGAGGCGACAGAGGCTCAGAGAGAAGCCATCTTCCCACAGCTGCACAGCTGACCGACCCAGGAGCAGAAATTGAACCGTGTCTGTCAGACTCCTGAGGCCTCCCAGGCTCCGCTGCCCACACAGGGAAAGCCAGGGTTGTCCGGGGGTGGACAAGGCATTCCGGAGAGAGGACACAGCACAAGTGAAGGCCTGGGAGCCGGAAAGGGTGAGGCCAGGACAAAGACCTTCCGCCATTGGAGGGGAGCAGAGCGGTACGGAGGGCTGGCCGCCGCGCCCTGTGGCTCCGAGCGTGCTGGGCCTACAGAGGTGCAGTCATGCTTGCCGCCCCCAGCGAGCGTGTGGGGCCTGGAGGCAGGAAGCAGGAGCTGACGCGGTCCCAGGCCCTGGCACGGGGCTCAGGTCTCCTACAGAGAGGCATTGTCCACGGGCAGCGGGCATGGCCAGCTGGGAAGCCCAGGAGGGGGCTTTGTCTCTCTGGAGATGTGCCCAAGGGGCATTCGGGGTCCCTCCCAGGAGGCCTCACCTTTAGGATTTTGAGGCCTCTGGTGTATTTGCAAATACAGCCCCAACGTGCGTGGTCCAGTTGCCTGCCATGGGCCCCAGAACCCTGCCCCTCCCCCATGACAGCCCAAGACCTCCTTTCTCCTAGACTGTGTCCCCAGAGCTGACACAGGAGCTGAAGGACCACGATGCTGTCAACATCTTAGAGCAGCTACATCTGCTCAGCGCCGTGTGAGACGAGCCAGCCGGGGGCATCCCCGTCCTGGGCAGCCTGGTGAACTCTGTCCTGAACCATATTGTCTGGTAGGTGGAGCAGGACCAAGCTGGCAGGCCCCTGCCCACACTTCTGCACGCTCGACTGGTCAGTCAGCAGCATCAGTCGGTGTTAACTCTGTGCCTGACCACAAACAAGAGAGCAAAGGAAGTCCGTTCCTCAAAGGAGTTAACGACAATAACAGAGCCTAGTAGGGTGACTCCAGGGGACGGTCACCTGGGTGAGAGGGTGAAGAATAAGGTGATGCTTCTTCGTCTCGGTGACAGGTGAGCCGTTGACTCCGTGCTCACCAGGAGACAGGAAGAAAATGGTACTCCAGGCAGAGGGACCAGCCGAGGCAAAGCACAGGGGGAAGAGGGTTTGTCAGAATGGCTGTTGCTCACACTCCACAGTGAGGAGTGGAGGCGGGGTTCAGTGGGGCCAGGTCACAGAAGGTCTTACAAATCGGCCCAAGGAGCTGGGATTCATCTCCTAAGCAAGGGGGGTGGGGCATGGGAGTGTTGTGAGCAGGAGCAGGGGTCGGGGGGAAGACACATGGCAATGTCATGCTGGGAAGGGTCAATGCACAAGGCTTGGATCCAGCTACTGGCTGGGCACCAAGGGAAAAAGGAAGAATGGAGGGGAACAAGTTTGTGGCGAATGCTCATCATCTCTGCTGCATCCCATCCAGGCTGAAGGTCACCTCAGCCAACATCCTCCAGCCACAGGTGCTACCCTCTGCTGACGACCAGGAGCTGACAGTCAAGATCCCACTGGACATGGTGGCCGGATTCAACACGTGAGTGTCTCCTTGGTCTGGCGCAGGAGGCCTGGCAGGTTCATCCACTCGCACCTCCTTTTCCTCTATGCAGGTTTCTGGAAAAGAGTTCTTAGCAGAGGGAAGAGCAAGTGCAAAGGCCCTGAGGCAAGAGTACACTTGCTTTGTTCAGAGAATGGCAAAGAGGGGAGGGAGAGAGGAGAATTGTGGGAAGTAAAGCCAGCAGGCAACCAAGGCCAAATCGTATAGGGCCTTGTGGAGCAAGGTGAGGACCGGGCGGTTACCAGGTGAGATGGAAGCTGTGAAGGGTTTTACACAGAGTTTAGCATTTTTAAAGAACCCCACTGGCTGCTGTATATGGAGGCAAGAGTGGAGCCATCCAGAAACCACTGAAATAACTCGGAGGGAGACAGTGCTGGCTTGGACCAGAGTCTGGGGCAGGAAGGTGGTGAGAAGTGGTCAGATTCTGGGTACGTTTTGGCAGCAGATAGAGACAGCAGGATCTCCCGACGACTGGATATGGAGGAAGAGAGGGAGAGAGGCCGAGGATTTGAGGCTGAGGGTTCGAGGCTGACTCCACAGCTTTCGCCTAAGCCACTGGCAGGATGGAGTGCCCACCACCAGGACGGAGAAGGGTGAGAGGGCAGGCTTGGGAAGGCCCCACAGTTCAATTTAGCACATATTAAATTTGAGATGCCTGTCAGACACCTGAGTAAGGAGTTGGGTACAAACTCAGAAGCTGTTGGCATATACGGAGGATCTAAACCAGGAAAGGAATCAAACCACGGAGCCTGAGACATGCTGGGGTAAAAGAAAAAAAAGAGGGAAATGAGGAGAACCTAGCCAAGGAGCCTGAGAAGGGAGGTTAGAGAGCCAGAAGCCGAGAGGGACAGAGGGTTTGCTCCAGCCGCCGGGAGCTGGAATGTCGCTCACGGCGCTGGGCACACCCGCTCCCAGGCCGCTGGTCAAGACCATCGTGGAGATGCACATGGAGACGCAGGCCCAAGCCACCATCCGGATGAAGACCAGCAGAACAGGCCAGAGCCTCGCCCTCAGCAGCTGCTCCAACAGCCACGGGAGCCTGCGCATCAGCCTGCTGCAGAAGTGAGTGCGGCCACCTCCCGCCGGGTCCCGCGATCTTGCCCCATTGCACAGATGGAGAACGACTGAGGCCCAGAGAAAGAGGGGGGCCAACCTTCCAGGGAAACTGTGGTGTCAGAGAGAGTTCAAAGCATCAAGGGTGGAGGCCATCATGGTGGGATTCCAGGCCTCACGCCAGGCGGTGGAGCAAACTTGTAAAGGCGGAGAGGGGCCGCCTTCCTGGGGCCCCTCAAACTACCCCAGGCAGGTCAGGGTGGAGCCAGGGGCAAAAGGACGCTCTGGGGTCCGGTAGAAGTATCTCCGCGTTGATGATCTGGGAGGCGCTGCGCACTCACGCCGCCTCCTCCGCCCACCTCCAGGCTTAGCTCAGCCGCAGCTGTAGGCACTCAGCAGGGGCCCAAACCGGGGTGCTTCCCCCCACATCCCCTCAGCAGGAGAGTGGGGAAGAATGCCACCTGCCAGCATCCCAGTGTCCAGCACCGATTTCTGGGACAGCCCCCAGCCCCGATCCCTGAGAACTCTCTGCCCCCGGCTGCACCTGCCTTAGCGTCTACTCCCAGCCCTGTCCCCACAGGCCCTGTAACCTTGGGCGAGCTCCTTTCTTCCCTGGGCTCAGTCTCCCCTTCTGTAAAAACGAGGGAGGGGTTATCATCTCTGACTTTGCCTATTCTCTCTCCCTTCCTCCTCTCCCGAAGGCTCTCTTTCATGGTCCACCCCTGAGCCAACAAAGTCATGAGCCTCCTGATGCCAGCTCTGCCCAAACTGGTGAAAAGCCAGGTGAGTGGAATCAGGGCGGCACTGGCCCCGGGAGGTCTTTAGGTGATTGCTCCCCCTGTGGGTCTGTGCTGGAACTGCAAGCTGGTGCTAAGGGACCTGTACCGCCTTGGGTGGAAAACTCTGGGTATGGATCATTTATTTCTTCAGCAACGGATAATTGAGGTCAAGATCATGGAACTCCCACAAGTCAGCTGGGAGTCCTTGAACAGTGATGTGCTGATACATTGTTAACAACTGACTCTGGGAGCAGTTGAGGGGAGCTAGCCCAGATTTGTAGCGTTTGCCAATTTCGCTGGTGTAAACACTCCCTCCCAGGCCAACTTCAAGCTGCTCATGGGATGTCAGCACACAGAGCCGGGCAGGAATGTGCAGCAGCACGCCGCCGTGTGGTACCCCCACCACGCAAACACAACAGACGTCAGCAACCTCGAGAGCAAGGGAACGTAGCAAGCTACCACAAGACCATTAGGAAGTAGTAAGCTTTGAATTCGCATGAACATCGCTTTTAATCAGTTGTAAGTTTATATACCTTAATTCTTAATAATGTCCGCGTTTGGCAGTGGCTCAGAAATTCCTGAGAATTTAACGATTTGCCTTCACAAAGCAGTACAAGCTGGCTCTAGTTACACTAGTTTCTCACGCCGGTCTGTGGTCTTCAGGGGTCTGTTCAACTACCAGGTCCTGTTGGACTTATTTTTCTGAGTCCGCAAACATTTCTGAGTTGGTCTCATTTTCTATGTCCCTTATACGCCACAGGTGAGTTAAAACTTTCTATGTTGATTCATCACGTTGACCATTGAGTTCCGCTATAAATTCCAAGATACGGTCACAACAGTGGACTTCCTGGGATACAAGAAAAAACCTTGTCATAGAACTAACATTTTATTCACAATAGAACTTTCTTTGAAATGAAAAGATGCTGTAATAACTAAACAACCTTAGGGGGAAATGCCCATAATCCTCTTACCTTCACTTGGAAGCTATTTTCCCTTCTGCACACTGCCTCCAATGTCCGCCCACACGCACCCACGGGTGTACGCGGCTGCACTTGGTGTCGACACTATGTCATATTGTTTAAGTGATATAACCTTTTATGCCATTGTACAATATTCATAATTGGCTGAATGAATAGGTGAATGAAGGAATGACTTCCCCTTCTCCCTCTCATGGAAAGCACGGGCTCCTGGGGACAAGATGAGGAGTCTGATGAGGAGGGCACCTGGCAGGCCAGGCGCACCCTGGGCACAGGAAAGGGACAAACCATTAGCAAAGGGTCCCAGGTTCACCGAGGGCTGTGGAGGGCTCTGTGCAGCAAGGCCGGCCCGGGAGAGTGGATGTACCACTGAGTCCTCAACCACATGGACAGAAACCTGGCCGGCCACGCACACAGCGGTGGGGCTCAGTCCACGTGGGCCGGGCATGGTCACTGCGGGCCCCCTTGCTGACGGAGCTCCTGCATTTGCGCTGTTACAGCTGTGTCCCGTGATCGAGCAGGCCTTTGAGGACATGCACACAGACCTCCTGCGTCTGGTGAGGGGTAAGTACACTACTCTTCCCTGCCACTTTCTTTTACTGCTGAGCCGGCCTCCAGCCCCTGGCTCTGCCCAGGGGGTGCCTCTCTGAGCAGGCAACATCAGTTGATCTCTGCCTGGGATCAGCAGACAGTGACTTCACCAGTGCCTGCTATTGGGCAAGTTTCCACATGAGCCAGCAGATGCCCCAGATAAGCGCAAGTTCAAATCCCAGCTCTGCCGTTGATTTGTTGCGTGACTATGGGAAGCCAACTCCATCTCCTTATCCTCACCTTCCTCATCTGTAAAATGGGGGTTATACGTCCCTACCTCCCAGGATTGGTAATGAGGATGAAAAGTTCCAAACACATAACAAGTGCTCTGGCTGCAGAGGATGAAAAGTTCCAGGCACATAACAAGTGCTCTGGCTGCAGAGGATGAAAAGTTCCAGGCACATAACAAGTGCTCTGGCTGCAGAGGATGAAAAGTTCCAGGCACATAACAGGTGCTCTGTTTGCAAACGTGTGCTGAAGGGAGGGATAAAGGAATGATACTGCAACCCCTGTGGGCTGAGAGCAGCAGAAGAGTGCTGCTCCCTCCCTGAGAGCAGCTGAAATGGAAGGTCATAGGCTTCTGGCCCCACCTCAAGTTTCTGCTGCGCTCAGACACCTCAGAGTGGGGACTGGCAGGCAGGGAAAAATGCTACCGTCTGTCGTTTTGAGTTCTAAAGCGGCTCATTCAAGGGGACCAGCAGAGAAGACAGGGAAGAAGAGAATGGAATCGGTGGCACTGAGCCCCCCCCCCCTTCCCTAGAGCAATACTGGGCTGAGTGTTTTATATACACTGTCTGGCTGACTCCTCCCACAACACCATGAAGTAGCTATCACCACCACACTTCACAGAGCAAGTTAGTGACACGGGGAAGGCTTTCAACCCAATTATTCACGTTCCTAGTGTGTTGTAACTCAGATTCAAGCCAACTTTACTAGGTACCTGTCCTGTACGACCTGTGAGGCCGGTCTTCATGTATCACCTCCTCACTTTAAAGCGAGGAAACTGAGGCTGAGGCTTCTGTGGCTAGAAAGGAAGTCTCTGGCCCTCTGCTCCGCAGGGTCAGGGAAGGACTTGGGAGTGGGGAGAGATGGGGGAGGCCACAGGGAATGTAACTGGTCCTGGCCCCTATTCGCCACCGCCACCCGGCCTTGCGCCTCCTCCTCCCCGCGGCTCTCCCCGTTCTCTGCCCAACAGCGAGGGTAACTGAGACGCTACCGCCCCCTCGTGGCCAAGTAGGGAATCCCAAGGCGAACACGTGTAATCCAGTGGACAGATCCAGTCTGCGTAGGGACAGGTCAGTCTGGTGGGGAGGTGGAGAGTTTTAAGCAAGAGGTGAGTTTTGTCCAAAGCAGGATGCTGGCATAGGACCACTGGGTTCACAGTATGGGCAAGTCACTTCACTTTTCTGAGCCTCCCGTTTTCCCTTCTGCAAAATGGGGATAATAATAGGACCGACCTTCTCAGGTTATTGTGAGGATTAAGTAAGCTAGCACATGTAAAGGTTTAGGGCCATTTAGCCTCAATATTGAATATGTCCGTCATTTTCATTTTCATCATTGTCACTAACATCATTATGACTCCTGTTCCTCTCTATTTAACCTGCCCCATGCAGCTCCAGCCAAAAGCAGCCCCCAGACCACCCCACCAATACCGCCCTTCCCCTCACACAGTTTGCTTCTTGTCCCTGAGCAGAGCCCGTTGCCCTCGGCTACGACCACCTGGAGTTTGACCTTCTGTCTTCTGCCATCAAGGGGAATGCCATCCAGCTCAGCCTGGCGGTGAGTGTCACGGGAACTTGAGAGGAAGGTAGGAACAACACTGCCCTTCTCTGACCACCCACGGTCAGACCCCACGGGTCTGTTTCAGGGGAGAAAACATTGGTTACAGTTAGGACACCCGGTGGATTTAGAAAAATCTCCACAGGCAGAACAAGACCCGTGTAAACCATTCTGATGGAGAAAAAAACAGCAGATAGAGTCTAAGGGCCAAACACAGAACATCGACCCTGGTGTTCTGTCCTCCCATCCTCAGCTCCCCCAGGGCCGGGCCAGAGTGTTTGCACTGGGGCTCTTGACCTTCCTCTTGGGCAAGCCCCTGCCAATCCCCAAATATCTGGTGACCTTGAAATAAGAGTCCAGGATCAAAACACATCATTGAGAATCACACAGGCCTAAGTCTCCCTCGGGTCCCACCAGTCCCCGGCTGTGACTTTGGGCAAGTTTCTTCACCCCTCTACGCCTCAGTTTCCTCATCTGTGAAATGTAGATAAACCATCATCACCACAGAGAGAATGAAAAGAGACTGGCGGCTGGCAGGCAGGGAGACCCCAGAGCTGCGTGCACCGGGGCTGGACTCCCAACAGGACCAGGCCAACCTGGACGGCTTGAGTCCCAGACCGGTTTCCCTGGGTCCCTTGGAAAACATCAGCATCAAACATGTCCATCGATTTTGTTGCAGTTTTTTTCATTTTTCCCCTTCATCCAAAGGGTCTGTGAGGTATCTGAAAAGTTGAAACCTAAATGCCAATTAAGACATTTAAGGTTTAAAAAAACAAATCAGAGATTCTCCGAGGGCTGCAGATGGAGTAGATGTTGCTAGGCACCCGGGGGAACTCGTCACCTGCAGCAAGGCACTGGGTTTCAGGCGAAGCTTCCTGGCAGCAAGTGCAACAAAGGGAAATGGGCAGAGTGGTGTCATTTCCTTCTAGGTCGATATTGGATACGCTGTGGAGTTGAAATTCTGAGCCAGCTCTTTGTTTGCTCTGTGTCTTCGCAACAAAGAGTTCGATGTTCACCTGAAATCTATGCATTGTGTTTGACCTATGTCACGCCATTAAATTTCATTTCTAAGAGAAAGAAAAAGAGCAAAGCAATGAGAAGAATAAAATAAAACAAACCTATGAGAGTTCACCACACTGATTTTAAAAAGGAGAAACAGTATGAATAAAAAAGAATTCTTCAAATAAAAAAGGAGAAACACTGTATCTCATCACCCTTCCCTTCCTTTAACATCCTTTAAGGTCCACTGTCCCCAAGGAAAAGGGGGCTACAGCTAAACAGTAAAACTATTTTTAAAAAGAGGAGTAAACTCTCAACCTTTGCATTCCCAAAGGCCCCCCCAATCTGGTCTGTATAAAGGATTTTCAGAAGCCACAGTGGCTAATAGCAGTTTTCTCTTTAATCACTGCCCGCAGGATTTACCATGTGGGGGTATGGCGCCCCTCTGGGCTGGTTTGTTGAAAGGACTCCGTGTGGACAGCGCTGTACACGTGGAGAGTCACTCTTCATGTTGACTGCCTCCACCTCCTGCTCTTTCTCTGTCTCCTGTCCTCTCCTCTCGTCCTCTCTCTCATCCCCAGAAGGTCCTTCAATAATAAGACTGCGAAGACACATGCACGCATGAGCCTCACTGTGGAGTTTAGGCTGGAGAAAGACGAGTTTGGCTGGAGGGATCTGGTGATAGGCCATTGCCCTGTGGAGCCCAGCAGTGTCCACACCACGGTCCTCACTGAGTAAGGTCCCTACTGCTTCTCCTCAGAGCTGGGCCCCTTCCTGTGGCCACATGTCCTCACCACCTCCTGGGTGAACTTTCTGCAGGACCTGGTCCTCCTGCCTCCCAGTGATGCCCCGCCCTCTTCCCAGAAAGAAACCAGGCTCCTCCCCTCCCCACCCCTGCAGCCCACCTCCACCCACTCCCATCAGGAACTCCTGACAGGCACCCCTGCTCCCCTCGCTTTGTCCTGTGCTGTCCAAGTTCCAGGGTTCCTCCCTGGGCCATTGCAGGAGTGTGTTCAAGAAGTCATCGATTCATTGTGTTTTCTCCTGGAAAAGCTCACTGTGCTATGGATCTCTGTTATGGGACTGGGGTCCGGGGTAAGAAGTGATATAAGCAGAAATTCAGCCCCAGATGTTACTCCAGGCCCCACCTTTCTGCGCCCTGTAACTGCACGCCCTTCCGTTTGCAGAGTTCTGACATGGTTCCAGGCACTGGGCTCATGCTACATTTGTTTCCCTGTTGAACCCTCTCCATAGCCCAGGGAGAAAACTGAGGCTAAAAGTGGAAAAGCATCTTGTCCCAAAATGAACCTGGTTACTAGCACGAAAGCCAAACATTTTCGGGCAACCCCCTGAATTCACTTCTTACTAGCAGAGGTGGCCCTGGACAGCTGACTGTCCTCCGTGTCCCACACAGTTATTAGAAATGGCATAAAGCGCTCGTGTCCCACAAAAAGCCTTTATTATTGTTAGCTGTAAAGGTAGGAGGGAAGGTTACTCTCCAAGGGAGGCAGAATTTGCCTTAGGCAAAAATACCTTTTCGCATCCGAGTCGGGGCACCCAGCTCCCCGTGAACCCTTTTGCCCTCTGTCCCTCAACAAAACCAAGGAAGAGCCCCTCCCACTCAGCCCCGGCCCTGACCTCGCTCTGAGGAACAGAACCAGCGTCCCGCTCCCAGGTTCTGGAGAACAGACCTCGGGCAGGTCAGAACCTTTGGAAAAAACTAACTTTGCCCTTCAAACCGGGATCTCTTGAGCCACAAACACCATCGATAAAGGTTCTCAGCCGTAGTCAGGTCAGGAGAAAAGGGCACCACCTGCATTTCTGAGAAACGCGTTGGGGAGGCACAGACGTTACCAATGTGGGGAACACTTGTCTCAAATGTCCACGGCGTGTCCTTCCACGGCCTTCGCCCTGCCCGTGGCAATGGGACAGGCAGCGCCCGTGGCTTCATAAAGGGGCAGCTTCAGCAGGAGCGGAGGGAAGGTGCCTGGACCTTTGGCGAGTCAGTAGGGACAGAACAGACCACTGCTCACCAGGAAGGGGGGGAGGGGGGACTCTGAGAGGACAGCGTGAGGGTGTTTGGGGTGATGGAACTACTCTACATCCCGACTATGATGGCGGGGATAAAACCACACGTGCATTAAATTTATAGAACTACACACCAGAGGACAAAAAGCCAATTTTGCTGTGGGTTTGTTTGTTTTCTAAGATTGGGATTTGCTTTGTTTTATTCAAAACCCAGGGCATAGGCAGGATACGTCAAGAGTATCACATATACAATGAAATAAAACATTTCCTGCCCTGAGACTAGAACATTCCCCACGTGGGGTTGGTGGGATGTGAGAGTCCAAGAGAAGCTGAGGAGAACACAGTTCTGGTGGGTTCTGGAAAGTGTCCTGCGCTCTGGCTACTCCCCAGGCAAAACTTGTCATAGGACAACAGATGGCACAGTTGATAACGCAGGATTCGAGAACAGAGGGCATCTGTGCCCGTGTCCCCTTCCAGAGCCCCGGAGAGAGGCCCACACCCCGGGGAAGGAAGTTTACCTGGGGGTCTAGGTGGGTCCGAGCAGATGGGCTGGGGTAGCCCCCCATGGTCCTGCTTGAGACCCAAGGAGTTGAGTCACAGCTTCCTTGTCTGTAAAATGAGGCTAATAATAGTGTTGATATCCTAGGGACGCTAGGAGGGTTGCACAAGCGTTTGTGGAAACTACCTGTCGTTAATAGCGAACACTACTATTATTACAGATGGAGAAACCAAGGCCCAGAAAGGTCATAGGAGCTGTCTAGTATCAAACAGCGAGACCTGGCACAGCCCCCTGAGAACTCAAGGCTTCTTGAACTGAGGACGGGGCACCCCCTCCCTGACTTCCACGCTCAGCAGACAGAGTGGCTTCCTGGTCACTCGTGTCCCCAGACCTCCCTCACTCATGACACAGACGAGGAGACCATCTCAAAGCAGGACAGAGAGGGAATGAGAGACAAGCACCATCTCACCACGTTCTCCATGATCTCCACATTCTCTGCACCTCTGCATCTGGTGATGTCCGTGATGTACAGCATGAAATACATTATTGACACATCCGGCTAGAGTGAGTCCTTACCTCGTGACCCCTGGGGCCTCCTGTAGGGAATGTTTGCTTTGGAATTTGTGGGATGGACACAGTAATATGAACAGCTTCTCGTCAGTTTCCCAGCTGTCAATGATTCAGCGCCACGTCTCACTCGCTATATATGAAGTCAGCCCCACTGCAGAACCCAGCAGGAATCAACTGACGGAGACCCAGAGCTCCTCCACTGTCCCCTGCAGAAATCCAGGTGAGCACAACACAACGACCCTCTCAAACCTGCCTTTTTATCAGACACCAAGCCAGACTGAAGCTTTTAGTGAGTGTTGCCCAGTGACAAATTGGTGCTGGCTCTAGCACAAAACACGAGAAACAGCAGCTTCAGTGCTGACGAGACGTCAGAGGGAGAAGGGTACACTGGCATAAGGCGTCCGCCAGCTTTCTCCTCTGCTACCCCTGGGTTGTGGCTTTCGTGCTCATGCTGACAAAATAGCTGCTGAACTACAGCCATCATGTCTGGCATCCAATTAAGAAACAGCAAAAGAAGAAAACAAAAGCTGGGTCAGCCCACTTTAAGTAACTCTTTAAGAAGACCCAACCTAAGAAGGTTGTGGAGAGAAGCCTTCTGTTAGGTCTGTTTCTGCTCTCAAAAATGAAAGAGTTCTTTAAAGGGAGAGGGAAGGGTGGGCAGGTGCCCTCAGCTCTCCAGGCTTCTATTTCCTGCTTTTTAAAATAAACGTTGAGCCTGACCTGTGGTGGCGCAGTGGATAAAGCTTCGACCTGGAACGCTGAGGTCGCTGGTTCAAAACCTTGGGCTTGCCTGGTCAAGGCACATATGGGAGTTGATGCTTTCTGCTCCTCCCTTCTCTCTCTCTCTTTCTCTCTCTCTCTCTCTCTCTCTCTTTCTCTCTCTCTCCTCTCTAAAATGAATAAAGTTTAAAAAAATTTAGATAAACTTATTTAAAAAATAAATGTAGATATTTGTCTCATAGATCAGGGCTGTTGCAATGATTTATTGTAGATTCCTCTCTCTAGGCTTCTAAAAATGCCCCTTGGCCACCCTGTCCTTCCTGGGCTCTGTTACTGTGTGCGTTTTCCTAAAGGCACTGTCAGAACCGGGGAGGGATGAAGAGAACCATTGACTAGTAACTCCAAAATGAGCTTCCATTTAGTGGCCCTGGGTTAAACAATATTTCAAAATGCTTGTTGAATCCTCACAGTAACTTTATTTATTGAGGTACAAGGTAAAGTACACACAACTTAAAGGCAGAAAAGCTGGGACTCGCCACTAAATATGGGTGGTCTCAGGGAAAGCATAGCCCTGTTCTGAGCCTCAGTTTCCCATCTGTAAACGGAAGTGGAATTGGGATGGTTAGGAATACGTACAGAGGAGTCCCTGGTTTTCCCCCACCCCCAAACCCTTCAGCTCCATAGAGAATCTCAGACTGACCCTGACACTGACTCGACTTACCTGGGGCCCCCAGGGCACATCCCAAGTGCTGAAGGTATCAGGTCCTCTTCTCATCCTTGGTGGGCTGCCTGCCCTGTTGTCTGCTCAGTGCTGGAATATTTGAATTCCCCGTGGGTCTGTTAGATGGCGTAATTAAAAATATTTCTTAGATATCAATCCATTTGCCCTTTTATCTTAGCATGCCTTGTTATTCTTTACTGGATGCTGGACATCATGATGAGAAATTGTAGAGGCTCAGAATGATGTTTTCTTGTTCCAAGAATAGGCCTACATGAGTTTTCTGGCCACCCCAGATTTATGCTCTGGGGACACCCTCTCAGAGGATGACCCCCACAACCTACGCTCTCTGCTTTGCCCTCCCACAGGTGCCTGACCCAAGATGCTGAGGATCTCCGGCCTCTTCCTGCTCCTCTGTGGGCTGCTTGCTCCATCCACTGCTCAGGACCACCAAGGTGAGACTGTCCTCTCTTGAGTCATGCCTGGCCTTGTCAGACCCATAGGTCTCTCCTAGAAATCCAAGCCATGAGCCAATGCTGGTTTGGTTTCTATTAGCCTCGTGCCCAGCATAGAGTTAACACCAATAATCGTTAGCTATACTGATTGTCACTACATAACTGTATTAACTCTCTTCTCAAGATCCTCCTCTTTCCTGTCGCTGTGCCTTGCTCCATCTACTAAAACCCACCATCCAAGACCCCAGCCCGACCTGGACCGGCTGTGCCCGCTTCCCTCACACTCACTCCTCTCCGGCCACCGCGGCCTCTGAAGCACATGAAACACACGAAGAACCTTTGCAGGCGCTGTTCCCTCTGCTTAAAACAGCCTTCCCCTAACGATCCACAGGGCGCCCTCCCTTCCTCAGGTATCGGCTAAGACATCAATTTTGCAGAAAGACCTTCCTCGGCCTGAACTAGTGCCCTCCGCCCGCCCTCTGGGTGCTCAGCCTGCCCGTGCTCTTCCCTCCTCCCAGAGCGCGCGCCTCTCGGAATGCACCGCTATAGCCGCAGTGCTTAGAACATTGACACTTCTTTCCAGGCCCCTTGGCAAATAGTCTCCTCCCAGTGATTCTTCAGGTGACACCCCATCACTCTGACCACCTCATCTTCACGCCTATGGCTTCAGCTTCCTCACGAACCACCACCTTGCCAGCTCCGTGAGGGCGGAGGGTCCTCCGGTTTCCACCCACGCAGCCCCACCCCTTTGGCACGGCTCCTGCACATAGGAGGCCCCCAAAAATATCTGCTCAGCTAAACGACTGTGTCTAGAACCTGGGACGCCCACGCAGGCCAGGCAGACCAGATGAATGAGAAGTAAACGCGCCACGTGTGGGATGTGTTCAGAGATCAAGGTCGTGTCCGGGAATTTGGGGCATCTGACCGTCAAATTGGGTTTTGAGGCCCATGTTTCTTTCTCAACTCTAACCCAAGGACCCCCAGGCGTGGACGCTCCCCCCAGCCCGGAGACCCCTAACCTAGGAGGATCATTGAAGGACTTCCTCAGCAACAAAATAAAATCCATGAAGTTTGGTTCAAGTTTCACCAACGGAAACAGACGATATGCATGAGCGCTCTCTGATCAATCTGCTCCAGGCCCAGCCGGTCCTGGTTCTGTGGGGGTGTTAGAGCTCCCCTCACATTGCCTGACACTGCAGAGGCCCTTCCCTAACAGTCCCTCCAGCTCGGATGGCCAGACAGCCACTGGTCAGGAGAAATTCCCATTGGGGGCGGAGGCAGCAGCTGAGCAGGATGGGAGACAGGGACTCAGGCTCTTTGTTGGGGAAAGGATGGCTGCCCGTCAGCTGGGCCAGCCCCTCCGGTCTCTTCCCCTCCCTGCGCCTCTGTTAAAGGGAGGAATCCCAGAGGACTGCTGTGAGGAATAAATGAAATAACACGTTTAAAGTGCTGACACAGCTCCCTGCGCTCAGTACGCCCCCAATCAGCTGTAACAAGAACAGCAACCTCAACAGAGCTAATGTGGTGATAATAATTGCTGCTCTCTGAACACCAGAACACGGACATCCAAGACTCAAGTACTGACTCCCACCTTCACCCCAGACCGCCACCTAGTCCTTCCCCAACCTGGGTCGGCTTAGCTAATGACATCCATTTTCTCCGGCCCTAAACCTTGATGTGGACCGTGGCTCCCCTCTTCCTCTCACACCCACATTCATACTTCCGGCAAACTCTGTCTGTCAACCTTCAAAACACACCCAGGCCTCAGACAGCTTTCTCCACCGTCTCTGCTCAGAGCCACACCACCCCTTCACTGAATGCCCCAGAGCCCCCTGTTCCCTTTAAACCCATTCTTCCTCCACTCTGTTCCACTGGGATTTGTACCTCTTTGAATTTCCAACTATTCTATTGGCTCTCAGAACCAAGCCCAAGGTCCTTACAATTGAACCACAAGGCTCCATGAGATCTGGCTCAACCAACTACCTCTCTCATCTGTTCTCCTACTATTCACCCCATCGCACTGTGCACCAGCCTCACTGAGCCTATTCTGTTGCTCAAACATGCCAGCCAAGTTTCAGCCCCAGGGCCTTTGCTCTTACTCTGTCTTCTCCTTGGCCCCATCTTTCCCTAGCCTGCCTCATGACTTATACTTTCACATGCTCCATGACTCTTTCCAAAAGTCACTGCCTATGAGAAGCCTTCCCTGACTCCCCTGTCTAAAATTCTACTCTTCCCTATGTCACTCTTTATCACCCAGTTTTTCACAGACATCCCAGCCTATATCCCATAGGCATCAATTTACTCATTTTACACATATACACTATTCCCAAGCATGTGCTGTCTGTGGCTCTAAGTCTTTTACTTATCATTTATTCACTCATTTATTCCAGTGTACTTGATACTGGCCAAAGGACTAGACATGGTCATTCTAAGGTGCATTAAAACAAGTGCTTCCCTTTGCTGTGTTCCCAGTGCTTGTCACATAGTAGCTGTGTGATAAATCATGTGGCTACTGAGGGAATAACGGTCCTTGCATACACTCAGCTTCTGCCTTGCACAACGTCTGGTCACCAGCCTCTGGGGCCACAACCTTCCCTTGTATTGTTATCTCTTCACTCAGGCTCCAGGTGAGAAATGTACGCATCGTAGACCTCACCCTTGAGAACTCCCAGGATAGCAAGGACGCCAAGTTAAGGATAGGACCAGAATTTACCGTATCGGTGAGGTAAGTAACAGCTACAAGTGTCAGGCACGGCTCTACCCACTTTGGCACAGGTGCACGGGGTACAGGAAGCAACCATAACTCACAGGCCCCCAGGGCCATCTCAGCAAGACTCGCTGTATGGCTGGAGCAGCGCCTACCCTCCTTAGGCCGGCGTGACTCTGCGTGCAGAGTCAGGAGTCCACAGGACACTTGACTGCTTCCAATCTGGGGCTGTCTAGCAAGAACAGGGGGTGTTCTACAGGTTTTCTTTCCCTGCTTCACTCAGAAAGCCCCGTCTTTCATTTGTTCGAAAATGAGAATATTGACATCAGCTCTGATTGAATATGACTTAAGCACAGAATCTGCTCTAGACCCCAACGCTCCATGGCCCCAATGCTTAGAGATGCTGAGAGATTTTGCACAGGCGTGTTTTGTCTGGTCTGCAGAATGTACATTGAGAGAGGACAGACAGACTTCCTTCAGTTTATCACTGACTTGCCTCTCCCCTCGAAACCAACCCCTGGTCTATTCATTCATTTCCACGTCAAGCCTGGACCTCATGGCAATGGTGTTGGAGACCTCTGCAACAATACTTTCCATTGTCACAGTCTGTCACTTTTGATAAGATGCGATACTGAGCATCAATTGTCCCCTGAGCCAGATGTAGTAGGTATTAGTCGTATACTCTGAAGGCTGATGTCCCTGGTTTAACCGCTTGCTGGATGCATGACTTAGAAAAATCCGTTCCTATTCTCCAGTCTTGAGTAACCTCTTTTGAAAAATAAGGAAATTATCTCAACAGAGTCCTTTGGAGGGTCCTATGCACACACAGGGAACCTTTATTCTAGATGAAATTGGAGGTGCTGTGACCTCCGAGGTTCTGAGCTCTAACTCTTCCCTCCCACAGGATCCCGATGTTTGGGCCGTTCACATTTCTCATGCAGGCAGAAGTAGAAGTCGAACTGCACTTGGGGACCTCAGAAGACGGCACACCACAACTTAGCTTGAGAAATTGTAGGCTCATACCCGGGACCCTAGAGATCGTACCTGAAAATATGTGAGTTCTCTGCCTTCCTCTCTCTCTGGGTCCAGCTGGTTATAATAAAGCCCACAGTGAGGCTTTGCCCAATAATGTCACCCACAAAGCAGTATTTTTTGAAATTACCCTATTGTGTATACAGGGATGTGCATCTTAGAAATAGAACTCTATGTTCACTTAAAAATAATTTGCTTGTTGTAAAGATAATAAGCTCACTGACGTGGAAAGAGGTTCACTGAATGGCTGTGAGAGCAAAGAAAGCAGGCTCGCTTGATGATGGGTTGACACTAGTTTATTTCTGATTTTTTATTTATTTTTATTTTTATGTTCTTATAAACAATCCTAAATCTTTGATATAGAAGGGTTTTTCGAAAGTAGAAATTATTTCCTTATTGTAGGTTTCTAAAATTATTTCAAAAGTATTACCAGTTCTGCAACATTAACCAGTTAAGGTACATAACAATTTTGAGCATTCCAAATCACATACCGGATACCTCACCAATGCAACTGAACTCAGTGACGTGATTCTAGCAGGCACCGGTCAGTTTCATCACATGCCCAACCAGTATGATTTGTTCCAATTTTCACACATTCTGTGTAGAAAATTTCACAGATGCCATTGTTTTCATTTTTTTAAACTTTCAGTAGAGCAAGAATGTCATCTCATCAGTCTTTTTTTCTAGTCTGTGAGGTAATCTTCATAGAGTAACTATCTTCAGAGGTTTGCCCTTTTATTAACAAGAGTGTTAGTGCTTTCTCTAAAATTTATAACTCTTTTTTCCAATCTTCTTTTCTAAGATTTTTTTTAATTTAGGCTGATCTCTACAATTAACTGAATCCAACATCATTGCCAATCTATTTTATACCCTGTCTATCTTATTCATGAATTCTTCAGTTTGCTCTATTCCTTGTTGCTCACTGTTTCAGGAAAGAGCAGGTGTGGAATCCTTCCTGAGCCCTTCCTGGTCTGGTAATGTCCTCTTGTCTTGTACAGACACACTGAGAACCTGGCCAGAGAAGGCATCCTTGACCCACAGTCACCTTACCCAGGGAAAACTCTGTTGACTATGGCTCTCATGTCTACTGATATGTTGAAGAACATGAGTCCTTCCATTGTGGGAAATCTGAGACCTTAGGCTGGAAGAGGTAGATCAACTGAGTTATGTGCAAGCGCTTTATAAAATAAAGACACAAACCCTTTGCCTGGAACTTAGATTAACTCTGATCTATCAAGGACTGGGGAAGACTTCAGGACCCCAAAGACCACTTTACACGGCTACTTCCTGCTTCTTTCTTATGTCCCCCAACTGAAGAAGGACATGATACTCCTTTTCCATGATACTCCTTTTCCATGGGGCTAGGGAAATAAGTTCTAGCATAGCATTAGCTCATCAGATAAATGATCATGTGTGCAGGAAAGAAAGAAGTCAGAGCTGACTAGTGAGCCTGGATAAAGCCAGTGGGCTGGACCTGGAAGGATGGTCAAAGCTGAAGAAATCATTGCAGAAGACAAGCAAAAGAGCACAGAGAGGGGAGGGGGAGCCAGTGATGAGGGCACACGTGCTTTGAACTATAAGGTCAATTTTAGGAGCTATTAAGAGGTAAATAAGAGCAAAGGGCCGAGGCTGGGTTAGAGCTCTGTGCAAACAAGGGATAAAGGCTAAAATCTAAGCTGTTTGGGGTCAACTGCGGAAAGGGGCACCATGAAGGAAGAAGAACGTGGGTGAAAGTAATCTATTCTACAACCTCATCCATTCTGCATTTAGAGACCCCTCGGCACCAGGACCTATTGCTAAAGAGGTGGAGCGCCACATGGGATACATCTTCAACAAGATCTTGGCCGAAAGAGTAAGTATGCCAACCCAGACTATGTACTTCAGTCTCTGAGTCTGGAGTCGGATCTTGTTTGTTGGATTTTCTTAAACTGAAAGGAGATCTTCCGAGAAGGAATCAGCCTCTGTGAGACTGGATGTCAGCTAAGGAGGCCATTCAAGACTTGATTTCCCTAGCTATAAATAAGTATAAGCAATTATAAAATGAAGAGCTAACATTTACTAAAGCACACAGGCACGGTGCTAAGCATCTTACGTGAATTTGCTTGTCTCCTTCTACAGTCTCATACTCTAGGTAGTAATACTGTCCCCATTTCCCAGTGTTTCCCCAGATTTAAGAAGAAGTTCTGAGGGGAGGTTCAGAAACTTACTCAAGTGAGGAAAATGCCAAATGGCCCAGCTGATATGGGACCCCAGGGCAGTCTGCTCCCCAATCCTCTCTTTCCTGCTTGTTCCCTAGGATGGCCTGGCTTAGAAGAAGGACTTGTCCGGATGACCCCATGCAGACTTCATGAGCAGAGTCCTCCCCCTGACTCATGTATTTCCTTGTCTTGCAGATGTGTTCCTTCCTTAACCTGTGGCTCCAGCACATGAGACCCCGCCTGACTAATGAAATGATTAGTAAGTGAGGCCAGAGGGAAGGGGTAGGAGAAAGTTCACACTCCTCCCACCCCTTTACCCTTCCATCCATTGTCATCCCTTCCCTCATCCTGACACTGCTCCCACTTCCAAAACTCCTTCCTGCCCTGCAGAGGAAGTAGGGTCTGTAACAACCACAATACTAACAAACTCAGCTCCCATTTCTGGGGGGAGGGGGTGCTGTGCGCCTGCTCAGGCTTAAACCCTCTGCAGTCCTACCACGAGCTAAGTACGTGCAGGTTTCCATTCTCTTCTGGTCCTCAAAGCCTACAAAGCTGAAATATAAACAGAAGCTTCCCTGGGGTGTGTGTGTGTGGAAGAAAAGCTGTCCAAGATGCCCTTGACTCTCCTCTTAAAATGTACGATGCTGCATTCAGAGGAGAATATTGGTCTGGTTTCAGCCCAGGAAAGCACTGTGTCCTTCAGCCGTCTCTACCGCCCAGGACCCAAAGTTTCTACGTCTGCCAGACCCCCAACGAGTCGTGCAAGGTGGAATCTCCACAGCTCAGCCCCCAGCAGGAATCTGAGAACCAATAACATTGCCGGGTTAAAAAAGACTCTTATTTCATTAATTAATTTTTCATTAGTCCAATCACGGGCTGGATGCTAGAATTTCTAACGTTCCTTTAGATGACTTTTCCAGCAAGCAATTTCCTGGCCTTGGCTGGCATACCTCCATTGACAGGGAGCTCCCTGCTTATAGGGTGGGAAGCTTGAGGCAGGTCATCTGGATGCGTGTTGAAGCTCTCAAAGCTCGGTGCACAGCGTCAGTCCGAGCACATGGGACTGGGTGGCAGGGCCAACACCCTCGCTCTGTGCATCACGGCTGCGACTCTGGAGAGGGCTCCTGGTAAACAGAGAATCTGGCTGCTTTAAGGCCAACATCCTCCACTGTCTCGTTTTAGGGCACAAGCTCTTGGGGGATTAGCTTCAGGAGGGAGAAGTTGTTCCCGGTTTATGGGTGAGGAAACTGAGGCTCAGAACTGTCAGTGAAATAATCGGAGACAGCTGGTGACAGAAAAGAGCCTTCTGCCTCCGGTCTCCAAGCCTCTGACCAGTTCTCTGACCTTGCTGTGTCCCCAGATCCAGCAGGGGAAACTCCTTTGCCTCTCTCATCCTCCTTCGCCCCCATGATCTAAGGTGTCTGTCTTGCGTTCTAGATCGTTTGCTGCAGCCGGGCACGTACGTCTAGATATCCTCACAGCACAGGAGCCGCATTGGTACCAATCAGGTGAGAGACTAGAGACATATTTTCATGCCTTCAGTGATCTTGGGCATTAGAGTCATTGTAAATGTTTCATTCCTCTTTTCATTCATAAAATTCTAGCGAAGTGTCTACAATGTGTTAGACTCTAGGGATACAACCATGAGCAACACAAAGACTCTGTTCCCCTGGAGCTCGTATCCTCATTGTGCATACCCACAGTGAACTAGGAGTTAAATGCAGGGTCCACTCCATTCCATAAGGTGATGGAATGATGAAGGTAATAACATAGAAGGACGTGAGAGACAGCGTGACTGGGGTGGCAGAGAAGAAAGGCAAAGGAGCACGTGTAGTGGAGTCCTGAATAATAAGGTAGAAGACATTATCCCAAGACCCAGGGAAAGAATATCACAGACAGGAGAACGAGCATGTGCAAAAGCCCTGAGGCAGGAGTGAGCTATCCTTGTGGGTGCAAAGAAAGAAGAGCATTGTGGCTGGAGGGTGGAAGGGCTCCATTATAAAAAGTAATTTCATAAGGAGGATATCTGGTGAAGAAAGGAAAGGGGGGTCTCTGTAAAAGGAGATGTGATTATTCACTTAGCACGTATTGATTTAAAACTGTATTCTGTGCTGAATACTCGAGTGACCCCACCTCAGGTCTTTCCAGAAAAAAGGGCACACCTGCCACTCTGGTCCCTGCTTCGTTTTCCTTCATGACACATCATTAGCATCTGACCTCCTACTATGTTATTAGTTATTTCTTCTCCTTCCCCAACTAGAATGCAGACTTCATAAAGGCAAGGACTTGATTCTATTTCCTGATATATCCCAGGTGCCAGGATTACAAAGATGAACCACACCCGGCCCCTGCCCTCAAGAGCGCCCAGTCTAGTAAGGGATAGGCAAATAAATGGGCTATTTTATGTGCAGAAGAATGTCCTGTTTGAGGTTCTATGGACGTAGAGAGGCAAGACTCAGAAGCTCTGCCAGAAGATGTCCTGGAGGGCTTCCAAGTGAAGGAAGGATTTAAAATGGATGTTGAAGAACAATTAAGAGTTCTTTGTGGGGAAATGCATTAAAGGCAGAGGACACAGCATGTGCGAACACACAGAAGTAGGAAAGGACCTGGTGCTCTAGACAACGGGGAGAAGCTCTGTGTGATTGGTCACGGGCATCATGGGGAATGGAGACATGCTTCTCTTAGCAGTAAGGATAAGCTTACTGTGGGCAGTACATGTGACTTCTGAGGACAATGTTGGATATGATGGACTGAGCCACCAGGAAGGTACAGTCCATGACAGGGAACATGAAACATTCAGTGGCTGACACCATAGTTGAAACTATGTTATTGGGTTGATTAGTTTAGTTATGTACTACTCTAAATTAATCCTATGCAATAAAAAATATAATGAGACACATGTAATTTGGGGATTTTTAGTAATAAAATTTTAACTGAAAAAATACAGATTTATTAATTTTTGTGATATATTTTGCTTACTCAATGTAGCCAAAGTATTAGCATGTCTATGTATCATCAATATAAAAGTTATTAAGGAAATTTATTACATCCTATATTTTGCACCAAGTCTTTGATATCTGGAGTGTATTTTGTACTTACAGCACATTTTCATGTGGACTGGGTGCAGTTTAAGTGCTCAATATTCACATGTGGTTGGTGGCGACCACAGTGGACACAGCAACTCTAGCAAAGCTAAGTATGGCTGGTTGCAAAAAACAGCTAATTATGGCTGGTTCCTCGTTCTGTATATTTGCACAGGCTGTGTCCTCTGTCTTAAATGCATTTCCCCACAAAGAACTCTTAATCACTCAACATTTTATATTATGCCCCCAATACATGTAGGCTGCAATCTATCAGGGAAGTCCCACAGACACATTTATCCTGCCTAGAAAGTGTTTTATAACTGTGAAGGATTGCCCATATTAAAATAATATGTAATATTAAAATATCTTTTGATGAACCAGGGCATTTGGCAACATTTTGCAGCCTTGTGCCACGACGTTGGCCAAGGTCCATCTTGGCGGAGGAGAAGGAAACTAAGGAACAGTGAGGAATTGTTCTCCAGGAATAGGGAGTGGAGGGGTGTCCAGGAAGAAATACGGTTCAGCACCACGAACAGTGGACAGCGTCACCGCTGCGATTCAGAACTGGGCAGAGGAAAGGCGCTGTGCTCTGCCTTATAACCTCCTTTAAAAGCGTGTATAATTTTGACGAGTATCTTGATTATTTCACACAGGTCCTGCTTGCCGGCCTCCTCTCTGAAATGCCCTCCACACTCCAAGCCACCAGCTACATAGATTTTCATGTTAATTACTGCCTCCTGGATCCGTCCCAAAGATCCCCTTCTTTTCCGGGTATGAGGGTGTTTTTTTGTAAAGCCATCTGCTGATTTCATCTTCCCACAATAAAATTTTTGCATCTCTTCACAGGGGACTGTCCTGCTTCCATAGCGCCCTGTGGGCAGCGGCACAAAAGCCACAAACGGTGGCGAGTCCGGTAAGGATGACCTAAACTGAAAGAGGGGGGAGGGGGCCTGGGTTAACTTAGCCTCAGAAGTGCCTGGACACTCTGGCCTGGAGTTTTCCTAGAGCAAAGGAGCAAGGTCACGTGTAACCTGCTCCACCAGGTCATAGCACTGGGCATGCACCACAGCTCTCCTGCTTGTTGGGAATGTACACAGGAGATTAGACCTCAGCAGGTCCTGACGTTGTGAGTAATTTGTATGAGTAGGCGATCCGGATGTATTTGACCTTGTAAAGAAAACTCACACATTATTTTCATTTACATACACACAATGCCCTTGCAATTCCACACTACTCATTCTGACACTCAAACACAGTAGTTTTTAACCAATTTACACTTCGGGGCCAATGAAAATAAGAGAATTATATTGGGAACAACTAAGGCAGAAATCGCCCTGAGCATAGGTGAAGTCTCTAAGATCATTTGGTCTCTAATCGTCGTGCAGCATCAGGGCAGTTAGCTCTTTCGCAGACCCGCACACTATTTCTGGCTGTGTGGATGATTAGATAATAGATTTCAGCCTGACCAGGTGGTGGCGCAGTGGATAGAGCATCGGACTGGGACACAAAAGACCGAAGTTCTAGCCCCAGCGCGGGCTCACAAGCTTGAGCATGGGGTTGCTGGCTTGAGCATGGGATCATAAAGATGACCCCATAGTCACTGGCTTGAGCCCAAGGTCACTGGCTTGAGCAAGGGTTCACTCACTTGGCTACAGCCCTTCGGTCAAGGCACATATGAGAAAGCAATCAATGAACAACTAAGGAGCTGCAATGAAGAATTGATGCTTCTCATCTCTCTTCCTTTCTGCCTGTCTGTCTCTGTTTGTCCATCTCTCTGTCTTTCTTTCTGTTTCTGTCACACACACACACACACACACACACACACACACACACAGTCCAAGCAAAGCACTTAGACTGCCCCCTGAGCACTCTGACGAGTTAGCTGGTATGACTATTCTTGTTGCACTTACGTGGTTCTTGTCTACCACGTACTGAAGAATTGCCCAGAAGTTTATTCCCGATCCCACCTCCAGAGATTCTGACTCAATTGCTCAGGAGTGGCCCAGGAATCTGTATTTTTGCAAGCACCACCCACATCCCCCGAGATACTGCAGGGCCTCCCAGAACTCCATCTTTCCCTCAGTTCCATTCTTCCAGCACAGGCCACCCCAAACCCAGAAGAAGCGCCTTCGTCAGCCTTTGTCAAACCCAACATTCCATTCAGAAAGGGACCCCACTCCACCCCCATCCTAACCCCATTTTTTTGCCACTGCCCACAGGGCGCTATGGAAGCAAGACAGTCCACTGTGCAGAGATGCAAAAAATTTATTGTGGGAAGATGAAGTCAGCAGATGGGTTTACAGAAAAACACCCTCATACTCAGAAAAGAAGGGGATCTTTGGGACGGATCCAGGAGGCAGCAATTAACATGAAAATCTATGTAGCTGGTGGCTTGGAGTGTGGGGGGCATTTCAGAGAGGAGGCCGGCAAGCAGGACCTGTGTGAAATAATCAAGATACTCGTCAACTTTATACACCCTTTTAAAGGAGGTCATAAGGCAGAGCACAGCGCCTTTCCTCTGCCCAGTTCTGAATCGCACCGGTGACGCTGTCCACTGTTCGTGGTGCTAAACCGTATTTCTTCCTGGACACCCCTCCACTCCCTATTCCTGGAGAACAATTCCTCACTGTTCCTTAGTTTCCTTCTCCTCCGCCAAGATGGACCTTGCTTCTTACCTTGGCCTACGTCATGGCACAAGGCTGCAAAATGTTGCCAAATGCCCTGGTTCATCAAAAGACATTTTAATATTACATATTATTTTAATATGGGCAATCCATTCACAGTTATAAAACACTTTCTAGGCAGGATAAATGTGTCTGTGGGACTTTCATGACAGATGGCAGCCTAGATGTATTGGGGAGCATGAAATAAAAAGCTCTAGGTCTTTCAAGGTATTTTGCAACCAGTCATAATTAGCTTCGCTAGAGTTGCTGTGTCCACTCTGGCCGCCACCAACCACATATGAATATTGAGCACTTAAAATGCACCTAGTCCACATGGAAATGTGCTGTAAGTACAAAATACACTCCAGATATCAAAGACTTGGCACAAAATGTAGGATATAAAGGAATTCATTAGTAACTTTTATATTGATGATACATTGACATGCTAACACTTTGGTTATATTGAGTAAGCAAAATATATTACTAAAATTAATAAATCTGCATTTTTTCAGTTAAAATTTCATTACTAAAAATCCCAAATTACATGTGCTTCATTATATTTTTTATTGTATAACATTAATTAAGAGTAGTACATAACTAAACTAATCAACCCAACAACATAGGTTCAACAACGGTGTCAGCCACTGAGTGTTTCATGTTCCCTGTCATGGACTGTACCTTCCTGGTGGCTCAGTTCATCACTTGCAACTTTGTGCTCAGAAATCACATGTACCGTCCACTGTAAGCTTATCCTTACTGCTAAGAGAAGCATGTCTCCATTCCCCATGATGCCCGTGACCAATCACACAGAGCTTCTCCCCGTTGTCTAGAGCACCAGGTCCTTCCCTACTTCTGTATGTTTGCACATGCTGTGTCCTCTGCCTTTAATGCATTTCCCCACAAAGAAACTCTTAATCACTCTTCAACATTCAGTTTAAATCCTTTCTCCTCTTGGAAGCCCTCCAGGACATCTTCTGGCAGAGCTTCTGAGTCTTGCTTCTCTACATCCATAAAACCTCAAACAGAACATTCTGCTGCACATAAAATTGTCCATTTATTTGCCTATCCCTTACTAGACTGGGTGCCCTTGAGGGCAGGGGCCGGGTGTGGTTCATCTTTGTAATCCTGGCACCTGGGATAAAACGGGGAATAGGATGAAGTCCTTGCCTTTGTGAAGTCTGCATTCTAGTTGGGGAAGGAGAAGAAATAACTAATAACATAGTAGGAGGTCAGATGCTAATGGATGTGTCATGAAGGAAAACGAAGCAGGGACCAGAGTGGCAGGTGTTCCCTTTTTCTGGAGAGACCTGAGGTGGGGTCACTGGAGTAGACTGTATTCAGTGCAGAATACAGTTTCAAATCAATATGTGCTGAGTGAATAATCACATCTCCTTTTACAGAGATTCCCCCCACATTCCTTTCTTTACCAGATATCATCCTTATAAAGCTACTTCTTATAACAGAGTTCTTCCACCCTCCAGCCACACTGCACTTCTTTCTTTGCACCCACAAGGAAAGCTCACTCCTGCCTCAACGCTTTTGCACATGCTTGTTCTCCTGCCTGTGATGTTCTTTCCCTGGGTCTTGGCATGTCTTCTGCCTTATTGTTCAGGACTCTGCTGACACGTGCTCCTTTGCCTTTCTCCTCCGCCACCCCAGTCACGCTGTCTCTCACATCCTCCTACGTTGTGACCTTCATCGTCCCCACCACCTTACAAAATGCAGTTGACCCAGCATTTAACTCCTAGTTCACTGTGGATATGCACAACGAGGATACGAGCTCCAGGGGAGCAGAGTCTTTGTGTTGCTCATGGTTGTATCCCTAGAACTAGCACATTGTAGATGCTTCACTGAAATTTCATGAATGAGTGAAGGAATGAAACATTTACAATGACCCTAATGCCCAAGATCAGTAAAGGCATGAAAATACATTTCTGGTCTCTCACCTGATTGGTACCAATGTGGTTCCTGTGCTGTGAGGACATCGAGGGGTGGATAATGTATATGGCCGGCTGCAGCAAACGAGCTAGAAAACAAGACAGACACCTCAGACCGTGGGGGTGAAGGAGGATGAGAGAGGCAAAGGAGTTTCCCTGCTGGATCTGGGGACAGAGCAGAGTCAGAGAATGAGTCAGAGGCTTGGAGACCGGATGTGGAGGGCTCTCCATTGTCACCGGAATCTCCGATCATTTCACTGACAGTTCTATGCCTCCGTTTCTTCACCCATGAACCAAGAACAACTTCTCCCTCTTGAAGCTAATCCCCTAAGAGCTTGCACCCTAAAACGAGACAGTGGAGGAGGTTGCCCCTGTATCCCTGTTTACCAGGAGCCCTCTCCAGAGTCGCAGCTGTGACGGGCAGAGAGAGGGTGTTGGCCCTGCCACCCAGTCCCATGTGCTCGTAGTGAGCTGGGCACCGAGCTTTGAGAGCTTCAACACGCATCCAGATGACCTGCCTCAAGCTTCCCACCCTATAAGCAGGGAGCTCCCTGTCAATGGAGGTATGCCAGCCAAGGCCAGGAAATTGCCTGCTGGGAAAGTCATCTAAAGGAATGTTAGAAACTCTAGCATCCAGCCCGTGGTTGGACTAGTGAAAATTCAATGAATGTAATAAGAGTCTTTTTAACCGGCAATGTTATTGGTTCTCAGATTCCTGCTGGGGGCTGAGCTGTGGAGATTCCACCTTGCACGACTCGCTGGGGGTCTGGCAGACGTAGAAACTTTGGGTACTGGGCGGTAGAGACGGCTGAAGGACACAGTGCTTTCCTGGGCTGAAACCAGACCAATATTCTCCTCCTAACGCAGCATCGTACATTTTAATAGGAGAGTCAAGGGCATCTCGGACAGCTTTTCTTCCACACACACACACCCCAGGGAAGCCTCTGTTTATATTTCAGCTTCTTAGGCTTTGAGGACCAGAAGATGGGAAACCGCACATACTTAGCTCGTGGTAGGGCTGCAGAGGGTTTAAACCTGGCCAGGCGCACAGCACCCCCCCCCCCCAGAAATTGGGAGCTGAGTTTGTTAGGATTGTGGCTGTTACAGACCCTACTTCCTGTGTGGAGCAGGAATGGATTTTCAGTGCAGAAGCGGTGTGAGGGTGAGGGAAGGGATGACGATGGATGGAAGAGTAAAGGGGTGGGGGGAGTGTGAACTTTCTCCTGCCCCTTCCCTCTGGCCTCACTTACTAAATATTTCATTAATCAGGCTGTATCTCAGGTGGGAGATCCATGTGGTAAGGAAGGAACATATCTGCAAGACAAGGAAATACACGAGTCAGGGAGAGGACTCCGCTCATGAAGCCTGCACGGGGTCATTCAGGCAAGTCCTTCTTCTAAGCCAGGCCATCCTAGGGAACAAGCAGGAAAGAGGGGATTGGCGAGCAGACTGCCCTGGGTTCCCATGTCAGCTGTGCCATTTGGCATTTTCGTCACTTGGCTAAGCCTCTGACTCTCCCCCCGGAACTTCTTAAATCTGGGGAAACACTGGGAAATGGGGACAGTATTACTACCTAGAGTATGAGACTGTTTAGAGAAGGAGACAAGCAAATTCACGTAAGATGCTTAGCACCGTGCCTGTGTGCCTTAGTGAATGTTAGCTGTTAATTTTATAATTGCTTATACTTATTTACAGTTAGGGAAACTGAGTCTCGGATGAACTTGTTAGCTGACGTTCAGTCTCACAGAGGCTGATTCCTTCTTGAAAGATCTCCTTCCAGTTTAATTAAGGAAGTTCCACCCACCAAGCTCTGACTCCAGACTCAAAGACTGAAGTGCATAGACTGGGTTGGTATACTTACTTTTACGGCCAAGGCATAGTTGAGGATGTGTCCCATATGGATTTTCAACACTTTAACAGTAGATCTTGGCGTTGAGGGGTCTCTAAATGAAGAATGAACAAGGTTGTAGAATAGATTAATTTCACCCACGCTCTTCTTCCTTCATGTTGCTTCTTTTCTCAGTTGACCCCAAACTGCTTAGAGTTCACCCTTTATTCTTTGTTTGCACAGAGCTCTATGATACAGCCACAGCCTTTTGCTCCCATCTACCTCCTAATAGCTCCTTTAAATTGATCTTTCATTCAAATCACCTGTGCCCTCATCACTGGTCCTCCTCCCTCCATTCTTAGTGCTCTTTTGCTTGTCGTCCGCAATGATTTCTTCAGCTTTGACCACCCTTCCAGGTCCAGGCCACTGGCTTTATGCAGGCTGCTCTACTCAGCTCTGACTTCCTTCTTTCCTGCACACATGATCATTTCTCTGATGAGCTAATGCTCTGCTAGAACTTATCTCCCTAGCCCCATGGTCATGCCTTCATGGAAAGGGAGAGTATCATGTCCTTCTTCAGTTGAGGGAGATAGAAAGAAACAGGAAGTATCCATGTAAAGTGGTCTTTGGGGTCCTGAAGTCTTCCCCAGTCCTTGATAGATTGGGGTAAATCTAAGTTCCAGGCAAAGGGTTTGTGTCTTTATTGTATAAAAAGCTTGCACATAACTCAGTTGATCTACCTCTTCCAGCCTAAGGTCTCAGATTTCCCACAATGGAAGGACTCACATTCTTCAACATATCAGTAGACATGAGAGCCATAGTCTACAGAGTTTTCCCTGGATCTGTGATGGCAAACCTTTTGATAAAAAGCACCCATTTTTGCAGTGCTGGTCAACCTGATCCCTCCCACGCACCATTTGGTGGCTCCGCTACTGGAACGCCCTAGTGGGCCGGTGGCACCAGGTTGACCAACACTGCAAAAGTGGGTGGTTTCTATAAAAAGATTCACCATCACGGCCCTAGGGGAAGGTGACTGTGACTCAAGGGAGCTTTCTCTGGCCAGGTTCTCAGTGTGTCTAAACATGACAGGAGGACATTACCAGACCTGGAAAGGCTCAGGAAGGATTCTACACCTGCTCTTTCCTGAAACAGTGAGCAACAGGGAGATGGAGCAAAATGAAGAATTCATGAATAAGAGAGACAGGGTATAAAATAGATTGCCACTGATGTTGGATTCAGTTCATTGTAGAGATCAGCCTAAATTTTTTTTTAAATCTTACAAAAGAAGATTGTAAGAAAGTTTATAAATTTCAAGGAAAGCACCAACACTCTTGTTAATAATAGGATACTCTTCTGAAGATAGTTACTCTAGGGAGATAACATCACAGACTAAAAAAAAAAGAATGATGAGATCACATTCTTTATTTATTTATTTATTTATTTATTTATTTATTTATTTTTTTGTATTTTTCTGAAGTTGGAAACGGGGAGGCAGTCTGACAGGCTCCCGCATGCGCCCGACCGGGATCCACCCTGCGTGCCCACCAGGGGGCAATGCTCTGCCCCTCTGGGGCATTGCTCTGTTGCAACCAGAGCCATTCTAGTGCCTGAGGCAGAGGCCATAGAGCCATCCCCAGCACTCGGGCCAACTTTGCTCCAATGGAGCCTTGGCTACGGGAGGAAAAGAAAGAGACAGAGAGGAAGGAGAGGGGGAGGGGTGGAGAAGCAGATGGGCACTTCTCCTGTGTGCCCTGACTTGGAATTGAACCTGGAACTCCTGCAGCCACGCCGATGCTCTACTACTGAGCCATCTGGCCAGGGCCGAGATGGCATTCTTGCTCTACTGCAAGTTAAAAAAAATGAAAACAATGGCATCTGTGAAATTTTCTAAACAGAATTTGTGAAAATGGGAATAATTTGTACTGGTTGGGCATGTGATGCAACTGACTGGTGCCTGCTAGAATCACGTCACTGAGTTCAGTTGCATTGGCGAGATATCTGGTAAGTGATTTAGAATGCTCAAAATTGTTATGTACCTTAACAGTTTAAAATGACAGAACTGGTAATACTTTTGAAATAATTTTAGAAACCTACAATAAGGAAATAATTTTTATTTTCAGAAGACCCTTCTATACTTAAAGATTTAGAATTGTTTATAAGAGCAAAAAAATAAAAATAAATAACAAATCAGAAATAAACTAGTGTCAACCCATCATCAAGCGAGCCTGCTTTCTTTGCTCTCACAGCCATTCAGTGAATGGCTTATTTTACCCTTATTTATGGATAAAATAAGGTCGTCCCTCATGGGGTTGTGAGGGTCTGATGAAGGCTGAACGTCAGCTGCTTCTGACACCGAGCTTGGCACATGCCACGGGCTTCGTAAGCATGTGCTTCTCTTGGTGATATGTGTGTAACTGCCCCATGATTTCTCGGCACGCTCTCCCTACCCTCAGGGGAGAGAGGCTGAGAATTCATATTTAAGAATTGAATGGTCATTAACCAAATGATTAACAACGAGTTAAATGATGTCTAATAACATACCCTACAGCAGCGGTTCTCAACCTGTGGGTCGAGACCCTGGGGGGGGGTGTCGAACGACCAAAACACAGGTGTCGCCTAAAGCCATCGGAAATACATATTTTATTTAAAAATATATTGTATAATAAATATGTATTTTCCAATGGCTTTAGGCGACGCCCTGTGTTTTGGTCGTTCGACCCCCGCCGGGGTTGCGACCCACAGGTTGAGAACCGCTGCCTTACGGACTTGGCATAGGCTAAACATGTTGCAAGTGGCTTTTCATGTACGCTGACAAACATCTTGCATGGTAAATATGTTTATTTAGAAACAATTTTTGTTAAAGGATAATCTATAAAAGGAAATGCACCTAACTGAAGAGCTCAGGAATTGTCACAAACGGAACACCCTCCCCACGATCGGCACCCTGGTCCAGAAACAACAGAAGATTACCTCTCAAGCCCTTCCCAGTCACTGACCCCCTCCCCAGCCATAACCAGTTTCTTGACCTCTTAACAGCATAGATTCGTTTTGCTGTTTTGAGCGTCATGTGAGTGGGGGCTGCGACACCAGGTGCTCTGTGTCTGGCGTCATGAGGTGTGTGAGATGATCTCTGCGACTGTGTAGCTGTAGGTCGTATTCATCACTGTGGAGATTCTGCTGGGGGACTATCCCCCAAGATCTCTGTTTATGCATTCTTCTGATGGGCCTTTAGGGAGCTTTTTGGGGCCATATGACCACTGCTGCTACGAGCAATCCTGTAGATGTCTCGTGCTGCCCACGCGCACGTGTTTCTGTTGCACACAAACCTTAGAGAGGCGTTGTGTCACATGTTGAACTTCAGGAGATGCAGCTGCCGCCCAGTGTTATAAGGGCTGTGGCACAACTCCCCTCCACCAGCAGCGTGAAGGCTCCTGATGCTCCACACCCTGTAAGCTTTTCCATTTCACAAGTGAGGAAGACCAAGAGGTCAAGTGCCTTGTCCCAAACCCAGGTAGTGAATCCTAAGACCAGGAGTCCTTCGCTCATTTCATCTCAGCAACCCGCGGAGCTTGCGCTGCGTGCCCGCCCTCTGGTGGGGGATGGAAGGCACGGAACCCCGTGCGCTTGGTCCAGACCTTCACGGCACCTTCTCTTGGGGAAACTGAACCTGAACTCAGATATGTCTGATGCCAACGCTTACTCTCTTCCGCTGACACTCCCTTGGAGCTCAGCAAAGGGCTTGGTACATGGTAGCTGCTCAATACATGTGGGTTCTATGAGTGAGGGAATGGGAAATCTCAACAGGACCCTCTCTACATTGATGAGCGCATCTGTGGACGGGCTTCCGGCTGCAAAATACAGGAAGAGCAAGTTTTATCTGGGATTTCTGGGCTGTTGAGCAAACCCAGGTATATTCTGTCTCAGGATACGCCTTCGTCAGGTCTTTACTCCTGGAACCCGGACTCCGGGCCCAGGCAAGGGGACCTCTGCAGCTTCAGAGCTACAATTTATTATGGAAGAAAACAGGATGTCCAGAGGGTCTGTGGGAAAGGTTTTCAGGGCAGCGGCAGCACCGCTCTAAGACCTGGAATCTCCTCTGATCACCAGTCGGCAGCGGAGCACCAGACCCAGGCGCGCGGAGGGCCGGCCGGGCTCACAGCTGGCTGAGCGCATGCGCGGCACCCTGCTCTGCAAGGAGAAGGGTAAGCCTCAGGCACCACCTTGTACGCTGCGCCACCTCCCGGGCCCACAGTGGAGAAGACGCACCAGCCATGCCCACCAAGGGCAGGTGCCCAGAGCAGCCCTATCACAACCCTTTCCAAATGATAGCTAAGCCTTCACTTCCGGTTGTCGTCCATTCACCAGACAGGGCTGGCTCCCTGAGGGCGGGGACTGGATCTGTTAAACTGCAGCTGGAGTGGGCGGTCTCAGGTCTGGGGTGGTGCCCGTGTGCTCCCTAAAGGGTTGAGTGCAGAAGCTATAACCTCTGGTAATTTGGAGGTGTGAGTGACTTGAGGAGGCCCAGGCTGCTTGTAGGCGTGCCCTCTGCTGTCCCAGCTCTCTTGGGGGACAGCAACGTCGTCACCTCTAAAGTACGGACACTTCACCCTCAGTAGGTTCGCTGGGAGCCCCCGTGGGGGCACCTCTGTTTGCCATTGACCCGTCCTGAGTCCTCCTTGGATGGACACAGACACTCACCCATGAGGCTTTTCACCAGCTTCACGTCCAACTGCCGGAGGACTTCACCCATCAGAGGACACACCTGGACGGGCAGCACAGAGAGAAGGGCCCGGTCAGGAGCTGGGAACAGGAAGCTACAGGGCCCGTGGCTGGAAGCTTAGACTCCGTCCTCCATGGGATTCCCACAGAGAATCGAGGGAAAAGGAGCTCAGCTTCCCTGTTCTGAGTCCAACTGCCCACTGGTGCTATGCACACAGCACTTCCACGTCTTACTGCCGGAGTCCTCAGACATCTCTAGGAGATGGGGACTGGGATCGGACCCGTGCTACTGATGGGGAACTGAGGCTCTGGGAGACGGCATCACTTCCCCAAGGACCCACAGCCAGAAGGTGGCAGAACTGACCATTTTAATTGAAGTTTTTCAGGTTTTAAAAGCTCAGGGTTTGAAACTCTTTGCTAAACTTCCCCTGACCCTCAGAGCGAAGGATGCCCGAGGCCAAAATATATTTCTCCAGCTTACCTGATCTTCTATCATATGTGGGATAACTTTCTCCAGTTTTTGTCTAAAATCGTTGAGAAAATGTTTCATCTTGGGTGCGATATCTCTGGGGAGAGAGGTAGAGGTACAGAACAGATAAATACAGGCGAAATAGTACCAAGTGCTCTGTGTTAGATACAGGTTACACATTACTGCGCAGCTGGCCCTGTAGAACAAGAGGCACTGTGGTCAGGCGCAGTCAAAGGGGCTCTTCAGAGAAGCAATGTGACCTGTCCAAGGTCACACAGCTAGTTAGCATCGATGAGGTCAGAACCAGGTCAGCAGAGCTCCCGAGTCCACTGTCTTCTCCCTGCACCGCCCTGTCCTCGAATGTCTGGCGTGACCTAGGCACTCGGTGACTGTCTGATGAATCAGTGAATGGTCGTCCCCTGAGAATTTTGCTGTTTTCAGCATTTTGGAATTACGGAGAGAAATCAGACCTAAGTTTTGCCTCCTAGGGACTCACTGTCTGTTGAGGTTGACAGACTTGGTTGGCCAGGGTGTAGGTCTTCATTTAGCTATGGATTTTTACTTTTCTGTCTGATCACTGTTGTATCCCTACGATCACGCATGCTGGGCCTGGTATAGTAGGTTCTCAGTAAACATTTGTTGAATGAATGAGTGATGAGAAGGAGCCTTAAAGAAGAAGGTCAGAGCATTCCAGCCAAAGGATCCGCATGTGCAAAGGCACAGCTGTGTGAAAATACACGGTGTGTTGATGGAGGGGCGGGTCCTTCAGAGAGACTACAGGGCAGAGGGCTGCAGCGTGGAGCAGGGTGGGGCAGCGGAGAGGACAAGTGGGGCCTAGAGTGACGTCCAGGAGTTGGCTCTTCATCCACAGGGCACTGGAGGACCCCTGGGAGGTGTGGGGCAGGGGCTGGAGGACACAGCCAGACACTGGACTAGAAAGTGACTTCTGCTGCCGGAGCACGGAGTGAAGGAGGTGAGGTCCAGCCAGGGGCCGCCGGAGCACGCTCCTGCAATGGCCCAGGGAGCGACCCAGGAGCTGGGACAGCGCAGGATGGAGCGAGGGGAGTGGGGGGGAAAGGAGGGGGTCTGCCAGGAGTTCCTGATGGGAGCGGGTGGAGGTGGGCTGCAGGGGTGGGGAAGAGAGGAGCCTGGTTTCTTTCTGTGAAGAGGGTGGGGCATCACTGGGAGGCAGGAGGACCAGGTCCTGCAGAAAGTTCACCCAGGAGGTGGTGAGGACATGTGGCCACAGGAAGGGGCCCAGCCCAGAGGAGGACCAGTGGGGACCTTACTCAGTGAGGCCCATGGTGTGGACACTGCTGGGTTCCACGAGGCAATGGCCTATCACCAGATCCCTCCGGCCAAACTCGTCTTTCTCCAGCCAGAACTCCACAGCGAGGTTCATGCGTGCATGTGTCTTCACAGTCTTGTTATTGAAGGGACTTCTGGGGATGAGAGAGAGGAGGAGAGGAGAGGACAGGAGACAGAGAAAGAGCAGGAGGTGGAGGCAATCAACATGAAGAGTGGCTCTCCACGTGGACAGCACTGTCCACACGGAGTCATTTCAACAAACCGGCCCAGAGGGGCACCATACCCCCGCATGGTAAATCCTGCGGGCAGTGATTAAAGAGAAAACTGCTATTAGCCACTGTGGCTTCTGAAAATCCTTTATACAGACCAGATTGGGGGGCCTTTGGGAATGCAAAGGTTGAGAGTTTACTCCTCTTTTTAAAAATAGTTTTACTGTTTAGCTGTAGCCCCCTTTTCCTTGGGGACAGTGGACCTTAAAGGATGTTAAAGGAAGGGAAGGGTGATGAGACACAGTGTTTCTCCTTTTTTTTTTTGTCATTTTTCTGAAGCTGGAAACAGGGAGAGACAGTCAGACAGACTCCCGCATGCGCCCGACCGGGATCCACCCAGCACGCCCACCAGGGGCGACACTCTGCCCACCAGGGGGCGATACTCTGCCCATCCTGGGTGTCGCCATGTTGCGACCAGAGCCACTCTAGCGCCTGAGGCAGAGGCCACAGAGCCATCCCCAGCGCCCGGGCCATCTTTGCTCCAATGGAGCCTTGGCTGCGGGAGGGGAAGAGAGAGACAGAGAGGAAGGCGCGGCGGAGGGGTGGAGAAGCAAATGGGCGCTTCTCCTGTGTGCCCTGGCCGGGAATTGAACCCGGGTCCTCCGCACGCTAGGCCGACGCTCTACCGCTGAGCCAACCGGCCAGGGCCTGTTTCTCCTTTTTTATTTGGAGAATTCTTTTTTATTCATACTGTTTCTCCTTTTTTAAATCAGTGTGGTGAACTCACATAGGTTTGTTTTATTTTATTCTTGTAATTGCTTTGCTCTTTTTCTCTCTCTTAGAAATGAAATTTAATGGCGTGACATAGGTCAAACACAATGCATAGATTTCAGGTGAACATCAAACTGTTTGTTGTGGTGTGTGCCCATTTCCCAAAGTCAAATCATTTCCCCTCTCCCTATATTTGTCCGTCTTTACTCCCTTCCCCTCACCCTCTCCTTCTGGCAACCACTTTCCTTTTGTCCATGTCATTAAACACAGGTTTAAACGAGCAAATGATCTGCCTCCACAGATCGATGGTTGCCATCCACATTTCAGTTGCAGGAACTAAGGCTCAGAGGCGTGAAGTGACTTATCCAAGGTCACACAGCGAGTGAGTTTCAAACCAGGTCGGGGTTAGAAAAAACTGGGTGCCACAGGTGGCCACATTCTCTTCCCCACCCCACATCCCAGCTCCCAGGTCCCCAGTGAGCAGGAGGGACCCCAGACCCTCTGTCTGTATGACTTACAGTCTCAAGTCAATGTCAAATTCAAGTGAGATGTTTGTCGAGACCTGCTCCTTGTGGAAGGACATCTGGATCCCGCCATAGTCCAGCTGAATGTTGGTGATGTTGGCGCTACACAGAGAAAGAGCAGAGGTCCCGCAGGGGGGACGGAAACCAGATAGCAAGGCCTTGGGCTGACAGACAAGGCCGGCCACCTGTCACAAGGGCCTGGCAGTGCGTTTGAAGTCAGAGCCTTTTATAGACGCTCTGTGGGCAAGAGCCACCACTGGGAGCCCTGGCTGCAAGTCCTCACAGCTGTCCCGAGTGTCCTGACACTCCACACGGTTGTACCGATATCCGTGACCCACAGCCAGCCGCAGACCCAGACCGCAGGCCTGTTCTCACACCACGCCTGCCTCGCTCGGCAGGTGACCCCAGCACCTACCAGGCCGCCCAAGCACAAACCTCAGGCGCAGTTGATGGCCTCCTCTCCTCATCTCCACATAGAAACCATCAGCAAGTCGTGTTGTCTCTGCTTGTAAAACACACCCTCCTCTGTCACCTTCTCCAGGTCCCGGTGACCATCACTGCTTATTTGGAGACACTCTAGTTTCTCCGGGCTTCCGGCGTGACCTTGGCCTCTCTATAGACCTCTCCCTGGGGCAGCCCAAGGGGCCTAACTCCCCTCTCACTGAACATTCTCCGCGAGTTTCTCACTGTCCTTGGTTAGAACCCGAACTTCGCACCACAGCCCCCGAGACCTGCAGGGCCCAGCCTCACCTGCCGTCTTGCTCACCTGGCCACGCAGGACCTGTGCTTTTTCTCAAACACACCGATTTCTCTCTTACTTCCGGGCCTTTCCAGCTCCCCTCCCCACCCGCATGCCTCTTACGTCACATGCTTCTTCATTCCGGTTTATTCCTAAGGGTTACTTTTGCATGGGTCTTCTTGATGGGCCCTCTCACTCACCCTTTACCTTGATAAAATGGCCTTCATCTCCCTCCACCTGCCATTGGTTATTTACTTTCATGGCCTATCTCACGAATGAGGAATAAGATTTCAAAAGGCAGTGACTGTGTGTCTTGCTCATAGCTGTGTACTCAGTACCCAGCCCAGGTCCTGTTACACATTAAGTGCTCTATAAATATTTGTGACAGTTGTTTAAGGAATGCATGAAAGGAGGTGATCGTAGCTGCACCCATCCAGGAACACCCTGCTGGTGAGGGGTGGCCCCACTAAAATGGAGAGAGAGGGGATTGGAGGCAGAGAGAAGGGAGCCCCTGGCACAGCGGGCTGGAATAATGGCGTGCTGGGGCCGAAGAGCTTTGAGCCTGGGGATCTGGGGAGGCCTGCACCCCTCAGGAGGGAGGCATGGAAATGGAGGTGAACAGGACAGGCCCAGTTCTGTGAGGGTGATTGTACCTACTGATGGCCATGCACCCACCATGTGTGGCAGAGAAAACCCCCAAACTGCCAGCAACAGGGACAATCATGACCATTTCACTGAGGCAGACTCATGGCTGAAGGTTAGACAGCTCAGATGCCTTGGCCAGAGTCACACAGCCATCAAGCAGTAATGTGAGGTTCACATGCCTGACTCCAGTCCTGAGTTCCTTTGGCACCAGATGTTTAGCCAGCTGCCCTCTGGGCACCCACGTTATAGTGAGGCCAAAGCAGTCCACCGTTTTCCCCAAGGTTGGTGTCAGAGCCAAGATTTTATTTTATTTCTTTGAACTGAAAGGCAGAGAGAGAAAGAGACAGAATCCCACATGTGCCCTGATCGGGATCCACCCAGAAAGTCCTGTATGGGGTGATGCTCTGCCCATCTGGGGCCATTGTTTGTTGTTCGGCAAGCAAGCGCCTGAGGCAAGGCCATGGTGCCGTCCTTAGTGCCCAGGGCCAACTTGCTAGAATGAGCCATGGATGTGTGGCAAGGTACCAAAGAATAGAAAAATTAATATTAATATTTTAGGAGGAGGAGTCAGGTTTCCTGTCCTCTCTTTTCTGTAGAGAGTGAGGGGAGAGAAATGTGAAAGTTTCCTGACTTGCCAAGACATACTGTGTAGGAATCCCGCTTTTACTAGGAAGCTTAAAGGGCATTTTCTAATTTGGGCTACGCATACGGAGAGATTTTGTAAATATATGTTTTATACTTGTGTGTGATCTGCACCAACTCAGGATGGACGACAGCATTGTGGTATACATAGAGAAATTTTGTGCTGAGTTTAGAGTGGAAGTGGAGAAGAAACTTGAATTCCCTCCCTTCCCCCACACCTGTGAGGAAGAGGATAAACACCTGGCCTCGTGCGTGGGAAGGGAAGACAGACTGAGCGAGCCCTTTTCCTCTCCTTTCTTTCCTTCTTTAATGGGTGCTCATCCCCTGGAGCCATGCGGGCTCCCCCTCCCATCCTGAAGGCCTATAGTTGATGTATACACCTCCAGACCAGGGGCAGTCCACCTTTGTATACCTACCGCCCACTTCTGTATCTCTGTTAGTACTAACATTTTCTAACCGCCCACTGGTTCCACCGTAATAATGGTGATTTATAAAGTAGGGAAGTAACTTTACTTTTTAAAATTCATAAAGCAGAGTGACAGCAAGTTAAAGCATATAATAATAATTACTTACCAAGTACATTATGTCAGACTTTCGCTAACTTTGGCAGAATCAATCTTTATAAAACAACTTACTATAGTTAAATCTATCTTTTTATTTATACTTTAGTGGCTCCGCTACCGCCCACCATGAAAGCTGGAACGCCCACTAGTGGGCGGTAGGGACCAGGTTGACTGCCACTGCTCTAGACAAAGGATGGCAAATGAACACGAAATGATTTGGGAATGTCTTTCAATATATAAAACAACATTTTTCACTATATGTTACCTTATAAGTTTTAATATGTAGAAATATTTTTATAAATTTTCTAGGCGAATGTTATAAGCTGGCTAATGATTATGTCATCTTCCCCTCCTCCTCCTTTTCCTGCTAACCTGTGTGTGATCAAGGGTATATAACCTACTTCAAGGCTATATTTGAGACTGCACAATTTGGGTCAGATATGCCCCATGTTTGTCACATGCGGCCGGCATATAAATAAATCTCCTCCTTTTAATAAAACTTCTTAAAAATTCATTTGGACTGAGTATCTCTACATAAACCCGGCGGAACATTACTTTACAACAGCTGGAGGAGGAGTAGAGAGAAAGAGAGAGAAGAAAGAGAGAGATGGGTAGAAGGGAGAAGCAGGGGGTCACTTCTCCTGTGTACCCTGACTGGTAATCGAACCCGGGACTTCCACAGCGTCGATTAGCCAATGCTCTACCGCTGAACCAACCAGCCAGAGCCAGAGCTAAGATTTCAGTGAGAAACTTTTACTCCTAACCCTTCATTCCTACTTACTTTGCTACACTGCCTCTCCAAATACCCCTTGTATGTGACCCTACTCATTCTCGTATTGGGCCTGACATCTCCTTGTTCCAATCTTTCTTCCTTCTCTCTTCCCAGACTGTGTACTTCCATTCCCCAGCTCTCCCCTATGACCCAGAGCTCTGTAAAGAGTCCCAGGGTTGGGGTTCAGGGTCTCACCTGCCTTCTCGCTGCTCCTGGAGGCTCGTGCCACCACCGGTTAGCCAGCCCACCATGCCTGGGGCCACCTGCCCGGAGGCCTTCAGACTGTCCAGGAGGCAGATGTTCCGAATCCGGCCCTCTGCGTTGTGCTTCATGAGGCCCAGGGTAATAACTGGAAACAGAGGAGGGATCAGTGACATTGTACAAGGTCACAGACAAGGCAGAGGACTTGCAATCGGGAGGTCAGAGTTGCAGGCTGGGGCACCCACTCCTTGCTGTGAGATTGCGTGCATGCCACCACCCGGCCCCCAACCCCAGGATCCACATTCTTCATCTGTGAGGTTCGGCTGTGCAGGGGCGATGTGACATTCCTCAGAGGGTCTGGCCGGGAACAGCTGCTAAAGGGGATATGCTGGTTGAAGTTTCACCAGTGCCAGAGCCTATCATAGATGCAGATCACAGTGGATGCTGCTTGAAGATTAAAATAGGTGGGCAAATCAGGAGAGAAGAAATGTCAACCCTCTCACACCACACCCAACATAAACTGCAGGACAGAGTGCAGCTCCCGGCAGAAAACAACGCACTTCTAAAGGGAAGGGGAGTTGAGAGCTGTGGACATGTCTAAGTTCTGCCTCCTTTGGATCCAGACTCTGCTGCTCAGAGTCAGGGTACGGATCTAACAACCCTCAGCGCTCCCCACGGGACGCACCTATTTCACTGACTTGACCCTTTCTATGATCAGGACCCGCGCTCTGGGCCACTGCAGAGCAGCGGGAGCCATTGTTGCACCACACCCTCCTCCCCCCGAGGCCGGCTCCCGACCCCTGTTCAGCACCCCCTGTTTCTGATGCCTGTAAACTAAAGGTGTGTCTGGAGCCACAGATCTGGGTTCAACTCTTAGCTCTGCTACCTCCCTGATTCTGAACTTCCTCATCTGTGTGATAGGGACAGTAATCATACCCATCTCACAGGATTCTTGTGAGGAACATTGGGGACAGTCATCCAAGGAATATTTACTGAGTGTCTACTGGGTGTCAGGCCTTGTGCTGGGCAAAGACACAGACCAGCTTTCTGTGTGGTAGGAGAGACATAATTAACTAAGTAGTTTCAAAGATAGAGTGAGACTATAAGTATGCCTAGAACTCTTATAATGTTTAGTTAATGATGATTTATGTCAGGTGTGGTGTGAGAGGGTTGACATTTTTTCTCTCCTGATTTGCCCACCTATTTTAATCTTCAACCAACATCTACTGTGATCTGCATCTATGATGGGCTCTTGCATGGGTGAAACTTCAACCAGCACATCCCCTTTAAGCAGCTGTTCCCAGCCAGTTGGGAATTGGTGAGCAACAGACACTACTAGTTGAAAGTCTAATAGTCCATCCATTTATATATCCTTCCATCCATCCATCCATCCATCCATCCATCCATCCATCCATCCATTCCATGCATCCAGCCATCCATCCACCCACCCATCTATCAACCCATCCATCTTTCCATCTTTCCTTCCATTCAACCATCCTGTCATTTCCATCCAAACTCTGTTTTGATTCAGGCACTATCTCCATTTCCTGGTCCAGGTGAGGCTGTTAATCATCTGAACCACCATCGCATGGTGACTCTTTCAGGTTCAAAGTTGTCCTGTGACCCAGGTTGGTCTTATCAGACTAAACAGAAGATCTTGGATTTCATGTTTGAGGAGGAGGTTTCTTTCTTTTTCTTCCAGTGGAAAGGAACAAGACAGTCTGCAGTTCCAAGGCCACCGGCCACCATTTCCTACCGTACTGGAAACCAGCAGCCTGAGGATGAAATCATGATGCTGACAGCACTAAGGGAAATGGACCAAATCCGGTTCTGAATGGCAGCTTTGAGCTGCTGACTGAACCTGACCTGCAGCTGGCCTTGCCTGTGACTTTCAGTTCTGGGAAGTGACTGTTTTTCTTGCTAGAGCCAGGTCGAGTTAGGTTTTCTGTTATTTGTAGCTAAGCACTGATACGTGAGAGGTGGTTGTAGCCATAAACATAGTTGCAGTTAGAAAAGCGCTGTGCGTATACCAGGGGTCCCCAACCTACGGCCCGCAGGCCACATGCAGCCCCCTGAGGTCATTTATCCGGCCCCCGCTGCACTTCCAGAAGGAGCACCTCTTTCATTGGTGGTCAGTGAGAGGAGCACAGGATGCATCCGTATCCTGTGCTCCTGGAGTACTGTGTGTGGCGGCACCACAAAGCGCGGTGTTGCTCACATACAGTACTACTTCCAGTGACGCAGGACACACACATCATGGCTCTGGAAGCGCGTCATATCACTTGTTACGGCTAGCAGTGATAAATATGGAATCCGACATTGACCATCTCATTAACCAAAAGCAGGCTCATAGTTTCCATTGAAATACTGGTCAGTTTGTTGATTTAAATTTACTTGTTCTTTATTTTAAATATTGTATTTGTTACCGTTTTGTTTTTTTTACTTTAAAATAAGATATGTGCAGTGTGCATAGGGATTTGTTCATAGTTTTTTTTATAGTCTGGCCCTCCAACTGTCTGAGGGACAGTAAACTGGCCCCCTGTGTAAAAAGTTTGGGGACCCCTGGCATATATTTTTTTTCATTGAGTCTCAAAAGCAGCCCAGGTAATAGCGTTCTAGCTGCACCCATTTTACAGATGAGGATCCTTGGGCTCATAACTATGCATGCATATATTTGATATAAACCAAATTAAATGGATACAGTTAGAGCTAACCATGACATTGCCAAATTGTGATGAAGGAAAACAGGAAACAGTGATAATCTGTAACTATTAAGAAATAGAAATTGCCATTGAAGATCTCATTTCCTGAACAATTTTGATCTAGATGGTTTGTGGAAAAGTTTTACCAAACTTTTACAGAAAGGTCGTTGTGAAAGAAAATAAAAAAATGCCAATTTCATTTTATGAAGCTAGTACAATTTTTCTAAGCTCAAGGACAGTAAGTTATACATCAATTTTATGTACAAAACATTTGCTAAAATTCTAAATAAATTATCAGCCAAGAAATCTAATATGTTACAGTACATTATTAAAATATATTACATTATAAAATATCATAAATTAGTAGGATACATTATAGCACACTATAAATAGATCATTCTAGTACCTTATAAAATATACATTATTAAAATATCATATTTATTCTAGAAGTGCCAGGATAGCTTTAACAACAGAAAGTCTATGAGTACATTTGACATATTAATGGACTAGAGAAAAAAATATTAATTTTTAGATGCAGAAAAACACTTATTAAAGGCCAATATTGATTTAATATTAAGAGAAATTCAGAAAGCTAGAATATAAGGGGACTTCCTTAATGTGATAAAAACTATATTCCAAAATCCTACAGAAAATACTATGTTTCCTGGGGAATTCTAGATACATTCCCCTTCATATTGAAGGCCGCAGCTATACGGCAAGATATGAAAAAGGCACAAGATGTATACAATTTGAAGAGATAAAACAGTCACTATTTACAGATGATATAACCCTCAAGCTAGATAGAAAATCCAATAGCATAAATAAGGCAAACTATTAGAACTAATAGAGGTCTAATTATAAATAATAAGATAGCAAATTAATTTTCAAAAATCAACAGCAGTCCTCTCCACAGTACCCGTAATACTAACTAAAGAATATAACAAAAAATCAGGCAATACACGCTGGGACAAATGTAGCTTTACAGTTGTTTGGATGAAAAATAACACAATAATTAATAAATAATAATACCGGAATACACTCTGCTTCACCCTGTATATCCTGTAGAGACAAAAATTATAAACTTTCTAGGAATCAAATTAACAAAGCTCAAGATATTTAGAGGACTTTAAAATTTCACCAAGTGATATAAAATCAATCTGAATAAATTGGAAGAGATATACTAAGTTTGTGATTGAGTGACCTACCGTTGTGAACAAGCCAAATCTCTCTAATTTAAAAAACACATGCAATGTGACCCCAAACAAATTTCCAGATGATTTTTTTTTTAGGAACTCACACACTCTAAAATTCATTTCAAAGAATAAAAGTCTATTACATAAAACCGCATTTTATAAAGATGTAGTATTTAAAATATTATGTTACTGCTGCAGAAATGATTACACAGGCACAGAAGATAGAACTCAAAAGGGAATCAGAGTGTTTGGAAACTTGACACTTTAGTAATGAGATGAGAAAACAAACTCATTATCTGGAGAGACGTGAGGCTGGTCTCTAACTCACATACATAAATGTACATAAAGAAGTCTCCAGATGGATTAAAACCCTACACGTGAAAGGTTAAACTCTAAAGCTATTGGAAAAACAAAGCCTGGGGTAAGGACAAGGGCTCTGACTCATCAGCCACAAACCACAAGACGAAATTGAGTACCTATGAAAACAGTCCTGTTCAATGAAAGAACTCCCAACAACACTGATAGGTGACCGCGAGGGGGACATGTTAACCCGTAGTTAACCTGGCAAGGGACTAATGTCAAGAATCAAGTAACATCTCCTCAAGTCAAAGAGGATAAATTTAAAAAACAAAAACAAACAAACAAAAAAAAAACCAGGAATGCAAATAATAAAATGTGCAGAAGTTCAAAAAAGTGAAAAAACAGTTAACAAAATTATGGGAAGAGGCTCAAATTTCCCACTTCTTAAAGAAAGTCAAGCTAAAACAAATAGATATCACAAAGTCCACATTAGACTGGCAAATATTGGAGAGACAGTGCTATGTCCTGAATTAGGTTTGCCTCCACCCCTCACCTCCCTGCCCCAGGAATTAATATATTGAAGCCTTAACCACCAGTGTGATGGTATTTGGAGATAGGACCTTGAAGGAGGTAATTAAGGCTAAATTCACTCATAAGGGTGGGGCCCTAATCCCATGGGCTAATAAGAGAAAGAGACACCAGAGTACATTCTCTGTGTGCACACACGGGAGAGGCCGTGTGAGCAGACAGCAAGAAGCCAGGAAAAGAGGTTACACCAGAAACCAGCCCTGTGGGCACACTTGATCTTGGACTTTTAACCTCCAGAACCATGAGGAAATGTCTGTGGTTTAAGCCCCGCGGTCTGTGGCATCTTGCTATGCAGCCCATGAAGACTGGTAGGGATGGATACCCTCCCGTGTGGGGAATCATGGGGAGCTGGGCATGCGTGTTATTACTGCAGTGAGTGCAGACTGGCACAGACATTCTAGAGTGCCATCTGGCCATCCCAGTTAAATGGCATTCGCCATCCGCCTTCCGGGTGTATCCCGGGGACAGTCTCCCACGGGTCTTAACAGGGACACCTGCAAGGGTGTCCATCTCAGAGGAGTTTATAGTGGAGGGGAGTGTCCATCCCTAGGGAAATGGACAAGTGGCGGTGAAGTGGGTGAGTCTCACTGACCACTCTGCACCAGTCCGAAGCCACAGACGTCAACAGCGTTCACTGAAACCAGTCAATAGCAACGAGATCTACGTGACAACGCCATTTACGTAAATCAAAGCTCTGTGGGTTTTACAGGATCGGGACATATTTAAACACACACACACACTCTGCAGTGCCTGCCAAGGAAGAGGGAATGGCAATGAGATTAAGAGATTAAAAGGAAAATAACATAAAATCAAATAAGAGAGGTGCCTCGCCACTATTCGTGAGAATGCCAATGTGTTATGAATTGATGCATGCTCGAGTCTACCTCATTGACTTTCTTTGAGGTCCAAAATAAAAGAAAGAAAGAGGGGTACATGACTGACCCTAGATCATCCAGCAAAGTTGGAGATGGGGCCCAGGCGCTGCCTTCCCCACCCACCCTGCGACAGCGGGCAGAGCAGAGTGCAGCTTAGCTTACGTCTCGCCAGGGTGCATTTGCTGTTCACGTGGGCCTCGGCCAGGCCCGGCCAGGGCTGGTTATGCAGGAACAGCAAACTGAGGAGGACCTGGAGCCTCCACAGTGGGTGCATCTTGGGTTTTGGGCGCTGCAGGTGTCAAGAAGCGTCAGATGGCTGCGGGGGTGGCCGCTGGGACGACGACCTCGAGGTTTTCTGTGGGACGATTGCACCAGAATCCGCCCTCAGAGTGCTGCGGAGAGGTGTCCTGACGAGCTCCGGCAGCTGCTCGCATGGTGTTGGGGCAGGTTGAACCCTGCAGGGCGGCCAGGGCTCTAGCAGGAGGCCTTGTTGCTAGGAGACAGCCAGGAGAACCCACTGTTGGGTCATCCAGCAGGAGTCCTGTCCCAAACCCTGCCCAGGCTGGATGTTGGTGACTCTTCGGTGAATATATAAATGAATGAATAAATGGGCAAGAATAACAAATCCCAGGCTTTCCAATTAGACTAGGACTTTCTTAAAGGGCAAGATCATTCTCAATGCTTTCCCTGATGCTTGTTTGCATCATGGGCTAGGGACCGTTTTTTGAGTGACTAAACGACACTACGTGAATGAGTGAGGATGGCTGATCTCTCAGTCCCTTACCTGATGACCAGTTTCTTGAGGGGAAGTGGAGTCTAGTTAATCCTGGCGTGTCCAGTGCCTCCCATGTTTACCACATGATAGTTACTAATGAATTCTCGTTAAATAAAACAAACGCATGAAAGAATGACTGAATGAATGATGGGTTGTGAGCACAGCATACAGGGAAGGGGGACGGAAAGTCTTGAAGCCAAAGCATTAGGTTTCCCTTGTAGCTCTGGGGTTGGGAGTCAGAGTTTAGTTCAAATCGCCCTGTCCTCATCATCTCAGAAACTGGCACCACAATCCACCCAGTTGCTCCAGCTCCAGCCCTTGGGGTCACCTTCCACCTGTTTCCTCACCTCTCATGCTCCATCTATTAGGAAATTCTGCCAACACTGTCAGAATGTGACCACATCCAACAACTCCACCTCAGCTACCATCGTGGCCAAAACTATTACAGGGGCATCCTATGTGGTCTCACAGCTTCCTGAACTATTACAGGGGCATCCTAGGTGGTCTCTCCACTTCTTTTCTTGCCCCCTCCACCATCTCTGTCACACAGCAGCCTGAACAATGGTTTAAAGACATAAATCAGATGATGATGCTTCTTCTGCTCAAAACCTTCCAAAGTTTCCATTGCAAACAAAGTAAAAGCCAAAATTCTTGCAATGGCTCTGGGCCCTGCAGGGTCCCCTGCTGTTCTCTCTGACCTCACCTGCTGCCACTCTGTCCCTCATCCACTCCCCTGCAGACACACGGGGCTAAGAGACTGAACCCCGCACAGTTTATAGCTGCTGGGAGCTCTGAGACAAAGGGACTCTTCACTCCCCCAGGCTGCGGAGGGTGTGCGGGGTCCTTGGCAGATTTCACAGCAACCTGGGAGGGCACCTTGGGCACTTGACTTCTAGTTTCATAAGAGATCATAACACATGATTACTTTTTCAATTTGAGGTCTTCTCTCAGGGTTCACACTCTCCTTGGGGATGATTGTAGAATATCATTTACTTTGAAATGTGCTTTTCTAGTCTTCCTGGTCATGTGTGACCCATAGGGATTTTTTTTGGTGTTTTTTTTTTTTTTGGTTAAGAAAGTTGGAGCCGAGTGGCCACTGTTGGGAGAAACAAATCTATTGTCCTTGGTTTTCTGGAGGGCTGAATGTGGGGTGGCGGGCCATCCTCTCCACCCCGTCACAAGGTGTGGTTCCGAGGGCCCCCAAGTCTAGAGCAATGACAGTGTGGAGGGTGTAGACTTTCAGAGCCTGGGGCCTGATAGGGTCGCAGAAAGGCACCGCTCACCGGGACGTCCTGGACGAACAGCCAGTGTGATTTACAATCAGTCGGCATCAAGAGCGTGGGTTCCTGAGTCACACAGACCAGGATGCAGACCCCGGCTTGCTCTCTCTTGCAGACTCAGCTTCCAGCTCTGTGGAAGGAGCGCCATCTCAGTGCAGAGTTCGGGGCTGTGGTGAGGTTAACAGGGAACCACACTCGGGCCAAGCTTGCCATCCACGTTGCTGTGATGGCTGCCGTTCTTGTCCTCGCCTTCCCTGCTCTGAGCCTCTGCTTCCTCCCCTGTAAGCCGGGGAGCTGGAGGAGTGAATGACACCAAGTGCAAAGAACCCAGAGACGGCGCCTGGGACACTGGACATGCACAGAGCTTCAAGGCGTCACCCAGGGAGTGTCTTTTCAAGTGGGAAGAGTTATAACTGGAGGCTGAGCCGCCCATGCAGAGCCTGGGGGAAGCTTGCAGAAGGAGGTCTGATCAGAGGGTGGGCTTTGCTCTCCTTCATCCAAAAAATGAACAAAGCAGCTCAAGTCATGAGGGCTGAGCAAGGGCCAGGCCCCACGGACTGCAGGGATCCAGAGGAGAGCAGGCAGACAGGTGCCTGGTCCTCATGGCGCTCACACAGCCACGCAGACTGACGGTCTTCAAGGTCGTGTCCAGGAGCATCTGTTAGGAAGTGTGGCTCAGATTGGGGCCAGTGGGAGGGCACAGCCAAGGGAGACCTGGCCAATAGGCAGGGAGGGAATGGGAGACAAGACCTCCCTAACGAGATGGAGTTTGAGCAGACATTTCAGGAAAAGGCTACCCCCTTAGCCGGGTGCCCTCCCTGCCCAGAAAGAGCACTGGAGGAGTGAGCAACGCCCCTCCTGAGCGGCACCTACAGCGCTACCCACGAGGACCATAGCATTGATGTTGGCGTGGGCGGCCCCATTCACTGAGCTAAGCCTGCTCTGCGCGAAGATGGAGATGCCAGACCCCGAAACTCACCCCTCAGCAATCTCCTTTACTATTCCAGTAACTTTCCTTAGAACAAGCTTCTTTTGTTTGGGGGGAGTGTTTATAAAAACAATGTGTAGAAAAATTGGGTTTGTCTGTTCAGAAAAAATATGGACTAAGTCAAAAAATGTTGCTCACAGCAGCAGGCTTCCTTCCCATGGTCCTCCGGAGGCGTGCCCATAGACACAGGTTAGAACTCCAGTTCTCCTGGGTAAGTGGCTTTCAGGAAGATTAATTCAAATAAAAATGTATTTTCAACCATTATTCCCTGTGGGCCGGCTCCGTGCCAGCCCCCGTGCTTGGCTCTAACATCCTGTGTCTCCAGTAGCTTGTAGTCCGATGAGACAGAGCCAGAGGAAATAGATAGATCATTACAAACCGTATTCCGGGGAAAAGCTGGGTGAGGGCGGGACTGGCAGGGTGGCCACTCCAGACAAAGGCTGGGGAACGTTTCTGAGAAGGGACACTTGAGCTGAGCCAGGAGGGGAGGAGAAGTTGGCCTTGAGTGTATTCAGAGGAAGGGTGTGCCCGACAGAGTGAACGGCAAGGACGAAGGCCCTGAGGTGGGGAAGGGCTCGGCAGTGGAGGGTAGAGGAAGACGGGTGTGGCTGGAGCTATTGGGTGAGAAGTCTCTCGCTGCCCCTCTGCCCTGTAGACCCCGCGGCTCCCGGCCATGGTGCCCAGGAGGCTGCAGCTGACCCTCAGGGTCAAACCGAAGGCTGTGCAGGCTTTTGCATACCAGCGCCCACAGGTAGCCATCGTCGCTGGGGGTGACCCGACTGCTTAAGCATCCTACCCGGGCTTTAAGGCAGCTCCAGATCCCCAGCCACAAGCAGAGGTTCTCAATCTCCAGGGGGCGGCAGAATGGGTGGGGAGCATAAAGTGTGGATTTCTGCACCCGATTAAGTCAGGTCTGCGATGGGCTGCTTTAGTCTATTCTTTTGGGCGTCACTCTTCTGAGGAACAGGGTTCATTATTCATTTAGGCACTCATCTATCCAGTCTGTGTGTGTGTGTGTGTGTGTGTGTGTGTGTGTGTGTGTGTGTGTGTGTAACAATCATAGAAGAATACAGGCTGGAACTTTCACCCAAAGACTATTGGAGGAAAGCCAAAGCACTGAATGACTTTCTGGTCCCATCCTGAGGAAGTGAAGGTCGAGACCAAGCATACGTGACTGACAACAGTCACATCAGGGAAGGTCCTGCTGGAGCTTTCTGCAGGTCAGCAATCAGATAGCAGGTCTTATGTCTCAGAAAGGGCAAGAGCAATGTAATCAGTTTTGCAAAACTAAATAATAAAATTGTACCACGTATTCTGTTTGTTAGTTTCTTATGCATGATGTCATGTTTCTGTTAAATAAATTGAATAGCTGATCTCTCCAAGGCAATCTCAATCCGGAGAGATTGGGGTCCTCCACTTGCAGTGTTTTGCTGCCTCATTCCTTTGCAGCTTCTCTTCATGAAACTCTAAACAATAACAACAAAAGACAAACGTCCTTAAAAAAATGGGGTTAGGATGGGGGCAGAGTGGGGTCCCTTTCTGAATGGAATGTTGAGTTTGACAAAGGCTGACGAAGGCGCCTCTTCTGGGTCCTGGGGTGGCCTGTGCTGGAGGAAGGGAACCGAGGGAAAGATGGAGTTCCAGGAGGCCCTGCAGTATCTCGGGGGGATGTGGGTGGTGCTTGCAAAAATACAGATTCCTGGGCCACTCCAGCAACTGAGTCAGAATCTCTGGAGGAGGGACCCAGGAATAAACTTCTGTGCAATTCTGCGGCACATGGTGCACAAGGACCACATAACTGCAACAAGAATGGTCATACCAGCTAACTCGGCAGAGCACTCAGGGGGCAGTCTAAGTGCTTGGCTTGGACTGTGTGTGTGTGTGTGTGTGTGTGTGTGTGTGACAGAAACAGAAAGAGAAAGACAAGAGATGGACAAATAGAGACAGGCATAAAGGGAGAGAGATGAGAAGCATCAATTCTTTGTTGTGGCACCTTAGTTTTTCATTGATTTCATTTTCATATGTGTCCTGACTGGGAGGGCTATAGCAGAGTGAGTGACCCCAGGCTCAAGCCAGTGGCCTTGGGCTCAAGCCAGCGACACTGGGCTTCAAGCCAGTGATCATAGATAGGGTCATGTCTATGACCCCAGGTTCAAGCCAACAACCCCACGCTCAAGCTGGTGAGCCTGCACTCAAGCTGGTGACCTCAGGGCTTTGAATCTGGGTCCTCTGAGTCCCAGTCTGATGGTTTACCTACCGCATCACTGCCTGCTCAGGCTGGAATCTATTACTAATCAATCACACAGCCAGAAATAGTGTGCAGGTCCGCGAAAGAGCTAACCACCCTGATGCTGCACGATGATTAGAGACCCAATGATCTTAATTGACTTCACCTATGCTCAGGGTGATTTCTGCCTTAGTCTTCCCCAATATAATTCTCTTATTTTTACTGGTCCTCAAATGTAAAAAGGTTTTAAAACCACTGTGTTTTGAGTGTCAGAATGAGTGGTGTGGAATTCAAAGGGCATTGTGTGTATGTAAATGAAAGCAATGTGTAAGTTTCCTTTACAAGGTCAAATACATCTGGGTTGCCTACTCATACAAATTACTCATGACATCAGGACCTGCTGAGGTCTAATCTCCTGTGTATATTCCCAGTCAAGCAGGGGAGCTGTGGTGCATGCCCAGTGCTATGACCTGGTGGAGCAGGTTACCCGTGACCTTGCTCCTTTGCTTTAGGAAAAGCCAGAGTGTTCAGGCACTTCTGAGGCTAAGTTAACCCAGGCACCCTCCCCTATCTTTTAGTGTAGGTCATCCTTACCGGACTCACCACCATTTGTGGCTTTTGTGTCTCTGCCCACAGGGCGCTATGGAAGCAGAACAGTCCACAGTGCAGAGATTCAAAAAATTTATTGTGGAAAGATGGAGTCAGCAAATGGGTTTACAGAAAAACACCCTCATACCCAGAAAAGAAGGGGATCTTTGGGACGAATCCAGGAGGCAGCAATTAACATGAAAATCTATGTAGCTGGTGGCTTGGAGTGTGGGGGGCATTTCAGAGAGGAGGCCGGCAAGCAGGACCTGTGTGAAATAATCAAGATACTCGTCAAAATTATACACCCTTTTAAAGGAGGTTATAAGGCAGAGCACAGCACCTTTCCCTTTACCCAGTTCTGTATCGCACCAGTGCCGCTGTCCACTGTTCGTGGTGCTGAATCGTATTTCTCCCTGGACACCCCTCCACTCCCTATTCCTGGAGAACAATTCCTCACTGTTCCTTAGTTTCCTTCTCCTCCGACAAGATGGACCTTACGTCTTACCTTGGCCTACATCATGGCACAAGGCTGCAAAATGTTGCCAAATGCCCTGGTTCATCAAAAGACATTTTAATATTACATATTATTTTAATATGGGCAATCCATTCACAGTTATAAAACACTTTCTAGGCAGGATAAATGTGTCTGTGGGACTTCCATGATAGATGGCAGCCTAGATGTATTTGGGGGGCATAATATAAAAAGCTCTAGGTCTTTCAAGGTTTTTTGAAACCAGCCATACTTAGCTTCGCTAGAGCTGCCATGTCCACTGTGGCCGCCACCAACCACATGTGAATATTGAGCACTTAAAATGCACCTAGTCCACATGGACTTGTGCTTTAAGTACAAAATACACTCCAGATATCAAAGACTTGGTGGAAAATGTAGGATGCAAAGGATTTCTTAATAACTTTTACATTGATGATACATTGACATGCTAACACTTTGGTTATATTGAGTAAGCAAAATATATTACTAAAATTAATAAATCTGCATTTTCCAGTTAAAATTTTATTACTGGAAGTCCCCAAGTTACATGTGTCCCATTATATTTTTCATTCCATAGCATTAATTAATTTAGAGTAGTACATAACTAGACTAATCAACCCAACGACATAGGTTCAACTATGGTGTCAGCCACTGAGTGTTTCATGTTCCCTGTCATGGACTGTACCTTCCTGGTGACTCAGTTCATCACATGTACCCTTGTCCTCAGAAATCACATGTAAGCTTATCCTTATCCCTAATAGAAGCATGTCTCCATCCCCCATGATGCCCGTGACCAATCACACAGAGCTTCTCCCCGTTGTCTAGAGCACCAGGTCCTTCCCTACTTCTGTATGTTTGCACATGCTGTGTCCTCTGCCTTTAATGCATTTCCTCACAAAGAAACTTCTAATCACTCTTCAACATTCAGTTTAAATCCTTCCTCTTCTTGGAAGCCCTCCAGGACGTCTTCTGGCAGAGCTTCTGAGTCTTGCCTCTCTACGTCCAAAGAATCTCAAACAGAACATTCTGCTGCACAAAAAATTGTCCATTTATTTGCCTATCCATTACTATACTGGGTGCTCTTGAGGGCAGGGGCCGGGTGTGGTTCATCTTTGTAATCCTGGCACGTGGGATAAAATGGGGAATAGGATGAAGTCCTTGCCTTTGTGAAGTCTGCAGTCTAGTTGGGGAAGGAGAAGAAATAACTAATAATGTAGTAGGAGGTCAGATGCTAATGGATGTGTCATGAAGGAAAATGAAACAGGGACCAGAGTGGCAGGTGTGCCCTTTTTCTGGAGGGACCTGAGGTGGGGTCACTCAAGTAGACTGAATTCAGCACAGAATACAGTTTCAAATCAATAAGTGCTAAGTAAATAATCGCATCTCCTTTTACAGAGGCCCCCCCATTCCTTTCTTCACCAGATATCCTCCTTATGAAACTACTTTTTATAATGGAGCCCTTCCACCCTCCAGCCACACTGTGCTTCTTTCTTCGCACCCACAAGGAAAGCTCACTCCTGCCTCAGGGCTTTTGCACATGCTTGTTCTCCTGTCTGTGATGTTGTTTTCCTGGGTCTTGGGATAATGTCTTCTACCTTATCCTTCAGGACTCCACTACACATGCTCCTTTGCCTTTTTCCTCTGCCACCCCAATCACGCTGTCTCTCAAGTCCTTCTATGTTGTTACCTTCATCATTCCCACCACCTTACAAAATGGAGTGGACCCTGCATTTAACTCCTAGTTCACTGTGGGTATGCACAACGAGGATACGAGCTCCAGGGGAGCAAAATCTTTGTGTTGCTCATGGTTGTATCCCTATAGTCTAACACATTGTAGATGCTTCACTGAAATTTTATGAATGAATGGAGGAATGAAACATATACAATGACCCTAACACCCAAGATCACTAAATGTATGAAAATATGTCTCTAGTCTCTCACCTGATTGGTACCAATGCGGCTCCTGTGCTGTGAGGATATCTAGACGTACGTGCCCGGCTGCAGGAAACGATCTAGAACACAAGGCAGACACCTTAGATCATGGGGGCGAAGAAGGATGAGAGAGGCAAGGGAGTTTCCCCTGCTGGATCTGGGGACAGAGCCGAGTCAAGAATGGGCCAGAGGCTTGGAGACCAGAGGCGGAAGGCTCTTTTTTGTCACCAGCTGCCTCCGATCGTTTCACTGACAGTTCTGCACCTCGGTTTCCTCACCCATGAACCGGGAACAACTTCTCCCTCCCAAGCTAATCGCCTAAGAGCTTGCACCCTAAAATGAGACAGTGGAGGAGGTTGGCCCTGTATCAGCCAGAGTCCCTGTTTACCAGGAGCCCTCTCCAGAGTCGCAGCCGTGATGGGCAGAGCGAGGGTGTTGGCCCACCCACCCAGTCCCATGTGCTCTGAGTGAGGCTGGGCACCAAGCTCTGAGAGCTTCAACACTCATCTGGATGACCTGCCTCAAGCTTCCCACCTCATAAGCACTGAGCTCACTGTCAATGGAGGTATGTGAGCCAAGGCCAGAAAATTTTTTGCTGGGAGAATCATTTAAAGGAGCGTTAAAAACTCCAGCATCTAGCCCGTGATAGGATTAGTGAAAATTCAATGAATGAAATATGAGTCTTTGTAACCCAGCAACACTATTGGTTCTCAGATTCCTGCTGGGGGCTGAGCTGTGGAGATTCCACCTTGCACGACTCGCTGGGGGTCTGGCAGACGTAGAAACTTTGGGTACTGGGCGGTAGGGACGGCTGAAGGAGACAGTGCTTTCCTGGGCTGAAACCAGACCAATATTCTCCTCCAAATGCAGCATCGTACATTTTAAGAGGAGAGTCAAGGGCATCTTGGACAGCTTTTCTTCCACACACACACACCCCAGGGAAGCTTCTGTTTATATCTCAGCTTCTTAGGCTTTGAGGACCAGGAGAGAATGGAAACCTGCACGTACTTAGCTCGTGGTAGGGCTGCAGAGTGTTTATGCCTGGCCAGGCACACAGGCCACCCCACCCCCCACCTAGAAACAGGAGCTGAGTTAGGATTGTGGCTGTTACAGACCCTACCTCCTGTGTGGGCAGGAAGGGGTTTTCAGTGCAGGTGCAGTGTCAGGGAGAGGGAAGGGATGACGATGAGATGGAAGGGTAAAGGGGTGGGGGGAGTCTGAATGTACTCCCGCCCCTTCCCTCTGGCCTTACTTACCAATCTGTTCATTAGTCAGGCGGGGTCTCATGTGGTGGAACCATGTGTTAAGGAAGGAACACATCTGCAAGACAAGGAAATACACAAGTCAGGGAGAGGACTCCGCTCATGAAGCCTGCACAGGGTCATCTGGGCAAGTCCTTCTTCTAAGCCAGGCCATCCTAGGGAACAAGCAGGAAAGATAGGATTGGGGAGCAGACTGCCCTGGGGTCCCATGTCATCTGGGCCATTTGGCATTTTTGTCACTTGGGTAAGCCTCTGACCCACCCTCCAGAAATTCTTCTTTAATCTGGGGGAAACACTGGGAAATGGGGACAGTATTACTACCTAGAGTATGATGAGACTGTTTGGAGAAGGAGACAAGCAAATTCACATAAGATGCTTAGCACCACGCCTATGTGCTTTAGTGAATGTTAGTTGTTCATTTTATACTTGCTTATACTTATTTTACAGCTAGGGAAACTGAGTCTTGGATGGTCTCATTAGCTGACGTCCAGTCTCACAGAGGCTGATTCCTTCTTGAAAGATCTCCTTCCAGTTTAATTAAGAAAACCCAACCCACCAAACCCCGACTCAAGACTCAAACCTGAAGTAGTAATCTGGGTTCACATACTTACTCTTTCAGCCAAGTCCTTTTGGAAGGTGTAATTCATGTGGCCCTGCACCTCTTTAGCAATAGATCTCGGCGCCGAGGGTTCTCTAAATGAGGAATGAAAGAGGTTGTAGAATAGATTAATTTCACCCACGCTCTTCTTCCTTCTTTATGTTGCTTCTTTCCTCAGTTGACCCCAAACAGCTTAGAGTTTACCCTTTACCCCTTGTGTGCACAGAGCTCTATGACCCAGCCTCGGCCCTTTGCTCCCATCTACCTCCTAATAACTCCTTTAAATTGATTTTATAGTTCAAAGCACCCTGTGCCCTCATCACTGGTCCTCCTCCCTCCCCTCTCTGTGCTCTTTTGCTTATCTTCTGCAATGACTTCTTCAGCTTTGACCACCCTTCCAGGACCAGCCCACTGGTTTTATCCAGGCTGCACTACTCAGCTCTGACTTCCTTCTTTCCTGCACACATGATCATTTCTCTGATGAGCTAATGCTCTGCTAGAACTTATCTCCCTAGCCCCATGGTCATGCCTTCATGGAAAGAGAGTATCATGTCCTTCTTCAGTTGGGGGACATAAGAAAGAAGCAGGAAGTAGCCGTGTAAAGTGGTCTTTGGGGTCCTGAAGTCTTCCCCAGTCCTTGATAGATCAGACTTAATCTAAGTTCCAGGCAAAGGGTTTGTGTCTTTATTGTATAAAAAGCTTGCACATAACTCAGTTGATCTATCTCTTCCAGCCTAAGCTCTCAGATTTCCCACAATGGAAGGACTCATGTTCTTCAACATATCAGAAGACATGAGAGCCATATTCAACAGAGTTTTCTCTGGGAAGGTGACTGTGGGTCAAGGATGCCTTCTCTGGCCTGGTTTTCAGTGTGTCTGAAGATGACAGGAGGACATTACCAGACCAGGAAGGGCTCAAGAAGGATTCTACACCTGCTCTTTCCTGAAACAGTGAGCAACAGGGAGATGGAGCAAACTTAAGAATTCATGAATTAGATAGACAGGGTATAAAATAGATTGGCAATGATGTTGGATTCAGTTCATTGTAGAGGTCAGCCTAAATTTTTTTTTTAATCTTAAAAATGAAGATTGTAAATAAGATTTATCAATTTCAGAGAAAGCACTAACACTCTTGTTAATAAAAGGGCAGACTTCTGAAGATAGTTACTCTGCGGAGATAACATCACAGACTTAAAAAAGAGAATGATGTGATGACATTCTTGCTCTACTGAAAGTTTAAAAAAATGAAAACCATGGCATCTGTAAGATTTCCTTCAGAAAATGTGTGAAAATGGGAATAAGTCATACTGGTTAAGCATGTGAGGAAACTGACCGGTGCCTGCTAGAATCACGTCACTGAGTTCAGTTCCATTGGTGAGGTATCCGGTAAGTGATTTGGAATGCTCAAAATTATTATGTACCTTAATAGCTTACAGTTGCAGAACTGCTAATACTTTTGATATAATTTTAGAACCTACAATAAGGAAGTAATTTCTATTTTTGGAAAACGCTCCTATACCAAAAGATTTAGAATTGTTTATAAGAGCAAAAAAAATAAGTAAATAAAAAAATCAGAAATCACCTAGTGTCAACACATCCTGAAGCAAGCCTGCTTTCTTTGTTCTCACAGCCATTCAATGAACCTATTTTCCACTTCATTGAGCTTATTATCTTTATAACAAGCAAATTATTTTTAAGTAAACATGAAGTTCTATTTCTAAGATGCACATCCCTGTATACACAAACGGGTAACTTTGGAAGGTATAGTTTTGTGGGTGACATCGTCAGGTGAAGCTTCACTGTGGGTTTCATCATAACCAGCTGCACTCAAAGAGAGGAAGGCGGAGAACTCACTTAATTTCAGGTACAACCTCTAGGCTTCCGGGTACGAGCCTACAATTTGTAAAGGTAATTCGTTTTATGCCATTTTCTGAGGTGTCCACTTGCAGATCAACTGCTATTACTGCCCGCACGCGAAAGTTGATGGACGGATACCTCCGGATCCTGTGGGAGGGAAGAGTTAAGGTTCAGAACCTCAGAGATCATGGCACCCTCATTTTCTTCTAGAATGAAGATTCCCCGTGTATGCATAGGGCCCTCCAAAGAACCCTGTTGAGATAATTCCCTCATTTTTCAAAAGAGGTGATTCAATATTGGAGAATAGGAATGAATATTTCCAAGTCATGTACCCAGCAAGAGGCTAAGCCAGGGACGTCAGCCTTCAGTGTATACGACTAATACCTACTACGTCTGGCTCAGGGAACAGTTGATGCTCAGTATGGTGGCTTATCAAAAGTGACAGACTGTGACAATGGAAAGTACTGTTGCAGAGGCCCCCAACCCCATTGCCATGAGATTCAGGCTTGACGTGGAAATGAATGAATGAATAGACCAGGGGTTGGTTTCGAGGGGAGAGGCAAGGCAGTGATAAACTGAAGGAAGTCTGTCTGTGCTCTCTGAATGTACATTCTGCAGACCAGACAAAACACGCCTGTGGGCAATCTCTCAGCATCTCTAAGCATTGGGGCCACGGAGCGTTGGGGTCTAGAGCAGATTCTGTGCTTAAGTCATATTCAATCAAAATTCTCATTTTCGAACAAATGAAAGACGGGGCTTTCTGAATGAAGCAGGGAAAGAAAACCTGTAGAACACCCCCCGTTCTTGCTAGAGGGGCCCCAGATTGGAAGCAGTCAAGTGTCCTGTGGACTCCTGACTCTCCACGCAGAGTCACGCCGGCCTGAGGAGGGTAGGCGCTGCTCCAGCCACACAGCGAGTCTTGCTGAGATGGCCCCGGGCGCCTGTGAGTTATGGTTGCTTCCTGTACCCCGTGCACCTGTGCCAAAGTGGGTAGAGCCATGCACGACACCTGTAGCTGTTACTTACCTCACCGATATGGTAAATTCTGGTGCTATCTGTAATTTGGCATTCTGGTTATCCTCGGAGTTCTCGACGCTGAGGTATGGGATGCGTATATCTCTCACATGGTACCTGGGTGAAGAGATAGCAAAACAAGGGAAGGCTGTGGCCCCAGAGGCTGGTGACCAGACGTTGTGCAAAGCAGGTCTCCGGCAGGGCAGAAGCTGAGTGTATGCAAGGACCGTTACTCCCTCAGTAGCCAGGTGATTTATCGCGCAGCTACTATGCGATAAGCACTGGGAACACAGCAAAAAGATGTGCTTGTTTTATTTATTTATTTATTTATTTTTAATTTTTTTTAATACAGGGACAGAGATAGAGTCAGAGTGAGGGATAGATAGGGACAGACAGACAGGAACAAAGAGAGAGATGAGAAGCATCAATCATCAGTTTTTTGTTGCAACACCTTAGTTGTTCATTGATTGCTCTCTCATATGTGCCTTGATGGCGGACCTTCAGCCGACCGAGTAACCCCTTGTTCGAGCCAGCGACCTTGTGTCCAAGCTGGTGAGCTTTGCTCAAACCAGACGAGCCCGTGCTCAAGCTGGAGACCTCGAGGTCTCGAACCTGGGTCCTCCTCATCCCAGTCCAACACTCTATCCACTGCAACACTGCCTGGTCAGGTAGAAGCTTGTTTAAATGCACCTTAGAATGACCATGTCCAGCCCTTTGGCCAGTATCAAGCACACTGGAATAATGAGTGAATAAATAATAAGTAAAAGACTTAAAGCCACAGACAGACAGCACATGCTTGGGAAGAGTGTGTATGTGTAAAATGAGAAACCCAGTATATTGATGCCTATGGATGTGTCAGCTGGTAATTTCTGTGGAAAAACAGGTGATAAAGAGTGACATAGAGAAGAGTAGAATTTTAGACAGGGTAGTCAGGGAAGGCTTCTCATAGGCAGTGACTTTGGACAGAGTGATGGAGCAAGTGAAGGTACAAGTAAGTCATGAGGCTGGCTAGGGAAAGATGGGTCCAAGGAGAAGACAGGGTAAGTGCAAAGGCCCTGAGGCTGAAACTTGGCTGGCATGTTTAAGGAACAGAATAAGCTCAGTGTGGCTGGTGGGCAGTGGGTTGGGGAGAATAGTAGGAGAACAGATGAGAGAGGTAGTTGGTTAGGCCAGATGGCATGGAACCTTGTGGTCCAATTGTAAGGATCTTGGGCTTGGTTCTGAGAGCCAATAGAATAGTTGGAAATTCAAAGAGGTACAAATCCCAGTGGAACAGAGTGGAGGAAGAATGGGTTTAAAGGGGAACAGGGGGCTCTGGGGCATTCAGTGAAGGGGTGGTGTGGCTCTGACCAGAGACGGTGGAGAAAGCTGTCTGAGGCCTGGGTGTGTTTTGAAGGTTAACAGACAGGGTTTGCCGGAAGCATGAATGTGGGCGTGAGAGGAAGAGGGGAGCCACGGTCCACATCAAGGTTTAGGGCCGGAGCATATGGATGCCATTAGCTAAGCCAACCTGGGTTGGGGAAGGACTAGGTGGCGGTCGGGGGGAAGGTGGGAGTCAGCACTTGAGTCTTGGATGTCCGTGTTCTGGTGTTCAGAGAGCACGCATTATAATCACCACATTAGCGCTGTTGAGGTTGCTGTTCTTGTTACAGCTGATGGGGGCCTACTGAGCACAGGGAGCTGTGTCAGCACTTTAAACGTGTTATTTCATTTATTCCTCACAGCAGTCCTCTGGGATTCCTCCCTTTAACAGAGGCGCAGGGAGGGGAAGAGACCAAAGGGGCTGGCCCAGCTGACAGGCAGCCATCCTTTCCCCAACAAAGAGCCTGAGCCCCTGCCTGTCTTCCCTGCCTGCTCAGCCGCTGCCTCCGCCCCCAATGGGAATTTCTCCCGACCAGTGGCTGTCTGGCCATCTGAGCTGGAGGGACTGTTAGGGAAGGGCCTCTGCAGTGTCAGGCAATGTGGAGGGTTCTCTAACACCCCCACAGAACCAGGACCGGCTGGGCCTGGGGCAGAGTGATCAGAGAGCACTCACGAATATCTCTGTCCGCTTGTTAACGTCGTACTCAACCTCACGGAGCTTATTTTGTTGCTGAGGAACTCCTTCAATGATCCTTTTAGGTCAGAGGTCTCCGGGCTGGAGGGAACGTCCGCGCCTGGGGGTCGTTGGGTTAGAGTTGAGAAAGAAACATGGGCCTCAAAGTCCAGTTTGACGGTCAGATGCCCCAAATTCCCGGACACGACCTTGACCTCAACATGTCCCGCTGTCCCGCACGAGGCACGTTTACTTCTCATTCATCAGGTCTGCCTGGCCTGCGTGCCGGCGCCCCAGGTTCTAGACACAGTCGTTTAGCTGAGCAGATATTTTTTGGGGCCTCCTATGTGCAGGAGCCGTGCCAAAGGGGCGGGCCTGCGTGGGTGGAAACCGGAGGACCCTCCGCCCTCACGGAGCCGGTAGGCTGGTGGTTGGTGAGGAGGCTGGAGCCCTAGGGGTGAAGATGGGGTGTGGGGCGATGGGGTGTCACCTGGAGAGTCTCTGGGCAGAGGCTGTTTGCCAAGGGGAATGGAAAGAAGTGTCAATGTTCTAAGCACTGCGGCTATAGCGGTGCATTCCGAGGGGCGCGCGCTCTGGGAGGAGGGAAGAGCACGGGCAGGCTGAGCACCCAGAGGGCGGGCGGAGGGCACTAGTTCAGGCCGAGGAAGGTCTTTCTGCAAAATTGACGTCTTAGCCGAGACCTGAGGAAGGGAGGGCGCCCTGTGGATCGTTAGGGGAAGGCTGTTTTAAGCAGAGGGAACAGCGCCTGCAAAGGCTCTTCAGTGTGTTTCATGTGCTTCAGAGGCCGCGGTGGCCGGAGGGGAGTGAGTGTGGGGGAAGCGGGCATGGCCGGTCCAGGTAGGGCTGGGGTTTTGGATGGCGGGTCTTAGCAGATGGAGCAGGGCACAGAGACAGGAAAGAGGGGGAATGTGGGAAGAGATTTAATACAGTTATGTAGTGACGATCAGAATAGCTAACGATTTTGGTGTTAACTGTATGCTGGGCACAACGCTAGTAAAAACTTAACTGGCATTGGCTCATGGCTTAGATTTCTAGGGGTGCCAGACCTATGGTCTGACAAGGCCAGGCACCACTCAAGAGAGGACAGTCTCACCTTGGCGGTCCTGAGCAGTGGATGGACCAAGCAGCCCACAGAGGAGCAGGAAGAGGCCAGAGATCCTCAGCATCTTGGGTCAGGCACCTGTGGGAGGGCAGAGCAGAGAGTGTAGGTTGTGGGGGTCATCCTCTGAAAGGGTGTCCCCAGAGCGTGAATCTGGGGTGGCTGGAAACTCTTGTAAGCCCTTTCTTTGGAAAAAGAAAACATCATTCAAAGCTTCTACAATTTCTCATCATGATGTCCAGCATCCAATAAAAGAATAACAAAGCCTGCTAAGATAAAAGGGCAAATGGACTGAAATCTAAGAAATATTATTAATTACGCCATCTAACAGACCCACAGGGAATTCAAATATTCCAGCACTGAGCAGACAACAGGGCAGGCAGCCCACCAAGGATGAGAAGAGGACCTGATACCTTCAGCACTTGGGATGTGCCCTGGGGGCCCCAGGTAAGTCGAGTCAGTGTCAGGGTCAGTCTGAGATTCTCTGTGGAGCTGAAGGGTTTGGAGGTGGGGGAAAACCAGGGACTCCTCTGTACGTATTCCTGACCTTCCCAATTTCACTTCCATTTACAGATGGGAAACTGAGGCTCAGAGTAGGGCTATGCTTTCCCTGAGACCACCCATACTTAGTGGTGAGCACCCAGCATTCCTGCCTTTAGGTTGCCTGTACCTCAATAAATAAAGTTACTGTGAGGATTCAACAAGCATTGTGAAAAATTGCTTAACCCAGGGCCACTAAATGGAAACTCATTTTGGACTTGCTAGTCAATGGTTCTCTTCATCCCTCCCTGGTTCTGACAGTGCCTTTAGGAAAACGCACAGACTAACAGAGCCGAGGAAGGACAGGGTGGCCAAGGGGCATTTTTGGAAGCAGAGAGAGGGGTCTACACTAAATCTTTCCAACAGCCCTGTCCTATGAGACGAGTATCTACATGTATTTTAAAGAGCAGAAAATAGAAGCGTGGAGAGCTGAGGGCACCTGCCCACCCTTCCCTCTCCCTTTAAAGAACTCTTTCATTTTTGAGAGCAGAAACGGGCCTAATAGAAGGCTTCTCTTCAACCTTCTTAAGCTGGGTCTTCTTAAACAGTTATTTAAAGTGGGCTGACCCAGCTTTTCTTTTCTTCTCCTGCTTTTTCTTAATCTGATGCCAGACACGATGGCAGTAGCTCAGCAGCTATTTTATCAGCATGAGCATGAAAGCCACAACCCAGGGGAGCAGAGGAGAAAGCTGGCGGACGCCCTATGCCAGTGTATCCTTCTCCCTCCGGGCATCTCGTCAGCACTGAAGCCGCTGTTTCTCGTGTTCTGTGCTAGAGCCAGCACCAATTTGTCACTGGGCAATACTCACGAAAAGCTTCAGTCTGGCTTGGTGTCTGAAAAAAAGGCAGGTTTGAGAGGGTCGTTGCGTTGTGCTCACCTGGATTTCTGCAGGGGACAGTGGAGGAGCTCTGGGTCTCCGTCAGTTGATTCCTGCTGGGTTCTGCAGTGGGGCTGACTTCATATATAGCGAGTGACCCCACAACCAGGGAGACGTGGCACTGAATGATTGACAGCTGGGAAACTGATGAGAAGCTGTCCATCTCACCCCATCCATCCCACAAATTCCAAAGCAAACATTCCCTACAGGAGGCCCCCAGGGATCAGGAGGTAAGGACTCACTCAAGCCGGATGTGTCAATATTGTATTTTATACTGTACATCACGGACATCACCAGATGCAGAGGTGCAGAAGACGTGGAGATCACGGAGAACGTGGGGAGACAGTGCTTGTCTCTCATTCCCTCTCTGTCCTGCTTTGAGATGGTCTCCTCATCTGTGTCATGAGTGAAGGAGGTCTGGGGACACGAGTGACCAGGAAGCCACTTTGTCTGCTGAGCATGGAGGTCAGGGAGAGGGTTCCTTGGCCTCAGTTCAGGAAGCCTTGAGTTCTCAGGGGGCTCTGGCCAGTCTCGCTGTTTGACACTGGCCACTCCGATGTCCTTTCTAAGCCTCAGTTTTCCCCTCTGTAATAATAGTGGTGTTCGCTATTAACGACAGGTAGTTTCCACAAACGCTTGTGCAACCCTCTTAGCATCCCTAGGATATCAACACTATTATTAGTCCCATTTTACAGATGAGGAAACTGTGACTCAAGTGTAAAATATTTTAGCCCGAGATCATAGAGCTAGTCTACGGTAGATTCGGATTTTTAATCTTGTTCTATCTTATGCCCAAGCTTGTTTTCTGGACACCATATCACAGATTTCTCCTTTTTTAGCAGAGCGGGGGCCTCCTTGGTGGGCCAAGCGCACTGTCTCTGAGGCAATGAGAAGTCATTGTCATGTGGATCCCCCACCAACCGCCCTCATCGCCACCTAAGTCCACTGCTGCCGACTCGGTGTTTCTCTGGGGTGGCTTGCCCCCGCCTGCCCCAGGGCCTTTGCTCAAGCTGTTTGTATGGACTGACCGGAAGACAGCAAATGCTCCATAAATCTGTGTTTAAAAAAAAAAAAAGGATGAATGAATGAATGAGCTATTCTTTGAAACCTTACTCTGATCTCATCATTACCAACAAGCTGTTCCAGGTATCTCAGGTAGAAACCAGCCTTTCCCTGACCCCCACGGCTGGACCTCTGTGCCTGCTCAGCCCTGAGTCTGAGGAGATGAGCTTCTGCTTTCGATTTCTCAGCGCTTAGAGGTGGTGTCTAAGCTTTTCTGCCTCCCCCGGCCCTGTGCTTCCACGCGTGGCACATTTTATCTCTCTTTACCCTCACCAGCCCCCGTGAAGGGCTGGTGCTCTGAAGCTCACCTTACAAGCGAAGCGGCTGCGCTCCGAGAAGCTGAGCCGAGCCAAGGCTCCACCATCGGGTGGCAGACGCCAGAGCCGGGCTCTGCCCCGCGGCCTGACCCCATTCGGTCCCTGCTCCGTCTTTAACCTACCGATACCTGGGAGAGCAGGAACGCGGCTGTTCTAACTGGGTCATGCGGGAGTAGGGGTTCCCGGCAGGTGTCTCAGCACCGCTGCCCCCCCTGAAACATCGTGGCCCACCTCTTCTTTGCAGAGCGTGGGCGAGGATGCCCCCGGGGGGAGAGGGGCTGAATGGGCCAGCCCGGCTCAGGTTCCAGGCGAAACACAATGCCTGGCTTGGAGCCTCTGCCCTGGAAGGTTGGCGTTGTTGTTTTTTTAATAGAATTTATTTATTTTTTTTTTTAGAGCAGTTTTAGGTTCACAGCAAAACTGAGCAGAAGACACAGAGAGATCTGTCCTATCCCCCCTGTCCTCACACAGGCACCCTTCCCCCAGGGGCAGCGTCCCCCTCCGGAGTGGGGCACTTGTTACCATTGAGGAACCTGCACGGGCTCATCAGTCACCCCAAGCCCCTGCTTTATCTCATTACGGTTCGCTCTTGCTGTCTGTCATCCGTTCTGTGAGTTTGGACAAATGTAGGATGACCCGTGTCTGTCACTGGGGTATCGGAGAGAGCAGTTTCACTGCCTTAAAAATCCTCTGTGTTCCACCTGCCCACCCCTCCCTCTCTCCTCACCCCTGTGACCGCCCATCTTTTCACTGTCCCCTGGCACTGCCTTCTCCAGGCTGTCACATGGTTGGAACCAGAGAGTAGGAAGCCTCGGCCCGTGGGCTTCTTCCACTTAGTCACAGGCATTCGAGGTTCCTCCCCTGGCTGTTCCCGACCTGGGAGCTCCTTCCCCTGTCAGTGCGGAGTAGTGCGCCGCTGTCTGGGGGTACCCCCGTGTACTGTATCCATCCACTTCAGTGCGGAGTAGTGCGCCGCTGTCTGGGGGTACCCGGTGTACTGTATCCATCCACTTCAGTGCGGAGTAGTGCGCCGCTGTCTGGGGGTACCCGGTGTACTGTATCCATCCACTTCAGTGCGGAGTAGTGCGCCGCTGTCTGGGGGTACCCGGTGTACTGTATCCATCCACTTCAGTGCGGAGTAGTGCGCCGCTGTCTAGGGGTACCCCCGTGTACTGTATCCATCCACTTCACGAAGGGCGGCTGGGTTGCTCTGGCTTTTGGCAGTGACGAGCGGAGCGGCCACACGCATCATCTGTGTGCAGGTTTCAACTCCTCTGGGCAGATTCCAAGGAGCACAGCTGCTGGTTCCGGTGGCCACGTCCTCTGGAAGTTTCCATCCAGCGTTGTGACGTCCGGATTCATGGGCACTGTTGTCAGTGGCGCCCATTGGTAGCCGTGCCTGCAGGCAGAAAGATCAGTTGGGTAGGCCAGCGATCACGGGACAAGAGAGACCAAGGTTGACGTGGCCTGCCGGCCTTGGATAGGAGCCAAAGGAAACTAATTACTTCGTTCTCTTTTCTGGAACCAAATGTGAGGCCTCGTTCCTTCTTCCTTCCAAGGTGAGGAGGGTGCATGCAGGGCCCGGAGCCCGGGCTGGGGGTCCCAGGGCAGGACAGGCTCGACATGAGGGAGCCCCGGAGAGGCTCCCTGGCCCTCCCTCTCTCCTGGGCACCCCTGCCCGGGAAGCCGCCCTCTCTCCCTGTCTGCAGCCCCACTGTCCACCCCAAACAGCCCCTGCCCTGGATCAGACTGGACCAGGCACAGCCTTTGTCTTCTTCCAGACTGGACCAGGCATAGCCTTTGTCCACCCTACTTGTCACCAGCCGGAGGAAACTGCCTGAATCTGAGCTTGTCTACTGCTCAGAAAATGTCCATGACCCCTAGGACCTAACCCTGGGGCTCTCCAAGTGTCGTTTCCAGAGGCGGGGGTAGGGGGAACTTGTTCATGGCCCGAACAAGTTCTAAATTAATATAACTCTATTATTTGCCCCTTCCCTCTCATTCTCCCACAAGTGTAGAGCAGAATATTCTAGACGCTACGTGATATGTAATATTGAAACAGATCAAAGATGAGAAGCTATGGGAACCTGGCTAGTCCTCTATTAAGCCAGTCATAATGGAGTTGTTTTTTTTTGTTAATGGAAAACAGCCACTTTTCTCACTAGTGATGTTTTCAAAAGGCGAAGTTATTTTTCATAAAGTAGGTCACTTGTTAAAATGCAGCGAGCCCTGGTCAGTTAGCTCAGTCAGAGCATTGTCCGGAAACACTAGGATTGTGGGTTTGGTCCCGGTCAGGGCACATACCAGAAGCGACGGATGAATGTACAACGAAGTGGAACAATGAATGAATGCTTCTCTCTCTCTCTTTCCTTTCCTCTCTCTGCCCTTTAAAAATCAATCTATAAAAAGTGCAGTGAGCTTATTGTTATTTTAAAAGGGATCAATAAATATATCTTCTAAAAATTCATCAGCATTAGTTTCCTGTATGGCAAATATCAATGGATGGAATCCATATAGACAAAAACTCTTTGAGGTCTTCAATTTTGAGAATGGGCTGAGGAGGGGGAAAAAAAATTAACTCCTGACAAAGAAGATCTTCTGTAAACCAGCCCAGCGTGGCATCGAAGGCACTACCCTCCATTCGAGCCTCACACGTTTAGGCTACAGCAACATCCGGGGCTTGTAGGCCCCCAGGTAACCTCCTGGCCTTCACTCATTCGGTCACTTCTGCTTACAATGCCCTCCCCTCCCTTCTCTGTCAGCCTTTCAATTTCAGCTCAGTTGACACTTTCTCCAGGAAGCCTTCCCTGACTGCCCCTTTCCTCCAGGCTGGGTCAGAGCCCCTCTTCTGGGTCTTTTTCTCAGCACTTTTTTGTCTCTTCCTATTGGTTTTTCCTGCGGGAGGCTGTCGGCCTCTGTCCCCTCTCCCAGCCCCTTCCACAGGCAGGCACGTTGCAGGAATACAGTTTGTGCTGTGCTGGGTTGGACAGGGTGCTTCAGTCACCCCTGAACTGCCCAGAGCAGAGCCAGGCTTAGCTAGATACTTACCCACCTTTCTATTTTTTTTTTTAAAGAACATTTTTTTTTTCTTGCAGTAACATTAACACAGAAATGTATCAGCTCCACAAACAAACTTTTGTCAAATTTTAGTATCTTTTTTTTAGAGTTTTCTCCCAGTTTCAGTTTTTTGCATTATTGTGATTCCAACTGAGCCCAGTTCTAAGAGCTGTGTGTTCATCTAGCTGTAAAACCCAGTATTTCCCAATTAAAAAGAAAAAGTGTCCAGAAATAGACTATTGAGTTGATGTAACATCTGGCTCCTCTCACGTGAGACGTTTGGCTTTTCCTCTGTGATGACATCTATTCTGTTCTCATTCAAAGAACAAATATTTAAAATAAGTGTTCGTTTACCGGCAAATATTTGGTGAAATGCATACACATTCTTATCATCGCGTAAACAGAAAGATCCGGTTTGGGAAATACTTTTGTGATGTGTTCCTGGGATCATAACATGTTCCAAAGCATAGAGTTCATCGTTCTGATCCTGAGGTTATCCTGAAATATTGCACAAACATTGGAAAGATCCGGCCTTTATTTAACTGAATGCAGCCTTCGAAAGGGCCTGCTCCAGAGTTCGGGGCTCGAGTTTCCAGATGTCTCAGAGTCCACTCAGGTTTTGCCTGCTTTCTTTCCACCTCTTCCCTGAGAGCAGATATCCCCTCATCCTCTCCTAGAGTCCTTCTCTTCCCCGAAGCCTTCTTCATGGGGAGCCACCACTTCCAGGAAGCCCTCACCTGTCTTTGAGATCTGGGTCGAGTGGGTGAAAAGCTAGTCTGGGCAGTGCCTGGCTTACAGTTGCCTGTTTCTTCTCTGGGCACCGCGGCTGCTGAGCAGAGGGAGGAACCCGCTGTCAAGACTCATGGGGCAGAGATATGAATAAGAAAGGTGAGAGCCATGATAACCAGAGCTGACGCTCCCTGAGCACCCGCTCTGTATTGGACAGTAACCACGGGGGAGCTTGGTTAGAGCCATGAGTCGGGAAACAGAGTGTTTTTAGGGGAGGAAACAGTGAGGAGGGGTCCCTACGTAGCTGAGAGGTGACTGAGGAGCAGAGTCTGACAGCTGAGGAGGAGTTAACCATTGGAGAGGGGGGAGCAGAGGTGCCCCGGGTGGATGGGGTACCACGGACAAAGGCTGGCCATTGACTCACAGTGGGCACTGCCCACAGAGGCCCTGGATCATGAGACCTCCTTGTGTATTTTTTTTTTTTCTGGGAGTTGGGATTGTCACAAGATGTAATCAGGAAAGAAAACTCTCACTCTCTTCTTTGGCTCGCCAGGGAAGCACTAGCTCTGGAGGAGGGTGACTTGAGATTCAACCCAGCTTTGCTTCTGACCAGCTGTGTGGCCTTGAGCAAGTCACCTCACCTCTCTGAGCCTCAGCTGCCACACCTTTTCCCCCAGAACCTTTCACTGCATCACTCAGCAATTCAACAAGATAATGTGCGTAACGGTTTAATTCAGGCTTTCTCAATGCTACGGACATCTCGGCTTGGATGCGTCTTTGCTGAGAGGGGCCGCTGTCCTGTGAACTGTAGGATGTTAGCAGCGTCCTCGGCCTCTACACACGAGATGCCAGTAGCCCCCCCCCCCCCGCCCCTTGCCCAATTGGTCCCTCTCAGTCTCAGTCCGACATAAAGAGACCTCGTCTCCAGCGCTACCCTAGCTCTTCATAAGACACGGAGGCGCAGGCTGGGATGTGACCCAGACCCCTGACCTTGCATCATTCTGCCCTGTACTCCTGGGTCCAGCTGTCCCAGGTGTCCCCCGATCCTCCACAAGTCCTCTCAGAGTCCTGGGAGGGGGATGGAGGGAAAGCACCAGGTGAGGTTGTCCTACGAATATGACTGTCCTGTTCCCACTGCCCGCCTGGTCCAGCGGAGGTGCTCACTATATCCCCATTGAAACAAGAGTGAACAGACAGACGGACCGGGGGGTCCTACCGCTGCCGCAGACTGGCTACGGGGCAGTTTCTGGCCCTCTGTGCCTCAGTGTCCCCGTTTATAAAAGAAGGACCCTGGCTGGATAGGCACAGACGTCTCTTCCAGTGCTGCATCCAGCTCCCTGCTGCCCTAGCTGCCTCCTCTCCCCGAACCCCACATTGAAAGGAGTGCAACGGGTCACACAGGAGGATGCAGAAGTGGTCTTTATTGCCGGGGGTGGAGGGTGAAGGGCACAGAGACTGCTGTCTTGACCGTGCAGGCTACCAGTGGCTGAGGGAGGTCCTTCCGGCCGGGCTCAGGCTCCCACGCCAGCTGGATGGTGGCAGCGTCTTCCCGGAGGGAGACGCTACAAGGTAGCACAGTCAAGCAACTGCGATGAATCTGGAATGAGACCACAGGGAGTGAGGCCACTGACAGAACACGGGCCCTATGGGCACCTGCTATTCGCCACACGTGACTGCCCAAGCTCTTTCCCACGATGCCCTCAGGGCTTAAGGCCTCGGAGAGGGGACCAGCGCCTGTGGTCTGGGGTCTTTCTCTGGCACCTGGCACTGACTTCTTTACCCCCCTCACCCCTTAGGGACAATGGCAAATGTCAAAAGACTGATCAAGAGCCCAGGACTGGAGTCGGGGTTCGCTGCTCTGCCTAGAATCGGGATTGTGGGTCAGTCTGAGGTCCAGGTCAGGGCTCCATCTGTGACCAATATCAGGGCTCCGTCAATAACGGGGGCCAGAGCCCACCCAGTCTGCAACAGGGATCTGCGCTCAGTCCGGGTACGGGACCAAGGCTCGGGGTGTAGGGTGTGAGCAGCCTCGGGGCTCAGCTCGGGACGAAGGCCGGGGCTCAGTCTGCTGCAGGGAAAGCAGGAGGACCCCAGCTCGGCTCTGGCTTCCCCGTCATCCCCCGAAGAGAAGCCTTGTCCTCCCTGAGCACGGGGCAGGGAGCCCGGCCCCTCACCAGCGGGGGCGTGACAGCAGTCCTCTTCATCTGCCCTCTTCAGACGTGGATTTGCACCTGGGCTCCCTGCTGGAGTTTGTCTGGAGGAACAAAATCAATAGCGGCCTTCAGCCTCCACCCACAGAAACCAGACCCCAATGGCGGTCACTCTCCAGTGGGTCAGCCAGACGGCCGTGGAGCCTCGCACGTGTCACTCCAACCTCTCTGAGCCTCGGTGTGTTCATCTGTAAAACGGGTACACTCACCAACCTATCTATAATGTTTACCATCTCGTTTTACCCGGAAGAAACCGAGGCTCAGAGAGGCAGAGCCTTTTAACCAAGGCCCCAAGGTTGCTAAGCCACAGAGCCAGGAAGTGAACGCAGAATACAGTCCCTCTTCTTTCTCACATCATCCTGCCAGGCAGCGTCTGTGGGTTCACCGGGGGTGGGGAGCGTGGGGGTGGGGGTGACAGGAGAGGACTCTCGGAGGCCACAGAACCCCTTCCGTTCTGCGGGGACCCCTCCAGCCACACTCTCCCAACTTGCTCAGGACTCTGGGTGCTTCTGCTTCCTTAGGGTCCCTCGGGGTGGGCGCAGGGCCGCACCGCCGCCCTGGGGAGCCGCCTGCCCGCCTGCCCGCCCCGGGGAGGCTGCACGGGGCACGCCTCCACTCCCCCAGGCTGTGACTTACTGATGGTGTTAGTAACGAACTCCGGGTCCAGGGTGGAGAGGAAGAGGCGGATCAGTGGGCACATCTGAGGAGGGAGAGAGAGGGAGAGATGGGGGAGGAGGGGAGAGGACAGGTCCATTACCCACTGGGCACAGGCTGCCGGCCACCCTCGGCAATGCCCTGCGCTGGGAGCTTAGAACCCCTTTGACCCTGATGGTTCTAGAACAGTGCAAATCAAAGTTCAGACTCTGAGAACTATAGGATGTTAGAATTCTAAAACCTACCATGTAAAATTCTAGAACCCCAAGAATCCAGAGTGCTAACACCCCCAGACCCCTCAACTCTTCGAAACCTTGAACTTTGCAGTCAAATGGGGCCCTGGGAACCGGCGGCAGCGTTTCTTATCATTCTGTCCGCTGTGCCCTGGGGGTTTGGTTAAAATGCCAATTCTAGTTCCGCAGGCCTGGAGCATGGCCTGAGAGTTTGCATTTCTAGGGCACACACACCCCCAGGGGAAGGCGGGGGGGTGAGGGGAAGACCCCACGTTGAGTAGTGAGTAGCAAGTAGCCAGGCTCCAGTTCAGTGACTCACAGAGGAATTCCCTTCATAAACCCAGGTTCCCAGCCCCCTTGCAGAATGCAGACCCTCTGGACCTTCGGGCACATGGTCCCTAACGGTTTTGTATAATGCGCGGCAATCCTGCACCTGGTACACAGGGTTTTGGATGATGTGCCGATAAAAAGGGGGAAAAAAATCTATTTTATAGGTCTGTGCTTATTTTTTAAATTAATTATAAGTGATATTAACGTCTATGTGTGGTAGGGATATGAAGTTTCCTTTTAAAAATAAGTGTATTTAAATACATTGAAGTGAGTGACAGTGTGTTGGTTAAAGGGAGATGTCCGCGGACAGCATGCATGGGTGTGGCCAACAGCCCCAGTCTGGGACGCAGTGATCTTAGCTCCTGTCAGGCCTCCGCGACCCTCCCCGCAATGGCCCCGGGCTGAGTGAAGAGGGGCGGGTTCCAGCTGGCAGCCCAATGCCAGGTTTGCAGCTCAGAAGGGAAGGGAAGGGGCCCAGGCCTGTAAATGCCAATCTCCCTTCGCCCTCCCCCCACCGGGCCCCCAGGAGGGGAGGACTCACCTGCTTCTGCACCAGGAAGGACACGGTGTTGCTCAGGAAGCTGGTCATAGTGTCTACGACCTCATTGACCAATGCGCTTTGGCTGGAAAAGAGAGGAAACGAATAAAGCGTGGCAGAGTGGGCAGAGCTCCCAAGCAGTGGGGGAGCGGGGTGGGGGCGGGGGAGGATGGGAAGCAAACAAACTCCGGGGACACTGAGATGCCTTCCCAAGCACAGACAGAGCCTCCCTCTACCCAGGGGAGTCATCCCTTACGACCCCAGGTCTGAGCCCAGTGGCCCACCTCAATTCCTCACGAGAGTCCCCTCAACAACCCTGTTCATTCAGCAGATATCAGAGAGCAGCAGCTCTGCGCCAGGGCCCCAGCTCGGCTGGGGACGTGGGGACGAGCAAAGCACAGCAGCGCCTAACCTGGTACCTAAACATTACACGGGGCTTGCTACGGCTGGCCCCTTCCCACCTTCGGCTCTCAGCATACCTGTCACCTCCTCAGCACAAGCCAGTGACAGAGCTGATACCTGAACCAGGGTCTGTCTGATGACAGAGCCTAACCCCCTCCCCCCCCACACACACACACTGTGCGCCGCCAGGTAGAGGAACAGGGCTGACGTCAGGGGCCCGGGACACTCCTCTGAGACGGATGGGAGGGACTCACCCGTCCAACAGGGAGAGAGAGATGCTGGCTGGGTCGCTGGCGCATTCTGTCAGGACCACTGTGGAGGCGCCAGTCTGGGCGTTGGTTTCAACTCGGACACTGGTCAGGAGGTCCAGGGAAGCCTTCAGGTCGACCAGCTTGCCGACGACGGGCCTGCAGGAAGGACGCATCACCGTGAGGAGGGGTCTAGAAGACCCCCACATCGTCCCCCTCGGGCTCCTCCATCTGGGGGACGTTATCCAGGATTCCTGTGGGCAATGTCAGCACTATCCGTGTTCTTTAAGGGATTTGCATAGTCACATTCGGGGTTTCTTCTCCTGGCCACATAGGGTTGGGTTCATATGAAAGTTTTCGTTAACATCACACTCATTAAAATAATACTAGTTAACATGTATTGAGCACAGATTATGTTAGGCACTTTTGAGAGGTATTTTCCCTAGATGCTACTAGTACTTCTCCCTCACGGTAAGATCAGGTATCAATCCACCTGATCTTACCGTGAGGGAGAAGTACTAGTAGCATCTCTATTTGCAGAACGAGGAAGCGTTACAGAGAGGGTAATCATCCCCAGATCTCATCACCAATGAACGATGAACCGGTAGTATACTTAATTTTTATAAAGATTTCCCCCCACCAGGTGCTCACTTTCCTACCTCTGTATTTTTTTAAAAAGTCATTAATAGACGTTAAAACGATGTCTTTTCCTACCATATGATTTCACTTACATGCGGAACCGAAGGAACGAAATAAACAAGATTAGAAACAGCCTCATAGGTACAGAGACCACACTGATGGCTGTCAGAGGGGAGGGGGCTGGGGAGGGGGTGAAACAGGTGAAGAGATTAAACAGGAAAACGAAAGGAACCTCAGGGACACAGACAACAGTATGGGGATGAGGGGGGGGCAGATGGGAGAGGGAAATGGGGGGGCAGGGGGAGGAAATGGTGATGGAGGGAGGCTGGACCTTGGGTGGCGAGGACACACTGTAGTGTGCAGATGACGTGTTGTAGGACTGCACCCTGGAAACCTACAGAATTTCGTTGACCAAGGTAACCGCAATAAATTCAATAGAAATCATTTTTAAAAATAAAGTTAAATTTTTCACACACGCCCTTTATTCTACAGACTATGCACGGCTATATATAGGCCTTTGTCTGTAATGGTCACTGCTATTTAAAGAGAATCGGGAGAGACAAAATAATGCGGGAGAAAATTTTGCCCAAGAGTTACAAATGTTAACCTTCTCAATTTTGGCAAGTTTTACCATTAGGTAAATGTTATGTCCGCCCAGGAATAGACGTACTTAACGGAGGAACCTTTGAAAAGAGACGTGGGTATGGCCAAAGTTCGCTGGAACCTGTTAACGGTTAGGGTTTGGGAGCAGAACAAGTCCCTTATTTGCAGATTGGGAGACTGAGGCCCGGGGCCACACAGCAGCGTAGAAAAGGGCGCTGCCGGTTCACAGCGCCACTGGCCGCGCGGCACGGCCTCCCCCAAACCGCAGATTCTAGCGCGTACTCACAGGGCCACGGAGACGTCCGCGGTGGAGGGGAACCTCATGGTAAGCCCTTTGCCATCAGATGTGAGTTCGACTTTGACATCCACGATGTGGACGTTGCTGATTTTCAACCTGTGCCGAAAACAGAATTTGCCCTTGTTGTTCCTCGTGACAGCCATGCGCTGACCACTTATCTGTGCCAGGGCGGCGCTGAGCATCTGAGCATCCGCAGCCTTGCCTGCTTTGGGCATTACCGTAGCCCTCTTCAGAGGTTTGATCGTCTCCATAGTACCGCGTGGCACACCGGGGGTCAGACCATTGTGATTTCCCCCCAGATTCCCAGGAAGAATAATTGCTCTTGTCGGAATTTGAACCCAGAACATTTTGACTCCAAAACTCTATGCTTGGAGCCAGCAGGTGTGAATTTCATTTTTCTCTCCCCTGAGGGGTTTCAGAATTTTATTCTCAGCTATATTTGGAGGAGAAAGCCTTGTTCCCTGAAAAAGGGAATCCAGGCACCAGCAAACAAGGGGAGAGGGAAGGGAACCCTCCCCCGACCCTGAAATTACAGAATGTGGGAACACAAACCCACGTGATGCCCAGATTGGCCCCTTGATCCTGCCTCTCATTAATCATGTTCTGGTGGACTTTGCCTCAGACCACTGTGGCTCTATGGGAAGAACAAGTTATCTTTCTGGGTTTTGTTTTTGGGGTTTTTGTATTTTTCTGAAGTTGGAAACGGGAGACAGTCAGACAGACTCCCGCATGCACCCGACCGGGATCCACCTGGCATGCCCACCAGGGAGTGATGCTCTGCCCATCTGGGGCATTGCTCTGTTGCAACCAGAGCCATTCTAGCACCTGAGGCAGAGGCCATGGAGCCATCCTCAGCACCCGGGCCAACTTTGCTCCAATGGAGCCTCGGCTGCGGGAGGGGAAGAGAGAGACAGAGAGGAAGGAGAGGGGGAGGGGTGGAGAAGCAGATGGGCGCTTCTCCTTTGTGCCCTAGTTGGGAATCGAACCCTGGACTCCTGCACGCTAGGCCGATGCTCTACCCCTGAGCCAACTGGCCAGGACCTATCTTTCTGTTTTTAATCTTAAACTTAACCCTTTCTCTCAAAGAAATGTATTCCTGTACCCCCTCCTCTTTATTTGGAACCAAGATCTATCTGCACCGTGAGGAACCAACTCACGCAAAAAGCTTGTCCTTATATGAAAGGATGTGAGAAAGGGCGTCGTTCACCATTTTTTCCGCATCCAGGAACTTCTGCTTAGCCAGCTGCCAAACCTTGGAGTCCTGGACCGCTTTCAAGTCGCTCCTCAGTGACCCGAGGATGCCTGATAGGAAAGGACGGCTGGTCAGTGCTGTGGGCCACGTGGGAAGCAGCTACTGTGCGTCAAGCCCCAGAGAAGCCTCTCTGCCCGTGTGGTTTCCTTCCCTCTTCCTAACAATGCAGTGAGGTATAACTATCTGATGTTTGTCTGCATGTTACAGACCAGAAAATAAAAGATGAGAAGTTTAAGAAATCTGCCCAAAGACACACGGCTACGGCGCCTCTCTTCCTTCCGTGCTGCCTTCATACTAATGTCTGCTCATTATTCATCAACAAAGCAATCCAGCAACTGACCGGGCAATGGATAATGATTATACCCCCAGCCTCTACTAGGGATTGGGGGTGGGGTGTGGTCTACGGGTCTAAGTGAGATGTCCACACGAGCTGGAAAACAACTAGGTCAAACAAAATGAGGAAATAGACTAAGAGACAGAAAAATCTAGAATCAAGGGAAACGTACGACTCCGACCCATAAACGTAACAAATTGGAGTCCCGGGATGAGAGTTATACAGCAGGCCCAGAGAGCAATAATTCACACCGGAGCAGGAGGACAGAGAGTCCTCATGGGAGGTCCCCAGCGAAAACAGGGATTAGCGAGAATGCATGCCATTGTACTGGAGAAGATGTGTAATCATAGCACCACAATTTGGCTCTGTAATGGACAGTGTATCTTCCTGGTGAGAAGGATGCAAACAGAGGGTGCCAATCAGAATAAAACTGTGTCTAGTCTTATAACTCACTAAGTGAACTTGAACCAGACACTTCTGTTTCTGAGCTTAGTTTTCTCAACAGTGACGTTCAAGATTAGATTGCTCCTGTATCTTTAAAGATTGCCTGACAATATTTGAGAGGCAGCATTTTACAAACGTTACTAACTCATATATATATATATATATATATGGTATATATATGGTGTGTATATATATATATATATATGGTGCATAAATATGTGTGTGTGTGTTTTGTGAATATGTGTGTTGTCTTCATTTTCCAGAAAGTGAAAAAGAAAGCCAAGTTCTTTTAAGAAATCAGAATAAAAAGGAGATTCGATTAACTATAAATGTAGGAATACAGCTACCTAGGTTAGGTAGAATTCATTTCCAAAGAGTCCATACAAATCAGTAAGAAAGGGAAACAGCCCAATAGAATAACATGCTAAGACTATGAAAAGCTAAAATGGGGGGGGGGGGATGAGTGGATCTTCCATAATTAGAGAAATGCACAGTGAGGCGGGTTGCAACGTTTCATTGATGAGACTGGCCAAGCATTTCAGTTGCCTATACCCCTGGGGTGAAGGGGGTACAGAGACACTGTCCGAGAAAATGTTAATGTAGGGAATTCTCTGTCAGCATCTACCAGAATTTAAAATGTGTCTATCACTTGAACTTTTGAAATCTCACTTTTAGGAACTTAAGTACATATTGGAAAAAGTTCGCCATGGCAAAATATGTAAAAAGGATAGTCTTTTAAGCATGGCTTGTTCATCAAAAAAGTAAGTAAGTGACCACCTTTCCCTGGAAACCACTCATACGGGGCGGCCCCTGGTGGCAGCCCCTGGTAATGCACCGTAGGGTTCTGGTGACTCACCTTGAAGTGTGTGGTCCACGGTGTCAAGGGTGTTTTCCACGACAGGTTTCAAGCTGTTTACAACCTTACCCAGGTCATTGCCAAGACCCCCAAGAAGAGAGCCTGAGTTGCCAAGACCCCCAAGAAGAGAGGCTGAGGCCCCAGTGAGCAGGCCACACACGAGAACGAGTTTCCAAAGCTGAAACATCTTGTCCTGACACCTGGACATCCATGGAAGAAACAGGAGTGAGAATTACCCAGAGGGGAAAGGAATTTTCCATGAGCACCTACCACTCGGACACTTCACATTCCTTTGAGGCATATGTGGCCGTCTCCTGTTTTACAGCAGAACGTATAGCCCAGGTCAGAACGCGGGAGCCCAGAGACCCGCGGCCCGTGCACCCACAAGCGAGATTTGCAAAGTCAGGCTTGACTACAAGTCCCCGGTCTTTACAGCAGGGTCGCTGCCTACTGACCTCATGTCCTCTGTGAAGCCTACCTTTGGCCCCTGTCTGACCTGAATTAGGGGACTTCACGCCACCCTTTTTTCTGCCTTTGTTCTCTGGTCAGAGTCCTGAGTTCCAGCATCGGAATGACCTGTCCGCCTCTGTCGCCCGGCTGTGAGCTCTTTAGAAGAGGGACTGAGACTGAGACTCCACTGTCGAAGCCCTCCGCCCCCGCTGAAGAGCCCTCACCTGGTACCGGTCAACAACTCGCTCTCTGCTGAATAGAACTATGAACAAATAAGTGGGCTCCAGGTCGTGGCCCGCCGTTGCTCACCAGTTTGACAGCTCTCTGAATATAATCTACCTCTCTCTCTAACTTTGCTCTACTCAGAACCCAAGCAGCCCCGTTCCTCTGCCTGTTGCCCGCAAAGCCTTCAGAAGAACCGCCTTGCGGGGTGTCATCAGGGGAAGCTCACCACTCACAGGTTTGGAGAAGGATGCTCACGAATCCTTGTTCTCCTGCGAGGTCTCCTAGGACTCTTCTGGGTGGCGGCGGCCCTTATATGGGTGGCTGAGGGATGGGAGGCTGCCCATAGAAGCCAGCTCCGCTTCCGGGGCCATCCAAGGAGACTCCAAAGAAAATAACCCCCGTCTAGGATGAACGGAGAGACTTCCAACCCAAAGGTCACTCAGGATGCTTGAATTGAAATGGATGGGTACGCGGAGGACTTTCTGCCAAGACTAAGACCAGGCTCTTCGGGGCGCCTCCAGCTGCCAAGACGGTGGCCGTTGCGGGTGGGGGTTGGGGTGAAGACTGAGAATGGGCAACTTCAAGAATGGGCTGGTGGGAGAACCCACAGAGATCCCCCAGCCCGTTTCCCTCATCATTTGGGAAGTGAGGCTCAGAAAGGGGGAGTGGGAGTAGCCAGCCTGAGGTCAACCAGCAAGACAGGGACAAAGATGGGACCAGAACTGGGGTCCATAGAAGGTCAGGTCCGGCAACCAGAAAGTCATTCTGCCCAACCCTTCTCTGGTATCTGAGCGCTCTCTACAACCTCTCTCATGGTGGAGCCAGCCTCAGTTTGCATGCTTGCCATGATGGCCAGCTCACTACCTCTTAAGACTGCCTATTCCATCTAGTTAGAGCTCCTCCTACGAGCAAACAAAATCAACCTCACATTCCTCCTATGGGTGGGTCACAGCGAAGCCCAGAGAGGGTAAGCACCTTGCTGGAGGCTGCACAGCCAGGGCCAAGAGACACACGCCACAGCCCCGTCCCTGGCGGGCTTGTCCCACCTGCTCTACCCTCCATGCCGCAGCCAGACGTGTACCTCTCAGCTTACACCCCAAGTCCTCCCACACCCTGCGGGAGCCTGTGCAATCCAGCCACTGTCTCTCCAAACCCAGCTCCTACCTGTCCCTGCTGGCCCCTACCCGTCCTCCTTCTATTCCAGAAGATTCTGACCTCTTTCCTGCTGTGGGTCTCTGCGTCCGCCGTTCTCTCTGCCCAGGACGCCTTGCCAGGTGCCTCCAGCTCTGGATGTCACCTCTTCAGAACCTCGCTGACTGCCCTCTGACCTGAGCTGGCCCCTCCCTGTTGTCCCTTACCGCAGCTCCTCAATGGCTTTTCTCACAGCAAATCGCCACAATTTGATATTCTTCTACTTGTTCTCTGCCCTCGACGGCAGCGTGTTAGATACCGCCTGTGCTCTGAGGCTTCACTCTGTGCGGGTTTCAAAGACTCTGACCCATCTCTAGAGGGCTCTAAACCTCTCCCCAGCGCACCCGCTAACCGGGCGCTACCTGGGAAGGGGACAAGGTCCCCATCGCCAGAGGTGCTCAGAAATTGGACTCAGTAACTACGAAACTCCTGTGGGACTCGGTCTCGTGTTCAAGGACCATTGCCACACAGTTTTCTGTGTCTTCCCCTCAGGTTTCTTCCTGCCTGAGTCTAGCTGTCCTACATGGATGTCTGTCCCTCAGGCTTCCTGTGTCTTTCCTTTCTCACCCTCCTACCTAAACTGCCTCCCCCACTGGAACCCCAGAGGCTTGTGCTTGGTGCCGTTTCTGAGCACGAACCACACCCGGGACAAAGCCAGCTTTTGCCCCTGACGTTGGGCACCTCACAGAGCTGAGCTCTGAGGTGACTCAACCTTGTCGCCCGGCTGTGGAGCTAAGGGAATAGCTCAAAGACAGCAAGGCAAACAGAGGACCCTGTCCTCTCACACGCAGCTCAAGGGTCCTGCTTTTTTTTTTTTGAGAGAGAGAGAGTCAGAGAGAGGGATAGATAGGGACAGACAGGAACGGAGAGAGATGAGAAGCATCAATCATCAGTTTTTTGTTGATTGCTTTCTCATATGTGCCTTGACCAGGGGGACTTCAGCAGACCGAGTAACCCTTTGCTCAAGCCAGCAACTTTGGGGCCAAGCTGGTGAGCCTTGCTCAAACCAGATGAGCCCACGCTCAAGCTGGCGACCTCAGGGTCTCGAACCGGGGTCCTTCTGCATCCCAGTTCGACGCTCTATCCACTGCACCACCACCTGGTCAGGCTCAAGGGTCCTGCTTTCTAAGCAGCCGTATTCTCTGGCTCACCAGCCCCCGGCCACTGGCCCCGGGTCACATGAGGACAGGGTCCTGTCTGCTAAAAGCATTTGGGGGACCCCCAAGTCTGAGCTGCTCTCGGCTAAATCTCCCAAAGTGGGGGGAAATCATGCCCCCTTCTTCCCGAGGTCCTCCAGACCCAGGAGTGCTTGTGCAACTCTTGAACCGTTATGTACATACTTACATGTATGAATGCGTGCGTGTTCACACACATACAGCATACATTTGGGTACGTGCCCACGTTCAAGACTGCGCAAGCCAGACTCACTGGAAGATACATCTCGCTGCCTAAACGAGGAGACCTTATTGCAGAATCACGGAGTTCGCGTTTTGAATAAAAGGACTCGCTACCCGCGAAGGTGGATTTGGGTCTCTGTAGATTGTGTGGGTCTCTTCTTTCCCCTCAAAGACTTTAGATACAAATATCTGGCACAACCCACTAAAGAACGAAGCCAATACTCAGGAAACGAGAAAGTACATCATCTTTACCCCCGGACTTTTTAGTTCAAATACATTTCTCCCTTCTTTCTCTTTTTTTTTATTTTTGCTTACGCCCTTATGATTTGAGTTCCCACCAGGGAAGCCCACCGCAGTCCTGACCCCTTCTACTGGCTGATCAATGGTCGGGCAGGACACTTTGACACTCAAAAGCTCACGGACTCCAACACCAGAGGGGTGCTCAGAGCCCAGCAACTTAACCTCCTTGCCGGGAAGTCTTGGGAGCCTGTGGCCCAGAGAAGGAGCAGGAGCCATCAAAAGCCACACAGGGACCTTGAGCCTCACACATTTTTCTCTTGTATTGCCTATCTTTTAGTTTTTGGTTGGAATTTTCTACTCTGGGCAATAGGCTTAAAAAAAATTGACATAGAATTACCTAGGAAGCTCATTTAAAGTACAGGTGCCTGAGCCCAATCCCTAGAGAGTTTGGGTCAGGCGCTCTGGGGGCCCCAGAGTGGCCTGTGTCCAACTGCCCAGGCCTTGCTGACCAGAAATAGAAATGACTGGACTAGGGGACCCAAGGGTGCCTTTGACCCTGATTTCTATGAGCTGTGACCCCACCCCAGCCTCCAGAGCCCCAGCCAAGCCCCGGCAGGACCCTCGTAACCCTGCAGCTAGCTCGTGTGTACAGCACTTTACAGTGTAGCCCAGCCATCCTGCAGAAGCTCAGACCTGTCAGAGCGGGCGATTGATGACAAATGCCATTTTGTTGGCTCCTGTTTGCCTACCAGGTGTGTTTTTCCTACTTCACCTGGTTTCATCCCCTCGCAGCCCTGCAGGGGTATCACTGCCCCTCCTTTTCGTAGTGAAGTGTAAGGGTTAGAAGCCACCTGCTGGAGGTTGGGCAGACGGGAAAGGGCAGAGCCCCGAAGGGAAGCCAAGTCTGTCTGCATCTTCACAGACTGAGAACGTCTGTCCCAGCAAGTGGCCTCTTGGGGGCGGCAGCGAGTCGCATTCCTCTGCTCTCGGGGCCCCGCCCCAGGAGGCGCCGCTGGCGAGTGCCTGGCAGCTGCTGTGTCCCTGGCACTGGGCTGGGTGCTTTGGGTGCACTTTCACTATTAGTCCCCACACCAACCCTGTGAGATTTTGAGCCCCATTTTCCAGTTGAGGAAACTGGGAGGGTTCAGAGAGGGCAGGTGGCTTGCCCAGGCCTCAGAAGGACAGGAACTGGGCACACGGGTCCCCAAGGAAGACCCTGTTAGCCAAGGTCACATGAGGCCAGCTGTTGGGGCAGAACAGTCCTTGGGCTTGAATATCCTGTTTATCCTGCCGCCTCTGCTGTTTGACTTGGTTGTAAAGCCTCGTGCATTGGGCCCGTGTCAACCCGGAACAGGGCACAGGAAAGGCAGGTGGGTGCCCACTTGGCAAGAGACGCCCTGGCAGAGAGCTCGGGGACATCCTGTGTCTCTCTCCCCTGCTCACCCACCTGAAACTCGGCAAGGACCAGCTGGGCCTGCTCTCCGTGTGGACGTGGCCAGGGCGAAGGGGCGAGGCTGAGGGGCACGGCCTTCACGCTGACCATGGTCCCCCATGACAGCCCAGAGCGGGAGACGGCGGCAGCCTCCGTCCCCAAGCCAGGCTGGGCCCCGGAGAGCCCAGGCCGGCAGAGCGCTGCTGGGCAGCCCTAGGGGGTCCCCCTCCCCCGGCTGAGGCCTCCCTTCCTCCAGATGCGAGGAACAGAGCCGAGGGCTGCACTGAAATCTTGTGACCAGCGTCCTTCCCACCCTGGGGCACAGCTCGGGAGCCTGAGTGCGATGTGGTGACCTCAGACCCGGTGTTGGCCTCGGGCCTCAGTTGTCCCCTCTGTATAATGGGGTAAAAAGCCCTATGCCTGGATCCCAGGGCCAGAATGGAAATCAGAAGGGTGACAGGGGCTGTGAGGGTGTTGGCCAGAGCCTGGCTCTGGGGTCGGGTTTGCACCCTCTCTCTTTGCTGATTGCTGGCTGTGTAGTCCGTGTATGGGGGTCGGCATCTCCCTGACCCCCAGGCCCCTCATCGGTGACACGGGGCGAGCAACAGGCCTTACCTCCCAGGCGTGGTGTGAGGATGAGCTGGGACGACGTCCGGCGGGAGAGAGTTAGCGCACGGTAGGCCCTCCTTGTCATCATTGCTGGTCTGTGGTCACTTCTCTTCTCTCCACTTCCCTCTCCCCCTCTCTATAGGTGAAGGGTCGATGAGACAGCGCAGCCAGTAGGCGTAAGGCTGAACTAACGGCAACTTCGCCGCTTCTTCTGCGTGCAGTGCGGACCTGATGTGCTACAGTGGCCCAGGCATGCATTCAGGACACTGGGGTCCCCCAGTTCTGGCTCCATTAGCTACTGGCGTAGGGTCCACAGCAGGTGCCCAACCTTACCGAGCCTCAGTTTCCCCTCCTGGGCCACATTAGGGAAGTCTGAGAGCTGTGGTCCCGTGCCTGGCTGTGATTGGTTACAGGGATTGACTGGGTGGAGCATTCTGTTGAGAAGCCCTCTGAGGCCACTCCTGGGCTTGGAGGGAGCAGTTGATCGGTGATGTCCGTCACGGGGGCGGGACGGGGGCGGCGGGGCACCACAGGCTGCCGCTGCTGGACGAGGTCATCTCTAAAGGTTCCAACCTGGCGACGGGCATAGCCACGCTGCGCGCGCACGGACGGACAGTGGGCCTCTGGTGTAGGAGGGACGTGGAGAAGGAGACCCCGATCGGGATTCCAGTCCTGGCTCTGCTAACCGCCGGCTTTGTGACTCTGAGCAGGACATTCCTGTTCACACAGGGACTCCATTTTCTAACCACAAATGAAGGGAGCTCACAGAACAGAGCGTCCTCCCATGACAGCTGAGAGTCCTGGGGGCTCCTAGAGGCGGCGGAGAGCGTCTGGGGGCCACTTGCTGCTGCCCCGCCTGCTGGAGTGACCCCACGCTGCTGCTCTGGGCAGGAAGCCACTCGCTCCTGGGGCGTGACCCCTCTCTGGTGTCACAAGGGCCAGAGTCCCGGCAGGACCTAACACACAGGACACACCCCATAAATATTTGTTAGAGCCCCCAGAAACGTTTTTTCCTTATTGCTAATTAATTTGAAACGGACACATTTTTTTTAAATCTGGGCGTTTTGCAAGCCTGGTCTTGGAGTCCTGGTGTGTGTCTTGGTGTGTGTCTCGGTCTTTCCCTGGGTCAGTTACGTGACAGCAAGCCGTGCCCTGACCTCTGAACCCGTTTCGTTTTATTTTTTTACCATAAAATGAGAATGCAATGGTTTCTCCCTCGGAAGAGCTGCCGTGAGGACTCAATGAGAACGTGTCAGGCCGGCGGCGGCTGAGAACCCGGGCTTGGCGGCGTGTGCGCCTCCCCCGCTGCTGTGAGGCCCCGGGTCTGGGCCTCCCCCGCTGCTGTGAGGCCCCAGGCTGGGTCTCCCCCGCTGCTGTGAGGCCCAGGTCTGGGCCTCCCCCCGCTGCTGTGAGGCCCCAGGTCTGGGCCTCCCCCGCTGCTGTGAGGCCCGGGGCTGGGTCTCCCCTGCCTCGCTGAGCCTGTCGCTCCTCCGCTCCAGGCGCCAAAGCCATCCATGCCCAGCCCTCCTCCAGGGTCAGCGCCCCTTCCCACCCGAACACCTTCCCAAGCCCCTGGACCGAGGGCAGCGTGTGGGGTGGGTGAAGGCCAGGACTTGCAGAGGCCATCCGAGGTCAGGGCCGAGAGAGAAGCCGACAGCCCGTCTCCTCTCTCCAGGGTACAGGCGATCTCCTCGAGCGGAAGGTGTTGGCCTTTCGGGGACAAAGGCCTCAGCCGTGAGGGTCGTGGGATGAAGTTCTCATTGAAAATCTCCAGTGAGGCATTAAGGATTAGCTGTCGCAGGCCCGGGACACGCTAATCTCGGTGTGACACCCCAGCGTGACTGCTAATCCCCAACCATGGAGGCTTCCTGGTCCCACTGACGCAACCCTTAAGCTCTGAGCTGGTGTCTTTTTCCAAACATGGCTCAACTCCCTGGTGAGAAAGGTCCTACCTAAAAGGTCATCCGGCCTCCTGAGAACAGAGAAGGTGAGCGGCCAGGCTGAGGCTGCACAGGACGCTGGGCGGGGCTGAGGCTCTGCCCAAGGGTCCCCCTCCCTTGCCCCTTCTCTGTTCAACGGCAGAGCTAGAGATGGGCTGGGACCTCCAGCACACGAACCTTCTTTATTTTACTATAAAAAGGCTGAAAAGAGTAGTCACTTTGGTTTTGAAATCGGGTAAGGACGAATAATCCATCCAACTTATCATGGGACCTGTTTCTCACAATGAAATTGCCTGTTCAAAAATTCTGGGCAAATAAAAGAAGATCAAAGTAACAAATGGTTTTGAATACGTTGTCATTTTTATGACTGCTGAATGTAACAATTAATAGCGTTGTCACAACATTACAGTGTGAAGACATTTAATTAGACTCCCAGCAATTTTGACATTGCCGTTTTCTTTTCTGGATTTGGAAGTAACAATGTTTTCTTTTCTTCTCTCTTCTCTTCTCTTCTCTTCTCTTCTCTTCTCTTCTCTTCTCTTCTCCCCTCCCCTCCCCTCCCCTCTCTTCTCTTCTCTTTCCTTTCCCTTTTCTTTTCTTTTCCCAGCTCCCAAACACGTTCCTAAACCCGGGCTTTGTCCGGAACATCTACTGGGTTAAGTAGCTCCCGCAGGTCCCAGCCCCTAGAAAAGGAGAAGGCACTTCCCGCGGACTGACTGACGGACAGGGACCTTGTCTCCCCACCTCGACGCCTAGGCTGGGGGCTTCTTCCTCCTGTTCTATGACATGTTCCCTGAGCCCTTTGCCCAAGTTTCCCAGAGAAAACCCTTCAACACACAGTTGGAAGGGTCTGACTCCTTCCCTGTGTCCCTTGAAGTCTGGGCGCCTTATTATTATTTTCTACCTTGGGTCGCCCAGAGCTGGCTCAGGCACAGGTCTGGTCTAGAGCAGAAAAATCAAAGGGTGTTTGTGGGAAGACAGAAGGGAGAGCGGGTAGGGGGAAGGGAGGAGGGAAGGATGAGAGAGGAGAGAAGGAAGAAGAAAGAGAGGGGACAGGAGAGGAAGGGTGGCTGTGTCCCATAGGACCAGGAGGTCTCTGAGGGCAGGGACCGCTAGCTCTGGGGCCCCAGGGCCAGGGCTACAATTTACATCCCTGTGACTATTTCATAACTACCGATCTGTCCTTCTCAATCCCTTCATCCCTTCACCCTTTTCACTCGCCCCCCCCATCCCTCCCCTATGGCAACCAGCACTCTGCTCTCTGTTTCTGTAACCTCCCCTATGGCAACCAGCACTCTGCTCTCTGTATCTGTAACCCCCCCTATGGCAACCAGCACTCTGCTCTCTGTATCTGTAAACCCCCCCTATGGCAACCAGCACTCTGCTCTCTGTATCTGTAAACCCCCCCTATGGCAACCAGCACTCTGCTCTCTGTATCTGTAACCTCCCCTATGGCAACCAGCACTCTGCTCTCTGTATCTGTAACCCCCCCTATGGCAACCAGCACTCTGCTCTCTGTATCTGTAACCTCCCCTATGGCAACCAGCACTCTGCTCTCTGTATCTGTAACCCCCCCTATGACAACCAGCACTCTGCTCTCTGTATCTGTAACCCCCCCTATGGCAACCAGCACTCTGCTCTCTGTATCTGTAACCCCCCCTATGGCAACCAGCACTCTGCTCTCTGTATCTGTAACCTCCCCTATGGCAACCAGCACTCTGCTCTCTGTATCTGTAACCTCCCCTATGACAACCAGCACTGTGCTCTCTGTATCTGTAACCCCCCCTATAGCAACCAGCACTCTGCTCTCTGTATCTGTAACCCTCCCTATAGCACTCTGCTCTCTGTATCTGTAACCTCCCCTATGACAACCAGCACTGTGCTCTCTGTATCTGTAACCCCCCCCATGGCAACCAGCACTCTGCTCTCTGTATCTGTAACCCTCCCTATAGCACTCTGCTCTCTGTATCTGTAACCTCCCCTATGACAACCAGCACTGTGCTCTCTGTATCTGTAACCCCCCCCCATGGCAACCAGCACTCTGCTCTCTGTATCTGTAACCCTCCCTATAGCACTCTGCTCTCTGTATCTGTAACCTCCCCTATGACAACCAGCACTCTGCTCTCTGTATCTGTAACCTCCCCTATGGCAACCAGCACTCTGCTCTCTGTATCTGTAACCCCCCCTATAGCAACCAGCACTCTGCTCTCTGTATCTGTAACCCCCCCTATGGCAACCAGCACTCTGCTCTCTGTATCTGTAACCCCCCCTATGACAACCAGCACTCTGCTCTCTGTATCTGTAACCTCCCCTATGACAACCAGCACTCTGCTCTCTGTATCTGTAACCTCCCCTATGACAACCAGCACTCTGCTCTCTGTATCTGTAACCTCCCCTATGGCAACCAGCACTCTGCTCTCTGTATCTGTAACCTCCCCTATGACAACCAGCACTCTGCTCTCTGTATCTGTAACCTCCCCTATGACAACCAGCACTCTGCTCTCTGTATCTGTAACCTCCCCTATGACAACCAGCACTCTGCTCTCTGTATCTGTAACCCCCCCTATGACAACCAGCACTCTGCTCTCTGTATCTGTAACCCCCCCTATGACAACCAGCACTCTGCTCTCTGTATCTGTAACCTCCCCTATGGCAACCAGCACTCTGCTCTCTGTATCTGTAACCTCCCCTATGGCAACCAGCACTCTGCTCTCTGTATCTGTAACCTCCCCTATGACAACCAGCACTCTGCTCTCTGTATCTGTAACCTCCCCTATGACAACCAGCACTCTGCTCTCTGTATCTGTAACCCCCCCTATGACAACCAGCACTCTGCTCTCTGTATCTGTAACCTCCCCTATAGCAACCAGCACTCTGCTCTCTGTATCTGTAACCTCCCCTATGACAACCAGCACTGTGCTCTCTGTATCTGTAACCTCCCCTATGACAACCAGCACTCTGCTCTCTGTATCTGTAACCTCCCCTATGACAACCAGCACTCTGCTCTCTGTATCTGTAACCCCCCCTATGACAACCAGCACTCTGCTCTCTGTATCTGTAACCTCCCCTATGACAACCAGCACTCTGCTCTCTGTATCTGTAACCTCCCCTATGACAACCAGCACTCTGCTCTCTGTATCTGTAACCTCCCCTATAGCAACCAGCACTGTGCTCTCTGTATCTGTAACCCCCCCTATAGCAACCAGCACTCTGCTCTCTGTATCTGTAACCCCCCCTATGGCAACCAGCACTCTGCTCTCTGTATCTGTAACCTCCCCAATGGCAACCAGCACTCTGCTCTCTGTATCTGTAACCTCCCCTATGACAACCAGCACTGTGCTCTCTGTATCTGTAACCCCCCCTATGGCAACCAGCACTCTGCTCTCTGTATCTGTAACCTCCCCTATGGCAACCAGCACTCTGCTCTCTGTATCTGTAACCCCCCCTATGGCAACCAGCACTCTGCTCTCTGTATCTGTAACCCCCCCTATGGCAACCAGCACTCTGCTCTCTGTATCTGTAACCCCCCCTATGGCAACCAGCACTCTGCTCTCTGTATCTGTAACCCCCCCTATGGCAACCAGCACTCTGCTCTCTGTATCTGTAACCTCCCCTATGACAACCAGCACTCTGCTCTCTGTATCTGTAACCTCCCCTATGACAACCAGCACTCTGCTCTCTGTATCTGTAACCTCCCCTATGACAACCAGCACTGTGCTCTCTGTATCTGTAACCTCCCCTATGACAACCAGCACTGTGCTCTCTGTATCTGTAACCTCCCCTATGACAACCAGCACTCTGCTCTCTGTATCTGTAACCTCCCCTATGACAACCAGCACTCTGCTCTCTGTATCTGTAACCTCCCCTATGACAACCAGCACTGTGCTCTCTGTATCTGTAACCTCCCCTATAGCAACCAGCACTGTGCTCTCTGTATCTGTAACCTCCCCAATGGCAACCAGCACTGTGCTCTCTGTATCTGTAACCTCCCCAATGGCAACCAGCACTCTGCTCTCTGTATCTGTAACCCCCCCTATGGCAACCAGCACTGTGCTCTCTGTATCTGTAACCTCCCCTATAGCAACCAGCACTCTGCTCTCTGTATCTGTAACCCCCCCTATAGCAACCAGCACTCTGCTCTCTGTATCTGTAACCCCCCCTATGGCAACCAGCACTCTGCTCTCTGTATCTGTAACCCCCCCTATAGCAACCAGCACTCTGCTCTCTGTATCTGTAACCCCCCCTATGACAACCAGCACTCTGCTCTCTGTATCTGTAACCTCCCCTATGACAACCAGCACTGTGCTCTCTGTATCTGTAACCCCCCCTATGGCAACCAGCACTCTGCTCTCTGTATCTGTAACCTCCCCAATGGCAACCAGCACTCTGCTCTCTGTATCTGTAACCCCCCCTATGGCAACCAGCACTCTGCTCTCTGTATCTGTAAGTCTGCTTCTGCTGTTTGTTCATCTATAGTATTCTATGGATCCCACATATAAGTGAAATCCGACGGTATTAGTCTTTCTCTCACTGACTTATTTCATTTAGCGTAATACCCTCTAGGTCCATCCATGCTGTTGCAAATGGTAAAATTCTGTTCCTGTTTATGGCTGTGTAGTATTCCATTGTGTTAATGTACCACAGCATTTTATCCTCTTGTCTATAGACAGGCACTTGAGTTGTTTCCATAGCCTGGCTACTGTAAATAACGCTGCAACGAACACAGGGGTGCATATATTCTTACAAATCAGTGTTCTGAGTTGCTCTGATGTATTCCCAGAAGTGGAGTTGCTGGCTTCTTAAGGCAGTTCCATTTTTACTTCTTTGAGGAAACTCCACACTGTTTCCCACGGTGGCTGCTCCAATCTTTCAGGGTGCTTCTTATATTAACCCTTCCTTGACTCACTAGTTGGTCCTTCTCACTTTCTGCCTTGTGGTTTTTGAACAGGTCTCTTCCCTGCTTACACGCACACACACACGCACACACACATGCACACGCACGCACACGCACGCACACGCACACACACGCACGCGCACACGCACGCGCACACGCACGCACACGCACACACACGCACACGCATACACACACACACGCACACACGCGTGCACACTGTTGTTAACTCTGGGTAACTCTGGGAGGTCAGGTGCTGCCTGGGGTTTATCTCCCGTATCCCCTCTGAGGCTGACACATCAGGAGCCAACCTGTATTTGTCAGTTGCATCTGTCCAGATTATTCTGGTTGCTTGTGACTTAAGTGTCACACGGAATCCTTGCCTCTGTCACTTGAAGGCCATGGGTTCAGCTATGGCTCGAGGACAACAAGGACAATCTTCAGGACAATGCCTCTCTCCATGGTGTTGCTCTGCTTTCTTCCTCACTGGTTTCATCGTCACTTTGACCCCCAGAAGGGGTGGCAGAGACGACCAGCAGCGGCTCCAGGCCCACACCCGCTTAGTAACCCAGCAGGAGCTGGTTCTCTCTTTCCTGCTGTCTCATTGGAAGTTGCCGACTGATACCCTCGGCCTGGCTGGGCTTACGCGATGAGCTCTGAACCAGTCAGGGTGGCCAGGGTGAAGGGACACACGGAGTGACCACTGTGCAAACATATCCGCAGAGAAGGGCAAAGTGCCGTGGTCAGAGGGGCAGGAGGGTAGGCTGGGGCAGCTGGCCAAGGGAAGAACTGGTTTCAAGGAAGAGGAAGTGATGTCTGGGCCAAGGTCAAGCACGAGGAGGCTGACAAAGGTCCACCGGCTTCCTACACATGGAGGTCACTGAGGACCAGGCTGACGAGGGTCCCCCGGCTTCCTGCACACGGAGCTCACTGAGGACCAGGCTGACGAGGGTCCCCCGGCTCCCTGCACACGGAGGTCACTGAGGACCAGGTGGGGGCTGACGAGAATCCCCTGGCTTCCTGCACATGGAGGTCACTGAGGACCAGGTGAGGGCTGACGAGGGTCCTCCAGCTTCCTGCACACGAGGTCACTGAGGACCAGGTGAGGGCTGACGAGGGTCCCCCGGCTTCCTGCACACGAGGTCACTGAGGACCAGGCTGATGAGGGTCCCCTGGCTTCCTGCACATGGAGGTCACTGAGGACCAGGTGAGGGCTGACGAGGGTCCCCCAGCTTCCTGCACACGGAGGTCACTGAGGACCAGGTGAGGGCTGATGAGGGTCCCCCCCTTCCTGCTCATGGAGGTCACTGAGGACCAGGTGAGGGCTGACGAGGGTCCCCCGGCTTCCTGCTCATGGAGGTCACTGAGGACCAGGTGAGGGCTGACGAGGGTCCCCCCCTTCCTGCACACGGAGGTCACTGAGGACCAGGTGAGGGCTGACGAGGGTCCCCCGGCTTCCTGCACACGGAGGTCACCGAGGACCAGGTGAGGGCTGTCGAGGGTCCCCCGGCTTCCTGCACACGGAGGTCACTGAGGACCAGGTGAGGGCTGACGAGGGTCCCCCGGCTTCCTGCACACGGAGGTCACCAAGGACCAGGTGAGGGCTGACGAGGGTCCCCCGGCTTCCTGCACACGGAGGTCACTGAGAATCAGGCTGACGAGGGTCCCCCGGCTTCCTGCACACGGAGGTCACTGAGGACCAGGTGAGGGCTGACGAGGGTCCCCCGGCTTCCTGCACACGGAGGTCACTGAGGACAAGGTGAGGGCTGACGAGGGTCCCCCGGCTTCCTGCACACGGAGGTCACTGAGGACCAGGTGAGGGCTGACGAGGGTCCCCCGGCTCCCTGCACACGGAGGTCACTGAGGACCAGGTGAGGGCTGACGAGGGTCCCCCGGCTTCCTGCACACGGAGGTCACTGAGGACCAGGTGAGGGCTGACGAGGGTCCCCCCCTTCCTGCTCATGGAGGTCACTGAGGACCAGGCTGACGAGGGTCCCCCCCTTCCTGCACACAGAGGTCACTGAGGACCAGGTGAGGGCTGACGAGGGTCCCCCGGCTCCCTGCACACGGAGGTCACTGAGGACCAGGTGGGGGCTGACGAGGGTCCCCCGGCTCCCTGCACACGGAGGTCACTGAGGACCAGGTGGGGGCTGACGAGGGTCCCCCGGCTCCCTGCACACGGAGGTCACTGAGGACCAGGTGGGGGCTGACGAGGGTCCCCCGGCTCCCTGCACACGGAGGTCACTGAGGACCAGGTGGGGGCTGACGAGGGTCCCCCGGCTCCCTGCACACGGAGGTCACTGAGGACCAGGTGAGGGCTGACGAGGGTCCCCCGGCTTCCTGCACACGGAGGTCACTGAGGACCAGGCTGACGAGGGTCCCCCGGCTTCCTGCACACGGAGGTCACTGAAGACCAGGTGAGGGCTGACAAGGGTCCCCCGGCTTCCTGCACACGGAGGTCACCGAGGACCAGGTGAGGGCTGACGAGGGTCCCCCGGCTTCCTGCACACGGAGGTCACTGAGGATCAGGTGAGGGCTGACGAGGGTCCCCCGGCTTCCTGCACATGGAGGTCACTGAGGACCAGGCTGACGAGGGTCCCCCGGCTTCCTGCACATGGAGGTCACTGAGGACCAGGCTGACGAGGGTCCCCCGGCTTCCTGCACATGGAGGTCACCGAGGACCAGGTGAGGGCTGACGAGGGTCCACCAGCTTCCTGCACACGGAGGTCACTGAGGACCAGGTGAGGGCTGAGTTACGGGCTGACAACTGGAAACCAGGTGGCCAGAGGGCTTGGCATGTCCAGAACAAGCGTGCTGCTCGGAGGGTGCCCCCCGGCCAGTAGCATCAGCCTCTGCAGGGGACTTGCTGGAAATGCAGAACCTTGGGCCTTGGCCACCTCCTACGGTATTTGTGAAGGCCACATAAAATGACCCAGGGAAGGGACACGGTGCAGGACTGGACATAGGAGAAAACCAAATAGATAAAAAGTCTATTTTAAAATAAAAATAAAAAAGCTTATTTTAAATAAAAAGTCTATTAACTATTAAGATGTGATTGCTATTATTAGTAAGGTGAACAATCGTCCTCCTTTAGGGAGGACAGTCCTTCTTTTGTAAGCTCCATCCTCCCTCAGAAAGTGTCCTCCTCTCTAATACTAGAAGACTAGTCTGTAAATGTCCGTCTTCAATCGATGCAGAGTCACTCCATTGCGTGTGATGTGACATATTTGTATCTAAATGAATGCTTTTTTCTTACAGTTATTATTAAAAATTAATAGGGATATAAGCATAATTACAATATAAAATATTACAAATGCTTTTATTATGCATTTATCATATTATAGTGTATTATTGTTGCAATGAATAAAATGTTTCTTTTATTTAAGATATTTTCTTCAATTTATGTTTGTCCTCTTTTTCATTGTAAAGAAGTTGGTCACCTTAATTATGAGTCCCGTTTTCACATGGGGAGACTGAGGCACAGAGCGGTCCAGTACCCTTGTAGGCTGAAGAACTGGGATTTTTGAGTCCCAGGGTTCTGACTCTCCAGCCGTTCATTTAACACATCACTTCTCTGAGCCTCAGTGTCCCCACCTTTAAAATAATGCTAACGAAGAATGGCTTTAAAAATTAAACGAGATCATGAAAGCCGCGTGCCCAGCACAATGCCTAGCCTAAAAAACACTGCTTTATCTCACGTACCTTCATATTGAATGTAAGAAACAGGGATTGATGGGGTCATGGCGCCACCTTGTGGTGAGGTCTGGGAACTGCGCCCCCATCACCCAACTCTTGCATTCTTGTCACTTCTGCTTGCGGGGCGGAGGTGTGAGGAGCTTCAGAAGCCCACAGTTACCAGCCTCCCAGCCCCCACCCGTGATTGTGGCGACTCGTGCATGGGGAGCAGGGGTGAAGCGGAGGATTTGACTGTGGGTTCTCACAGCCCCTTGAGGTTTCCTCTCCATATCTTTGCAGAACTTGCTCCCTCCACCTCGTAGCTTGAAACCGTGCAGCATGGAGCCAGTTTGCTACACCGCTCCAGGCTGGGCGCTTGGACTTTCCGCAAGCATTTCCTCGGGCCAGTTTTAGGCATCTTGCTGAAATGCCATCCCCCCTGTTGGATGGGACTGCACCTCCGCCCCCACGGTCCTCGAGAACGCTCAAACCCTGGGCGGTAGGTAGATCAGACCAACCGCCTGAAGGCGGGGCAGTAGTCGCTGCCTACCCCTGCCCCATTGGCGCACCACGCCTTTGATCCAGTTCCTAGAGGCTTTTCTGCCTCTATCAGCCCCGAGCTGAAACGCCTTCCCCGGGGAGGTGCTCCATCCCCTCACTTCTGTGTACAAGCCAACTCGAGCTCTAATGCAGGGACTATTTTCGGTTTGGCTGTTGGGAGATCGTTGGTGAGCAAACCAAGGTGACAGTCCCTCGAGATGGGGTCATAAAGTTCTGCGGTGACTCTCGGAGGGTTTCAACACCCTTCCCGTCGCCCTGGCTGGGGTCCCGTGTTGTTCCTACAGAGAGCAGCTTATAGCAACTAGAGAGACTTTAGAAGAAAGTCCTGTAGTGGCCACGGCCTCTCCGGGGGCCACATGCACGTCACTTGCATTCCCATATGTTGTTATAACTGTTCTATTTTATTGTTAGTCATTGCTGCTAACCTCCCACTGTCCCTGATCTGTAAATCAAACTTGATGGTAAGTATGTGTGTATAGGAAAGACACGGTGTACGTAGGGCTCGGTGGTTTTCGCCCCAACTCATCCCTACCCCACCCTGCTGCCCTGGGCCTCGGTGAGTGGGGAGTGCGGGCCCTTCCCTGGCACGTGCTCCCGTGGCCCAGGGCCTGCTGAGCCCCCCACCTGCCTCCAGAGAGAGGGGCTACACAGATTTGGGGCCAAATTCAGCCCAGGGCTCCCACCGTCCAGAAACTTACAAACAGAAACAGCGCAGCGGGCGGTTAGAGCACAGACCCTGGAGCTAAGTCAGCAGGTTCAAACCCCAGCTCTGCCACTTTGCCGCCTGCGTGACCTTGGGCGAGTCGTGCATTTCTCGGGGCCTTCGTTTCCCCCGTGTGCCAAATAGGGACCATCCTGGTACCTACCCCGTGGTGCTCTCGTGAGGTTAACCGAGATCAAGTCCCAAAGCCTCAGGGCAGGGCTCAGCAGGTAGAGCCACTCAACAAACAGGAGCTCTCAGGAGGGTGGGGCTTAAGGCTGTCGGGTTTTGTCCTTTATACCTCTCCCCTGGGACTCAGGATGTACCCATCCACCCTCTGGACCTGGGCAAGTCACAGGCTGTGAACTCAGTAAAGTAGGGGAAGGAGGGAGAGCAGCAGAAAGCCGAAAGAGAGAAAGAGAGAGAGAGAGAGAGAGAGGAGACCATTGTCGTCATCACACAGGAGTCAGGCTAAGAAATCCCACGGGTGGTGGGAAGTCGGATGGTTTTGAACTTGTAGTTATGTAATCCTAGCGGTCCCCACGTGCTGAGGGATGGTGGGGAAACTGAGGCAAGAGGGACCAGCCAAGGTGAGCGCCGAAGGCAGGCAGTGAGGACTGAATCCAAGGCCCCCTCCCGCCTGCCAGCCACCGCAGGGCCCTCGGAGGCGTCTGACCACCGTCCGTGGTGAACCAACCCCACCCTCCGTCCAGCTGTAGCTACAACCGCCAGGCGCCCCCTGCGCGGCCATAGCGGGGAAATCACCCAGACCCCGAGAGAGGGTCCTCTGTGGAGATGCAACCCCCAACTGCAGGAAGAGTAGAATCTTTTATTGAAAACTCAAAGTACTCAGCACGGAGTCCAACATGGAGTCTGAAAGGCTGTGTGGGGTCCTCTGGGTGGCGAGGTGACAGTCCTCCCCCTGTGGGAGGCTGACCATAGGGCGGACTGGGGATGGATCTGTTTGCTAATAGGAGCCATGGCTGGCTCCTTACTCGGGGGGCAGGTGGGAAGAGGGTCGGAAGGCTGGGGAGGGACCTGCTGGGAGGGCTGAGGGGACTCGGGGTGGGGAGTGTGGCGGGCGGAGGAGCCCCTTGCGCAGGGACCTGCTGGGAGGGCTGAGGGGACTCGGGGAGGGGAGTGTGGCGGGCGGAGGAGCCCCTTGCGCAGGGACCTGCTGGGAGGGCTGAGGGGACTCGGGGAGGGGAGTGTGGCGGGCGGAGGAGCCCCTTGCGCAGGGACCTGCTGGGAGGGCTGAGGGGACTCGGGGTGGGGAGTGTGGCGGGCGGAGGAGCCCCTTGCGCAGGGACCTGCTGGGAGGGCTGAGGGGACTCGGGGAGGGGAGTGTGGCGGGCGGAGGAGCCCCTTGCGCAGGGACCTGCTGGGAGGGCTGAGGGGACTCGGGGAGGGGAGTGTGGTGGGTGGAGGAGCCCCTTGCGCAGGGACCTGCTGGGAGGGCTGAGGGGACTCGGGGTGGGGAGTGTGGCGGGTGGAGGAGCCCCTTGCGCAGGGACCTGCTGGGAGGGCTGAGGGGACTCGGGGTGGGGAGTGTGGCGGGTGGAGGAGCCCCTTGCGCAGGGACCTGCTGGGAGGGCTGAGGGGACTCGGGGTGGGGAGTGTGGCGGGTGGAGGAGCCCCTTGCGCAGGGACCTGCTGGGAGGGCTGAGGGGACTCAGGGTGGGGAGTGTGGCGGGTGGAGGAGCCCCTTTCGCAGAGCCGGATCTGCCTCCTTCCAGGGCTGCGGCCGCGTCTCTGCTTCTGGTCAGTCAGGTGCTCAGCACCAGGAGGTCCTGGGCGGGGGCAGAACAGAGAGCCCGTCAGCGGGTGGGGTGGCTCCTGCCCGCAGCCTCAGCAGGCAGTCGCCTGCCTCTGAACCAGGCAGGTCACATTCTGGGACGCAGCAACTCTGAACAGTGGGGACACTGGAGTCCGAGGGGTCTGAGGATCACCCTGGCCGTGTCATTAGCTTGCGGGGGACCTTGGGCAAAACACTTTCATCCCTGCCCTTCATCTTCCTCTTCCTCAGAATAAGAGAAGCCGGCCTGAGCTCCTCTCCACACTCCTCCAAAATCCAGTTTCCATAATTAAAAATATCTACTGCGAAATAGCTGCTAAAAGGAACAGATGTAAGCCCGAGGACAAAATAGATAGATACCCCGTAAGTTCACACTGACATAAATAACAGAGTAAATCAATAAATGCACGGCGGAGAAGGGACAGCTCTTCCTGACAGCAGACCTCCAGCTAATGGACGTACGAGGAATTCTAGAACTAGGAAATCACCACGAGGCAGAGCCCACAGCGACTGCTGTTGCAGGCGGGCACCATGAACGGCCGCCGACGTCGGCCGGGAGGACTATGAAGAACAGGGTGTTTGGCCCTGGCCGATTGGCTCAGCGGTAGAGCATCAGCCTGGCGTGCGGGGGACCCAGGTTCGATTCCCAGCCAGGGCACATAGGAGAAGCGCCCATTTGCTTCTCCACCCCCCCCCTTCCTCTCTGTCTCTCTCTTCTCCTCCCGCAGCCGAGGCTCCATTGGAGCAAGGATGGCCCGGGTGCTGGGGATGGCTCCTTGGCCTCTGCCCCAGGCGCTAGAGTGGCTCTGGTCGCAGCAGAGCGACGCGGGGGGGGGGGGGGCAGAGCGTCGCCCCTGGTGGGCGTGCCAGGTGGGTCCCAGTCGGGCGCGTGCGGGAGTCTGTCTGACTGTCTCTCCCCGTTTCCAGCTTCAAAAAAAAAAAAAAAAAAAAAGAACAGGATGTTTGCCTCGTCCCCAAGGACTGCCTCCCCTCCCCCCCCATGAGACACTGATCAGTAACAAATTGAAAAGCCAGTAACTTAGCAGAGGAATAGAAGGAATCACCGTAATCACACGACCAACGTCAACATGTCCAGAAATAAGAGGCTGGCGTCCTGTGCCCCGACGTGGCACACGGAGAAGGGCACAGCGTCCCCCCTTGGTGGCATTCTCGCCACCAAGAAATACATAACCCCCATTGCACCCTGAGAAAACAGCCGTCAAGTCCAAACGGAGGGCCATCTCCCCAGACGGGCCGGACCCATCAGAAAGGTAAAGGTCACAAGACACAAGGAAGATCGAGGAACGGTCACAGATTGGAGGACACGAAGAAGGGGTGGCAACCAGATGCAAGGGGACCGAACAAGGGACATCAGCAGCAGATCCCCTGAAGGAGGCCTGTAGATGAGCTAATAGCTTCCTATCAGTGTTAATGTCCTGGTTTCGGTCATCATGCTCTGGTTATGGGAGATTCTAGGTGAGTGAAGAGTATTCTGAAACTTTCTGTGCTATTTTGGCAACTTTTCTGCAAGTCTAAAATTATTTCAAAAAAAAAAAAAGTTAAAACAAATGAGTAGGCCCAAATAATAACAATAAGAATAGCTACCATTGACAGAGGTCCTCCAAGGCCCTCTGAATCGTCCTCTAAACCCCTGGCTCTCCACTTTTCAGACCCAACACCCCATCTTATATTTCATTACAGGTATTGTGTTACCTCGTTTATTATTATGAAATAAAGTGCATAGACTATATCATCTACTTACACATATATCTTAAAAACTGGTATAGCTCCCTTAGCAAAATGTAGAGAAGAAATCCAAGGTAAATAACTTATAATATAATTATGTGTTATTGGGATTTTTTTATATATAAAATATTCAAGCATGATTATTTAGGAAAGGAAAATTCATCCCCATTTATTTCAAAAAGGCCCTCAGTTTGGGGAGGGGGCTGCAATACAGCCCCAGCAAGGACCACTGGTTTGAGCCGCCTCAATTATTTCCGTGCAAGCCCTACCCCTCCCTAGCTGGGCGACCTAGGGCAGCATTCTTTATTATAATGAAGACATGACAGTGATAGACACTTCTAAAAAGTTTCCTATGTATCAGGGACTGTATCGGGCGCTTTCCATGCAGAATCTTATTATTTAATCCCAAAATCAGCCTGATATTATATAGGCACTATGATTAGCCCCTTTGTACAGAGGAGAAAACTGAGGCTCAGAGAAGTTAAGTGGCTTGCCCAGGGCCACCCATCTGGAAACTGGCAGAGTCAGGATTTGAACCCGGGCCACTGGGCTCCAGGGTCTTCATTCTTTCACCTCAGGGTGCTACTGACTCCCTGATCAAAACCAGGTTTCACAATAAAGCTCCAGAAAGATTGGAATAAAAACCCAGGGAAACGTTCTAAGCGGTCACTACTGGGTGACATACACACATGTGTTTGTTCGATCTGTATTTCCCAAATCTCAGATACTGAGCACATGTGGTTCTTATGATAGAAACAGAGCCCCTCCCTTTGAATGTTAAGGCACCTGCCACGACTACAAGTATCAATTACTTCAGGAATACTTACCCAGAGGTCCGTCTTCCCACTGGCTGGGAGAGCTTCGTAAGAACCGGGATCATACCTGTTTTGTTCACTGCTGTGTCCCCAGCCCCTTGCATATTGTCTGGCACATGGTAGGCGCTCAATCAAAGTTTTTCTAATGAACAACATCACACTTCCCCTTTGGGCAAACCCCTTACTACTCTGAGCCTCAGTACTCCCATCTGTAAGGTGGGGACAGTGATATCCAGTGAGGACTAGAGGGGTTTGTGCCTGTGAAAAGCCTCACTGAAGGCTTCTTAGCCCCCCTCCTTTGAAGGAAGGGGTTTCTGTGACCCCACCCTTCCCTTTCTCCTCCCCATTCCCGGGCATGGAGGGGAAAACAGATAGCTTTATCTCCCCTTACCTCTAAGATGTCGATGTCTGCATTGTTGAAGTCGATGTTAAGGATTTTGGGGAGAGGGACACCAGAGCCCAGCACAGCTGTGGGAGAAAAAAATGAACAGGAACAGCCAGTATGGCCGAGAGACGTCAGCCTGTGGAAAGCCACCAGTATTTGCGAGAAGACGGGTTCATTTCTTTGACGTCCCTAAGCCTCTGTCCTTATGGTTCCTCCTGCCTGGCACACCCTCCCTCGTCCTTGCCTGCCTGCCGAGTTCTGAGCCTTCCTGAGTCACTGTTTGAATGTCCCTTCCTCGAGGAAGCTTCTCCAACCCCAGGCCAACAACTCGGGGGACCCCCGGCCACATTCCCTGAACGACTCCATTGGAAAAACCACAATAAACAAAGCTACTAGATCTTTGCGGCAACATCTGCATTCCAGAGACTTAAATACATCCGCTTAGATTGAAGTTCTCAAGAAATGCTATTTGAGGTAGAATGGCTGAGCATTAAATATGCCCGACAAACCAGGAGCCACCCGGTGCCCAGGCCATGTGCCCCTGGGGGAGGCACAGGCACTGGCTCTCACCATTCATCGCGGGCAGAAACGCCAGGTCAAAAATCTTCCCGACCAGCATCTCCAGGAGGCTGACCTGTGGGGCAAGAATGAGACCTTCAGTCCTAGTTCAGTGGGATCCCAAAGGTTCCTTCAGGCCTTGCCCTGCGGCCCAGAGGAAGATGCAGAGCTACCCTGGGACACTGTTGGAGCGGGCAGTCAGCTCCTGTGGCTTCAGCACCGCAGAGCCGGACAGCTCCAGGGAGCGTCAGATCCGACTGCTCCCTCTACGGATGGGGAGGCAGCGTGAGCTCTGGTCCAAGGCTCATGGGGCGGCCGGACCTAAAGGAGGGCCAGTCCTTCCTCAGGAGACACAGAGCACGGGGTCTCCAGTGGATCGTTCTGAAACCACCATGATGTCACTGAAGACCCTGGGGCCCTGTGGCCAACATCCAGGTTTCCATCCCATCTCAGCCTCCATGGGCCTCTGAGAAGGTTCCCTCACCTCTCTGACCCTCAGTTTCCTTTTCATCTGAAAAGCGGGCCAGCCAGCCCTGCTTTAAGGATGCTGTGAAGGTTACGGTTAGGGGCAGGTCATGTCAAATTTCCCCATCAGTGAAAGGAGGCTTGGCGGGTCCAGTGCCGACGCTTTGGAAATCACCAGCCCCCGCCCCTGCCCCAGGCAGTCGCTCAGAGATGACATTCCCAGAAGTTCCCACTCTGGGGCTTAAGCTTGGTACTTACATCAAAATTGCCCACATTTGAGGTTCTGAGGTTGAGGCTGGTCCTGCGGATAAAGCAGACGGCCCGTCAGAAGTAGCGGTTCCCGAGAAGCACAGGGGGCTTGCCCAGCACTAAGCTGGCAGAAGCCCCCCTGCCAGCATCCTCATGGGGACCTCTCTTGATCTGAGGGGGGGAGGGAGTTAATAAAAAGAATGGTGGGCTCCAAGTATGGACCACCCACCATGTACCAGACACGATGCCAAGGGTTTTTACGCCACATACACCAGGCTCAAACTGTGGCTGTGCCACCTGCTAGCTGTGTGTCTTTAGCCAAAGTACTTAACCTCTCTGCGCCTCAGTGTCCTCCTCGGCAAAGTGGGTGGATGCAAGGCCTCAGCGAGGTGATTCAAGTAAAGCCCTTAGAACTGTGCCTGACACGTGGCAAGGGCCATCTACCCGCGAGCGATCTAAGCCCTCCCTCGTGTCTCGCCGCGGGCTGGCACCAGACACAGCAGCACCAAAGGGGCCTTTCTGAGGGGCAGGAACCCGAGGCCACAAACCCCCTTACTTGTCCAGCTTGGCGTCGATCATGAGCTTATCGTTCTCCACGGAAAACATGGCCAACAGCTCTGTGTCCTGGCGGAAAGGGAAGGAACATGAAAGGTCACTGTCATGGATCAACCTCCACCTGCGGAGGGTTCGCCATGTGCCGGGCGCCGGGCACTGGCCAGGGGCTCCGACAGGGAGCATGTGAGGGCAGGCTGTTTCCTGCTTTTTGGCCACACCTCCTTTTATAAGCCCAGATCACCAGTGACGCTCACCTCAGAATGTATTTCTCTCCTCTGGAGGGGAGGGTGTTAGGGATAGTAAATTGCTCATCAGTAAGTCACGGCAGGGCTAGGCCCAGTGAACGCTTCTCAGAAAGACCACTGTCCCAGAAAGACAGTGATTGGCATGGGGTGTTTACAAGCTTCTTGGAGCTGTCTCAGAAGCGGTGGGGTAGCCTGCAGCCTAGGAAACCTGCTGCAGATGAGTCCTTGCAGACGGGATTGGGCATCAGCACTGTCAATCATAATTGCCCCTCCATGAAGGGGTATAAAAGGTCTAGACTCATTCCCCTCTCTCCAAGCAGAAGCCTTGTTGTAGGAAAATCCCTCTGCTTCCCTGCCCTGCGCCTGCCTCAAATAAAATAAAATAAGTTGATCTTGTGGGGGAAAAAAAATGAAACTCCTAGCAAACTCAGGTGACGTTATCAGTAATAATAGCAATAATCATGATCGCTGGGATCACGGAGCAGCAGCTCAGGGTGTGCCTGGCAGAGGCCCACTGGGCAGAGAAAGCGTTCCATCCATTCAGAAGGAAATAAGTGGATAGGGAGGACCTGGCCAGATGAAGAAGAGGGTGTGAGAGTGGTCCAGCCAGTGGGAAGCTCACGTGCAAAAACCCTGGGGCAGGAAAGGGGTTGGCATTAGAAGGACAGAGAGGAGGCCCAAGATGGAGGAGGTGACAGACAGCGTTCCAGGTGGCCAGAGTGGGATGGAGCCAGGCCGGGCAGGGGGCTGGGCAAGAGAGGGCTCAGGGCTGCATCCTGGGGGGGTGGGGGCTGGGTGAGAGAGGGCTCAGGGCTGCATCCTGGGGGGGTGGGGGCTGGGTGAGAGAGGGCTCAGGGCTGCATCCTGGGGGGGTGGGGGCTGGGTGAGAGAGGGCTCAGGGCTGCATCCTGGGGGGGTGGGGGCTGGGCGAGAGAGGGCTCAGGGCTGCATCCTGGGGGGGTGGGGGCTGGGTGAGAGAGGGCTCAGGGCTGCATCCTGGGGGGGTGGGGGCTGGGTGAGAGAGGGCTCAGGGCTGCATCCTAGGGGGGTGGGGGCTGGGTGAGAGAGGGCTCAGGGCTGCATCCTAGGGGGGTGGGAGCTGGGTGAGAGAGGGCTCAGGGCTGCATCCTGGGGGGATGGGGAGTCATGGCTGCATTCCAAGCCGGATCAGACAAACATTTGGGCTACTGATGGGAAAATCTCCCCACAGTAGGGGCTGCTAGTCAACAAGGGACTGAATCAGGGCGGCCACCTCCACTCACTGGGTGAGAAGCAGCCCTCTGAATCTCTCGTCGGATGACGAGAGGCCCCTCGCCCACCATGGGGATCAGCGTGCTCCCACCTCCCGGGCGAGAAGCGGCTCGCTGGTTCTTGAGCCCCGGGCAGAGAGACTGGGAAGACAGAGCAGTCCAAAGCTTTGACCACGGAGGGGGAAATGGCACTTCACACAACATAGTCCTTTGACAAGTAAGTTCTAAGCACCTAGTATGTGCTGGACCCTATGCTAAGCTCCCGGGACCCAACAGTGGAGACAATTAGCATCTCTGCCCAGCGATAAACTAACAAACAAGTGCATTTTGTAGTGTTGAGGGTACAAAATAAAGCACAAGAAGCAGAGAGAGAAGGATGGGAAAGGTGGGGATGTTTGAACAGAGACCCAAAGAAAACGGGGTATAAGTGGTACAGCTATCTGGAGGAAGAGCATTCCAGGCAGAGATACTAGCATGTGCAAAGGCCCTGGGGTGTGACTATGCCTGACATGTTGGAGAAAAGATTGAGGTTCTGAAAAGGTGACCAGTGACAATCTAGAACAGGGGTCAGGAACCTATGGCTCGCGAGCCAGATGTGGCTCTTTTGATGGCTGCATCTGGCTCGCAGACAAATCTTTAATAAAAAATAATAATAGTATTAAAAATATAAAACATTCTCATGTATTATAACTTATTCATTTCCTACCGCTCATGTTCATGGTTGCGGGTGGCTGGAGCCAATCACAGCTGTCCTCTGGGACAACACCAAATTTTTATTGGATAATGCGTAACGTACATGGGTCGTTGTATAGTTCTCACAGAATTACATTTTAAAATATATGGTATTCATGGCTCTCTCAGCCAAAAAGGTTACCGACCCCTGATCTAGAAGGACTTTGTGAGCCATTGTGAGGGGATCGGTTTATGCTTCAGGATTGATAAACAGCCTTTTGAGAAAGGGAGCAACATCATTGTAAAGGGAATGCTTTTTCTGAAATAGTTGTGGAAATCATATTTGTATCTATCCCCTGCTAGACACCAAGGACAAGGAAGCCAGTACCATCTGTTTAGTTTCCCCTTCTTCCTGTCTCTAGTAGAAAGCATCACACAAAGTAGGTACACCATAAATATCGCTGCATGCATGACCAAGACCTACTTTGCCATGCACTGTGGTATACAACCGGTGAGAATAATAAGAACCAACACTTTGGAGCCCTTACGAAATGTCAGGCACTGCTCTGAGCATCTTAATACTGCCCTGCTGCCAGCCCCCTGTGGTGGAGGAGGAAACCAAGCCCAGAGACAGGGAATGGCTCGCCCAAGGTCTCACAGCTAGAAGGGCTAGGGGGTAGAATTGAATCAGAACATCTGGCCCCATAGCCAAGCTTTGGTCGCTATGGTGCCGACTATGGGGATTTGAAGGAGTCTGTGGACACCAAGAGACCATGTGGTTGGTGGCCCACACCCCCAGACACTCACCACATCGATGAGGCAAATGGTGGTCTCGACGTCATTGGGCTGGGACACCATGACCTCGGAGGTGGCAAACACCTTCACCACAGCCTTGTCCTGCTGCAGCGTCACCGAAGGCGGGTGGGGCACCTGGATCCTGATGGTGAGCGGGCGTGACTCGGGGTACTGCTGGAATACCTGTGGAGGGACACCAGGCCAGACTGAGCCAGGCCCTGAGTGGTGCAGGGTCTCAGAGGGGCTACTTCAGACCCAACAGCCTCAATTAAGTCTTGTGAACCACTCGTAAGGGCTCCGGCCTGCTGCCAGGTTTGCACAAGGGGCTGCCCTCTCTGAGCCTCTTCCACAGACTGATTGTGAGAGCTCAGTGTGAGGACGCCAGCAAGGACTCAGGCTCAGTGCCCGGTGCACGGAGATGTTCCAAACCTGGTCCCAAGCGGGACGGGCTCACCTGGACGTTCACAATGCCGTGAAACGGTCACAACTCCACAGGGTTTGGTTTGGTTCTTTACCATGTTACAGACTAGAAAACTGAGGCTCAGAGAGAAGTCGGTTGCCTAAGGTGCTGTGGTTGGAATGTTCTGAGTTGGAACTCAAATTCATATCTGTCTGCTCCAAAGACATGGTCCCCCCGCCCCCGGCGTAGCCACCATGCACCTGCATGGGCCCGCTGTTGGTATCTTTGCGTGCATTGTCTCCTTCATCTCCTTTACCCTCCTAGATGTGGAATAGGAGTGAGCATCCTTTATTTGACAGCAAAGGCTCAGAGAGGCTGAGATGCTTGCCTGAAGACACACAGCGAGGCCCCAAGGAAGTCGCCAAGCCAGGATTAGACCAGTGCCGGCTGGCCCACAGCTACAGCTTAGGATCTTCCTGCCTCGATCCTCCATGCCCCTCTCTCCCACAGGTCTGGCCTCCAAGCCTTTTTTATTGTATTCCGAAGGTGGGGGGGGGGGGAGGTGGTCCGAGCACCATACCCCGGTGCTGAGTGTCTTCCCTCCCGACTCAGCTCCTGGGCGGAGGGTGAGGATGAAGACACGTCCGCCTCACATACCTTGGGAATCAGGGCTCCCAGCGTGGACGTGGTGAGTGGAGGAAGATCCTCAAACTGCAGGACAAGAAGAGTCGTGTGAGTCCCTGAGGTGAGGGGGACAGACAGGAGTCGCTAATGTAGTGATTAACTTCTCCAGGCCCTCGGACAGCCAGTGGGGACATCTTCTCCCACTTAAGGACCCCAGGGAGGCCCTACCTGTCTAATGACAGCCACCGTGTAGACCACGGTAGCTGTTCTGCGGTTAAGGGGACAAGGCCGGCCACAGGCATGACATAGAGAGCAGAGGGCAGGACCTGACTCCTCGTAGTCTAAAAATGTAATTTTCTATTAAAACGAGGCGGGTGTAAGTGGCACAACCCAGTGCCCACCAAGTGCACGACCCTGCCACATCCCGAACCACCTACACCGTTGTTTATTTAACTTCTTCTTTAAATCAACTTACTTTGAGAAACCTCAACTACTAAAACATGGAAAGCCAGTACCACTTGACAAGAGATGGCGACTGTAAAACGAAATGCAACAAAACCAGGACAGTGCCACCACGCCCTGGGCGTGGGCATTGCCGTCGGTGGGGGGCTGTGGGGGGGTGTCCCGTTCTCTCTGAGTTAAGATGAGGTCCTCAGAAGTGCAGGAGAGGGTTAACTATATCACGGCCCCACATGGTGGTTTTTTTAGAAGACATCCTCTTCTTATGAGATACATGCTGCTGGTATGGAAGGAAATGTCACGATGTCTCTGACAAACTCGAATTGTTCAACAATAGATAGATAAATGATTGATAGATTAGTAGGTAAATTAGATAGGTGGATGGATGGATGGATGGATGGATGGATGGGGGTGGGCAGGTGGATGGATGGATGGATGAATGGGGGTGGGCAGGTGGATGGATGGATGGGTGGATGGATGGATGGATGGATGTGGATGGATGGATGGATGGGGGTGGATGGATGGATGGATGGATGGGGGTGGATGGATGCATGGATGAATGGGGGTGGGTGGGTGGATGGATGCATGGATGGATGGGGGTGGATGGATGCATGGATGGATGGGGGTGGGCAGGTGGATGGATGGATGGATGAATGGGGGTGGGTGGGTGGATGGATGGATGGGTGGATGGATGGATGGATGGATGGATGGATGGGGGTGGGAGGGTGGATGGATGGATATAAAGCAAATATGATGAAATATTAACTATTGAATCTAGGTAAAGAATATTTGGGCACTGTGCTATTTTGCGACTTTTCTGAAGGCTTGAAATTTTTCAGAAGTTTTGGAGAGGTTTGGAGAGAAATGACTCTGGAGCACACTTAAGAGTATTTCATTCTTATGTACCTTAGTTACTTAGTATGCGTGTTTGCCAGGTGATGAGAGTCTAAGCATTTATACAGAGATACATATAAATGAATATATAGTATGGCTTTTAAAAAAAGATTGGGATAAAATTAGATAAACTTGAATAGTGAGAAACTTCCTCACCATATGATTTCATGCTGTTTAACGCCATGTCTGTGAACCACCTAGGCACCACGCTTCGGTAAACACTGACATAATCAGTACACATCCCTTAGCTGGAGATGAGTCAGGGGTGGGCTGTCTATGGTTCTCATTTTAAAGCGACTTCCCCAAGGCCGTGGGGCGGACGGGGTCCATTGGTATGAAGCTGTTTGCTGTGCAGCCTGCCTCACCCCTAGATGGCGCTGTGACTCACCATGCCGTCGGTGATGTCGATATCCAGTGCCCCTTGCTTCTGCAGGAGTGTCAGCACCGAGCCCAGGAAGTTGGCAGAGATGGCCAGCTGGGAGTTGGTGTTGTCGCCCATGGGGGGCAATTCTGGCATCTTTTGCCTGGGAGCCATGGCTGGACGCCCCAATGGATAGTCAATGAGCCCTCCTCCAACTTCCCCCACCAGAGTCTGAGGAAGCAAAGAGGAAAGGGGTCAACAGAGGAGTGAAGGGTGAAGAGTTGAAGAAGGAGGCTGAAAGCTGGGGTGAGGCCCTGGATCTGCCTCCAGGCAGCCTTCCTTGATTAAATCCACTGGGTCTGGGTGGCCCCCGGATCTTCTGCAGTTTCTGATGGAGTGGGATCTCTTGCAGTTTCCACGTTATAACCACTTATAATCAGAGCTACGCTATATCACCACGTATCTTAAATACATGTATGACATAGATCGAGGTCCCCAAACTTTTTACACAGGGGGCCAGTTCACTGTCCCTCAGACCGTTGGAGGGCCGGACTATAAAAAAAACTATGAACAAATTCCTATGCACACTGCACATATCTTATTTTAAAGTAAAAAAACAAAACGGGAACAAATATATTTAAAATAAAGAACAAGTAAATTTAAATCAACAAACTGACCAGTATTTCAATGGGAACTATGGGCCTGCTTTTGGCTAATGAGATGGTCAATGTGCTCCTCTCACTGACCACCAATGAAAGAGGTGCCCCTTCTGGAATTGCGGCGGGGGCCGGATAAATGGCCTCAAGGGGCCGCATGCGGCCCGTGGGCCGTAGTTTGGGGACCCCTGACATAGATAGTGCCGCCTCACCCCTGCCACAACGGGTCGGCATGTTCATGCACCTGCGCAATACACACCGGTGTATCAATTCTCTAAAGACCAGACTCTTCTCCATGGCCTACAAGGCACTGTGTGGTCTGACCCAGGTGCCTCTCCACCTTGCCTTGGGCCACTCTGTCACTTGCACCACCCCCCTACAGAGCAGCCACCAAAACCTTGTCAGTCCCTGACACCACCTCAGCACCCCCACCATGGCGCCTCCCACACACTGTTCCCTCCCCCACACTCTTCTCTTTTACGTCCCATTCATCTGGCAGGTCTCAGCTAGTGTCACCTCCTTCAGGAAGCCCTCCGTGACCTCCTCAGGTACATCGTACCCCTGCTTTGGGCTCAGACAGCCTGGGACCTTCTTTCACGGTGCGCATTGATCTATACGCGTACATTTATCTGAGTGCTTCTTGGACGGCCTGTCCCCTCCAACTGACTGCAAGCTCCATCAGGACCGAAACCTTGCCTCGTGTACCTCTGCAACGCTGGCCCCGCCCAGAGCCTGCCACTCAGCAAGTAGCCGGCAAAGAGCTCTTGAATGCCTAGCGTTTATGGATATATTAGGTGTACATGTAAGCGCGAGCACAGGTGGGCTGTGTACATGAGAGCTAGGTGTGCACCTGCCCTCTATAGCTGATGGAGCAAGGGAGGAAGCACCTGTGTTTGTGCAGCCCAGGGAAGTACTTTTAGGGCCAGAGTCAGTGGTGTGCTGGGGTCAGCTCACAACGGCTCACATCAGCTCACAAGAGCCGATTCCACACCTCTCTTCCCAGCTCCGCATCCAGTGAGTCACGTTGGCAGCTCGAAACTGGCCATGGTGGGAGTATTTATACCATGGAAGTCAGCAAGTGCTACAAATCGGGACTTTTTCATCATAAGAGCCGGTTGTTACGCTCACCAGCACGCAGCTGGCCTGACCCGTTACTCCAGGGCCTGACCCATTCCTCCGAGCCCGAGCAGTGGCTCTCGTAGTTAGAAGTCAGATGTTGCTTGGGTTCAGATCCCAGGTTCACATTGATTAGCTCTGTGACCTTGGGCAAGTGGCTTAACCTCTCTGTGCCTACGTTTCCTCAGTAAGAGTGCCTACCTCATATGGCTTCTGTAGGGTTGCCCTTGGAAACGTGCTTGGCACCCAGTAAGCACTTGAGAAGTGTTTTTAAACACTGTTCCTAAAAAAAGGCCTTGCCTGACCAGAAAGGGTCCTGTTCACATGGTTGCTTCCCAGGCACTCAGCAGAAGCCCTGGGGGCTCTCATCCCCACCCTGCCTGTGGGGGGAGGGCTGCCCCACCCCCGAAGTCCAGGTACTCACATTGAGGTCCAGCTCCAGGAATTCCCCTGTCACAAGCGGAAGGCTGGAGAAGGTATACTGGACACTTCCTAGTATCCCCAGAGGAACCAGAGCTGCAAACAAAGGTGAGGGGTCATGGAAAGCCCCCTTCCCCTCCCCCAATGCCTTCCTTCTCTGTGCCCCAGGGGGTCAGGAAGCAAGCCTCCAGCTCCAGACACCATGGAAAGCACAAGAGTTGTGGGTTCGAATTTCAACTCTGCCTCTTCCTTGCTGTGTGACCTTGGGCAAGGTACTGTGCCTCTCTGTAACAAAGCAGGAGAAACTTACAGTTCACAAGACCCAGCTGGTCGTTGACAAGACCCAGCACGACGTCCACGACGGGGCAGAGCTGTAGGAGGGAGAGAGCCGGAGTTCTGGTCATCGTGTGGAGGGTGGTGGGGGGCATGCGTGGGTAACTATTGACACAACAGTGGTGCTTGCTGACATGCTCCGTGCTTGGCGCTGGCTTCCCCACCGCCCCACAGGGGGGCCTCCCTCCTAACCCCCATTTCACAGACGGGAAAACCGAGACTCGGAGAGGTGATGTGACTTGCCGCACAGCTTGGGAGTGCCCGAGCTGGGACCCCAACTCGGAACCGTGTGATTCTCAAGCCGCACCTCCTGATCCCTTCACTAATCCATTCCTCCATGTTCCTCAGGGTCTTTCCCGGACCCCAAGAACATGCCCCAGCCCCCTGGCTCCCCCCATTCCTTCTGGGTCACCTGCATGCCCACGGGGACAGAGGTTGGACTGTGGCCCCTCGGGTCTGGGGAAAGTCTGTGTTTCTAGCTGTCCGCCCCGGGGTAGGTAGGTTCTTACCAAGTCAGGGAGGACATTGGCCAGGACTCGGTTCACTAAGTTGTCCACGAGGTTGGGGAGAAGCCTGAGGAGAGAGGAGCAGGTGAGGAGGGGCCCCCCGAGCTTGTCCACACCCAGGGTCACAGCCTGGGCTCTGTCTGAATGGTGAGAACCCGCCAGTGCTGGAAAAGTGTTCTGAAAGCTGGAAGGGCAGTGTACCTTCTCCCTAGACCTCGCCGATGGGACACTCAGGCAAACTGATGGACTTTCCATTCATTCATTTACTCACTCAACAAACAAATGCTTCTTGAGTTGTACAATGAGCCAGGCCCAGGCTGAGATGGCCTTGAATTTTAACTGCAAGTGTTGTTCCCTCTTACTCACTCGCCCCTCTGCTAGTGGACTCTTTGTTGCAGCTTTGTGTAATGTTCCCAAGGGGAAAATGAATGATTAATGTGTTCTATATTCAAGCACCTAACACCATATCTAGTGCATAGTAGGAGTAGGTGCTCAGCAAATGTTTGTGGAAGAGAGGGAAGGAGAAACAGAGGCCAATAATTTGTATTCAGGTGGTCCACAAGAGAAAACAAGTTGCTGGTCTGAGAAGATGAGGATGTGTGATCTATTCTACAGACAAGAACACCGAGGTCCAGAGAAGGGACCCAGTGTGAGTTCTAAGTGTATCATCTAGCAGGTAGTTAAGGGAAAAGGAGATTTTTTTTTTTTTTGTATTTTTCTGAAGTTGGAAATGGGGAGGCAGTCAGACTCCCGCATGTGCCCAACTGGGATCCACCTGGCACGCCCACCAGGGGGCGATGCTCTGCCCATCCGGGTGTTGCTCTGTTGCAACCAGAGCCATTCTAGCGCCTGAGGCAGAGGCCATAGAGCCATCCTCAGCGCCTGGGCCAACTTTGCTCCAATGGAGCCTTGGCTGCGGGAGGGGAAGAGAGAGACAGAGAGGAAGGAGAGGGGGAGGGGTGGAGAAGCAAATGGGCATTTCTCCTGTGTGCCCTGGCCGGGAATCGAACCCGGGACTTCTGCACGCCAGGCCGACGCTCTACCACTGAGCCAACTGGCCAGGGCTGAAAAGAAGATTATTGCTGAGACACATAGATGGGCAGACAGACAGACAGACTTGTAATGCCCGTAGCTCTTTCCCGAGGCCCCTCGGTGATGAGCAGACACGGGAAATGTGCTGTCCTAGCACAAAGTGTCACTGACAACGTGACTCCTTAAAAATTGGTCCCTCTCAACCTCACTGACACTGCCCGGCCTGTGCTCCCCCACCGAGGTTGTAGCTGACCATCCAGTGCTGTGCCCGTTTGACAAAGCAAAGGATTTCTTGAGATAAAAACCCTACTTAGGATATTTCCCCCAAGCCTACTATGCATTTCAGTATCCTTTTTTAAGTGGGTTCACACCTCCAGGGGCCTTGTCTTGGTTCCGGTTTTCCTTGGATGACAAGGCCCGTGAGAACGCACGTGTGTGTTTACCCATGTGTGCATACCTGGGCACGTGTGTGTGTGTGTGCGCGCGCGCGCGCGCGTACCTGGGCACGTGTGTGTGTGTGTGTGTGTGTGCATTGAGGGGAATGGTCTGAAGTTCATCTGTATACATTCAGGGCACAGCCTGGTTTCTTCTCCTTCTGAGAGTTACTCAGTAGACCCATGGGCGCACGTGTGAGATGTATGCAAAGTGCTGTTCGTTATAACCGTATTGTCAGAGCAGAGGGTTAGACAAATCACCACGTCCAGCAACAGGGGCCTGGGCCAATACAGGGCGGCCCATCCAGCCAGATGATGCAATAGCATGCGGCTGTCATTGGAGCTGAGGTTCCAGTCACAGCATGTTTCCAGAACCTCTCCTCTTACCCATAGCGGTTTGCCAAAGACAAGCCATCCGAACATTCCCCCAGGCCCTCCGCCCCCGCTGGTCCTCACCCTCGCAGCAGCTTGACTTTGATGCCCCCCAGGAGGGTGTCACAGCGCTCGATGACCAGCCTTGGGTAGCCTGTGCGGTCCATGGTCAGCCGGACCTTGGCTGTAATGTTCACCTCCACGGCGATGTCCAGGAAGCCAATGAGACTGGAGGGAGGAGACCGTGGGGCCAGGGAGACAGCCGGTCAGCCCCAGCCCCCGGCGGCCCAGCCTCCCAGCCGGCCTGGCGTCTCCTGTCCCTGCTGCCCTTCCCCCTTGCCGCTAGGCATTTATTATGCACCTTGCTCACCTCTGGTGTTGGGGGGGTGAGGTCCCAAACTGGAAGACTTCCTTGGTCCCTAAAAGTTATCTGTGAGCAAATCTATGTCCCCCTTCAATTTGTGAGGACTTCCAAGACTGGGAACAGGTGTCAATAAATGACCTCTCTGTATAAAGTTTGGTTTCCAAGGTGACTACCCAATGACCTAACTTTAGAGACATGACCTCAATCCATAGGGACAAATCAGTGCAGAAGTCCCCCCTCTGAGGCCCGCTGGTAACCGCCCACCAAGTGGCAGACACTACCCAGGGAGGCCTCTGCTTGCCTTCCCTCACTGGTGGAAAAGGAGATGTCATTGTGCCTATTGCAGGTATTCAAGACACCATGCTTCGGTGACATGAGGGGACTGGCTCAAGGTCACACAGCTTCAAAGAGAGTCAGGATTTGAATCCAGGCTGTCACCTGCCACCAGCCTCCCAAACCTTAACCATTCCACAGGCTACCCTCACTGCGGACAGGGACCTGAAGATGACCCACCTGAGCCCAGAGGTCTAAGCCATGCACTTGCTGGTAACACATTAGACCTCATTAGTCCCCAAATTATGGACAAAGTGGCTGAAGTGTAGGGAAGGGAAACAACCTGCCCAGGGTACCCCCCCCGAAGGGACAGAGGGTGCTGCCGTCGCCTCCAGGGATGAGGGCACACACCTCTTCCCGTTGATGGCCACGCGCGTGTACAAGTTCAGGTAGACGCCCACGCCAGGCAGGAGCCGAACAGACACCCGCGGGAGGGTCAGCTCCACAATGCGCAGCCTGCACGGGACCCAGAGCAAGGAGAGAGAGTGGTCACCTCCACTGCTGGCCCTGCCGCTCAGCCGGGAGCGCCCTCCCTCACCTCCCCTTCTTCTGTGCCCCGTTCAGTCCCCCTGACTCTGAAGAGGCCTGAGGTTTGGGGCTAGAACTCGAAAAACACAAAATAAAAGCAAAAAAGGCCATGACCCGTGCTCTCACTGCCCAGAGACCCACTCTTGACATTTCTGTGTATTTCCTTTGCTTTTTTTTTTTTTTAATCTAAAAATGCCATTCCTTTCGCTTGTCCCTGTGGCTCTTTGCCTGGTTCCATCTTACACATTCTCAGATTTCAGCTCAAGGTCCTCTTCCTCCAGGAAGCCTCCCCTACCTCCCCCACTATACACATCAGAGGCAGATTAAGGTCAGTTGAGGCCTCCAGCACAGAAGAAAATGTTGGGCCCCTTACATTAGAAAAAAGTGTAAAGTTGGGGTTTTGTGGGGCCCTTCAGAAGTCAGGGCGCAGAGCGCGCCCACCGTTAAATTTGCCTATGATACACATCTTTATTTCTCCACGAACTCTCGGCCACCTTGGTAGTTGTATGATTGTATCCATGTTTCTTTATCGATGCCCATACACGCGCCAGCCTGCAACCTCTATAGACAAGAACGACATCTTTTCTTGGCTAACATCAGGCCGTGTCTCCAATGCCAACACGGTGCCCAAACCATAGGAATTCTAAATACAGTGTGTCTGTAAAGTCATGGTGCACTTTTGACTGGTCACAGGAAAGCAACAAAAGACGATAGAAATGTGAAATCTGCACCAAATAAAAGGGAAACCCTCCCAGTTTCTGTAGAATGATGTGGCAGCATGTGCGCATGTGCAGATGATGATGTAACACCATGCATACAGCGGAGCAGCCCACGGCCATGCCAGTCGAGATGTGGGCGGTACAGAGGAAAGTTCAGTGTGTTCTGTGGCTTGCTAAATTCGAATCCGTGACCAAAGTACAACGTGAATATCAATGTGTTTATAATGAAGTGCCACCACATAGGAATCAAATTACTCGGTGGGATAAGTAGTTGAGGGAAACTGGCAGTTTTGTGGAGAAATCTTGTTCTGGTAGGCCATCAGTCAGTGACGAGTCTGTAGAGGCTATATGGGATAGCTACCTAAGGAGCCCTAAAAAAATCTGTGCGCGAGGCCACATAGAACTGCACTGAATAGGTATGAAACTGGGAGAGTTTTCCTTTTATTTGGTGCAGATTTCACATTTCTATCGTCTTTTGTTGCTTTCCTGTGACAGGTCAAAAGTGCACCATGACTTTACGGACACACTGTATTTGTTGAGTTAAAGATTGAATATGAGGGACAGGCTGGGCAGAGTTGAAATTATACTAGTATATGCTATATATGATTTTAAGTCCTTGGGCTTTTCCCGCATAAACTCTATTACTATGACCATTCCACAGGTGGGGAGACTGAGACTGAAACAGAGTAAAAGAATGGTCCAAAGTCACACGCAAATATAGAAGGTTGAGCTGGGACACAAATTCAGGACTAATGACAAGACCCAAAACCATACAACTGGAGACTCTCAAAACATCCAGTGCGAGGCCGAGGGCAAACCCTGAAGTGCGCAAAGCTCTGAGGACCAACCCTCCTCCAACTCCAGGCCTCTGGGGGCGGCCAGCCCGGCTTGGAGCCCATCACTGGGGGGCTTGATAGGGAGATCCCAGCACCTCCTTACCCCGTGATGCCCTGCACCGTGTCCAGGATGCCGCCTTCGCCAAGCACGCCCAAGACTCCCCCTCCTCCGAGAAGTCCTCCGTCGCCAAGGAGACCGCCTCCGCCAAGCAGGCCACCTTGGCCCGACAGGATGCCATCCGCTGCCAGCATGCCGCCAGCGCCCAGCAAGCCGCCTGGGCCCAGGGCCCCCGTGGCCACACCGGGTGAGATCGCCCCCGGCCGCAGCTCGCGCCGGTGAAGCCTTCGGCCAGTCCCCGCACGCTCTCTGAGGTCCCTCTGGCCGCCGCCTGCGTTCACCGCCCTGCGGTAGTCGCCGCGTCGGAGGACCCTGGTGCTCCCGTCAGACTCGAGGACCTCCCCATACCGGTATTTGCCCCCCAGCTGAGCGGTGTTGTCATTAGTCTTGACGTGACCATACTTGTAATTACCGCCAAGCTGGTTGCCATTCGGATATTTTGGGGGGGGATCTCGGACATGGAAGTCGTTGTAAGGAACACCACCAGCGCCGCGGGGGACTTCAACACTTCTGAGGTCATTGTAAGGGTGCCAGCCGCCACCGCCACCATCCCCACCGCCACCGCCACCCAGCAACCCCCCACCACTGCCTCCCAGCAGCCCCCCACCACTGCCTCCCAGCAGCCCCCCACCACTGCCACCGAGCAGCCCCCCACCACTGCTGCCACCACCCAATAAGCCTCCCCCAACTCCACCCAACAGGTCACCGCCACCCCCTCCACCCCCACCACCGAGCAGGCCCCCCAGAAGGCCACCTCCGCCGCCTCCACCTCCACCCCCTCCCAGCAGGCTCCCCAGGAGGGGCCCGCCGCCGTCACCGCCGGCTTTACCCGCGGGCACCTCTCTCAGGGCGGAGTGGAGCGCATCGCTCTGCTGCAGGGTGCCAGAAATGGCTGCGGAGAAGCGGAGGTGGGTCAAGGGTTCCTCCCTCTCTTCCTCCTCCTCCTGCTCCCAGGAACCCCCTAGGAGCCCTGCTCAGCTCTTCGGGCCCTGCTGTCCTGCTTTCCCCCAGGTAAGATGCCCAGGTCAAAGCAGCAGACTCCTCCAGACCTCTCCGGCCGGACATCGTTAGCTGCTGGCTTTGACCTGCTCGCATTTCAACTGGATTTCAACAGCAGTCAGCCAAGCCTTGATACATGTTCTTCCTCACCTTCCCTTTCAGGTGTTCCACACTTTACAGCTTAAAAAACTTACTTCCTCGTGCCTTCTCCCAACTGATTCCTGGGAAATACTGTAGTCAAGGCTAGAATTATTATCCCCATTTGATGGATAAAGAAATTGGAACCTGTGACACTCAGACAGTAAATTATCTCATTTTTGATGCTCATAATAACCCTGGATGGGAATTGGAGCAGGAAGATTAGAGGCAGGAGCAATTATAGCTCCCGCTTTCGAGAGCTCTCTATGTACCAAGAGTTGTGCCAAGTTTTCAAAAGACCCACTTGTTTAGTTCTCATATCAGCCTTCTGAGGTGGGGACTGTAATCACGCCTGTTTTGCAGATGAGTAAACTGAGGCTCAGAGAACTCAAATCATAGACTTAAGGTCACACAGTCAATATTTGAACCTTAGGAAGACTGACTCCAGGACCCCAGCTCATAATCACTGCTTTCTACTGCCTCATTGTAAAGTCCCCAACATAGTGTTTGGCGCATAGTAGGTGCTCAGGAAATAGCAGCTAAAAGGAAAGAGGAGAACTAAGGTCCAGAGAGAAGTCACCTATCTACCTGATAAAGGATCTACCGGTGACGTAGAGGGTCCTTGGGAGCTTCAGAGTTGGCAGGACTGCCCCACCCGCCCCAATGCCACCTCTACCCTCTGCGGTGCTGGACTCACCATTGCTCAGCACATCTTTGGTAACCCTGAGGACCGTGTTTGTCTCTTGATGAATGCCACACACGGCTGCCACGGACAGAGCAGCCACACACCAAGCTGTCCACATGCTGGCGCTGCTTTCCTGCTGAGGAGACAGTTGTCAGGTGACCGTAGCTGGCCATCCCCACCCTGGTCAGCAGCTGGAGCTAGACACCTCCTTCCAAGAGCCATATCCAGACGCTGAGGCCCGGAGACGGGGAAAAAGGACCCCAGGTCACACAATGGGCAGAGTCCAGAATTTGTGATATCTCCGTCTCAGTTTTTCAGGCTGAAATTAGTCCAGAGACACAAAGCAGACCCATTAGCTAACCTGACCCAGAACATGGATGATTGATTATTTCCCAAGATGAATTTTTTTAAACGAAGCCTCAGGGAGAGGGTCATGGGGATTCCAACCAAAACAGTGAACTGGTTGCAGGCAGGTTCTGAGAGATCTCTCCAGCTTCCACTTTATTCATTTATCCATCCACCCATCCATTTATCCACTTACTCATTTTCCTCCAACCATCAGTTCTCTCCCTCTTGTTCGTCCATCCATCCATCCTTTCATCTGTCCTTCTGGCCATCCTATCATTCATTCATCCACTCATCCATCTACTCACCCAACCATCCATCACCCCCCTCTTCATCCATCATTATCCATCTATCTACCATGATCCAACAAGCCAATGAACCATCTATCCATCCATTCATCCATTCTTCCATCCATCCATCCTTCCCTCCATTCTTCCATCAGTTCACCCGCTTGTTAACACATTCGTATAGCCACCCTCACACGCTTCCATCCGTCCTGCCTGCAAGCACCCTCTCCCACCTCTTTGACAATCCTGCACCATTTGTTTCAGATAAAGGGCTCTGGCTCAGAGCTTCCTGGGTTGTAATCCATAAGCAAGAGACTTGACCTTTTTGAACCTCTGCTTCCTAATCATAACCCACTCCATCAGGTGGCATGTAGTAGGCACTCAATAAACAGCCTCTATTGTTATTGTCTCGGGACCGTTATCTCAGATCTCCAAGAAGTGGGTCGTGAGTTATGAGACAAGGGGCTGAGATTGGAGAGGAAGAGCCACGCGTTTGAACGAGCTGGTCAGCCTTTAGGAAACTTTATTCTGCTGCCTTCCTGCCCTCGCCCACTTCTCTCGTGTCATCGTCCCAGTTCACCCATTCACCAGCCTCAGAAATCGCCACCTCTCACCTGAGCCAAACTGAAATTATTGGCTTCGGCCCCTTCCTCTTATTCACCCTCTTCCCTCTTTCCTGCCCCCATTTCTCGTAAACTTCACTGAGCCCCCAAGTTTTACTCCTGACTCCCCTCTGTGCCCAGGACAGTATCAGAGGCACTCATTTATACTAGAATATGAAGGACTAATATGTGTACGAATTTTTTTTTCTGGTCCTCATCTCATTTTAATCCCACTACCCACAGTTCTCTGTTCAAAGAGGTATCACCACCTTCGGTTAAAAAGATGGGCACCAGTGAAGGGAAATCTGGCATCAGCAAGTGGCAGACCTCAGCCTCCCCCGGTCAGTCCAGACACTGACAATGGAAGAGGCTCCTTCTTACCCCTGGGAGGTCCCTGCAGCTCAGACTCGGAAGCCTCGTACAGTCGACCCTCTGCTTTGGGCTGAGTCTGGTCACAGGCCCTTATATTGCAGTGGGAGTCTGAGTCCAAAACCCAGAGAGGGAAATACCGTATAATTATGAGACCGGAATCCAGATTTGCTTGGCAAATTGGGCACTGAGCCCCAAAACCACAAGGGTTTGCGGTTTGTGGCTAATTCCCAGAGCCGTGTTTAGCCCCGGATGGTGTCACATGAGCTGGGGTTTATCAGCCCCTGGTCTAGGCATATTCCTGGGGACCCCAGCGAGGCCCCCCAGATGGGCAAACTGGAAGTCCCTCCAAATGCATCATTCGAATTTCCAGCTCCAAGGCAGGCCCTGCCCACCCCAGACGGCCTGGGAAGGCAGGACGTGCCCAGACGGGACTCAGCATCGGGCTGACCCAGGTTCAAAGCCTACTCAGCGCCCAACTCACTGCACGGTTTCGAGCCAGCCACTCCCTTTCTCTACCCCTCTTGTTATGTCCATCTGTTAAATGGGTACGATCCCTGCCTCACAGGACTGGCCTGAGAATTCAGTGAGATGTGTACACATCCGACTCTTCAGATCTGGGGCTGGGGGGAAGGGAACAGCAGCTGGGCTTTATTTTGACCTGCAGGTTTTCTCCCAGTGACTCATCAGGGAAGGTTCACACAGACAGCAAAACTGAAACGACTGTTCGGTGAACACCCGTGCATGGTCACCTGACACCACCAGCGACTTCTTGCATTATAATTCCTTTATCACGTAGCTACAGCTCTACCCATGAATCTGTCTTTTTTAATGTATTTCAGAGTAAGTTGCAGGGAGCGGTACACGTCCCTCTAAACACTTCAGCACGTATGCCATTACGATTCTTTTCTTTACATGTAAGTTTTACATACAGTGAACTTCACAAATCTTCAATGTCTACTTGTTGAGTTTTGACAATTTTCTACAGCCATGTAACCCGCACCCTAACTCAACAGAGAGCATCTCCATCACCCAGGACGATCCCCCCTGCCCCTTCCCAGTCAATACTTGTTCCCACCCTTCAGAGGCCACCGCAGCCCCCTCCAAGACCACTGGGACACAGCCCAGACCTCTTCCTTGGCATTCAAGATGAATCTGCCTTCCACGCTCAGTCCTGTATCTGCCCCAGCTTCCTGCCTCTGGGCCTTTGCACATGCAATCCCTGCAATCTAGAACATCCTTCTCCAGGCTCCACTGGTCAGACTCACGCAGAAATGTCCGCTGCTCTTGGAAGGCTTTCTGTGACGACCCCCAACCTCTGCCCTTCCTCTTGACCACACAGGGTCCTCTGCAGCCCATCCTGAGATGGTATTGCTCTGGGCACCCCAAGCAAAGCTGGCCTGGGCCCCACTCCTTGTTTCTCATCCCCCAGCCCCAGCTGAGGTCCTTCCTCCGCATTTAGTTGCTGCCACCTTCTCCCTGTCCCCACGAGGTCCACCTGAACACTGCTGGAGTGAGGGGCAGTTCTCTGTCTCTACCAAGGCCTGCCCAGGTCAGGCTGGGAATAGATGTGTCTCCCTGAACTCTGCCAGGAGGCCCCTCCTCCTCCTTCCCAGGAGGCGGTGGGGGTTCTGAAGGCAGGCTCGGTTGGTGTCCAGCTTGCCGATGTCACCACTGGCTCCTGGTTGTAGCACAATGTGAATGACCACCTCCAGGAAGCCTTCCCTGATCTCACAAAGTTTCACACTCTCCGATCAGCTGTTTCCCCGACTGCCACGGGCACACTGAGGGACCAGGCTCTGGGGCCGGGTGCTGGGTGTGAGTTCTGCTGCCAGATCTCTCAGAGCCTCTGCGTCTTTGGTTTCGAAGGAGTGGCTGGAACAGCCTAGCCTCAAGGTGAGGGTGAGGGGTGAGTGAGTCGGTCGTGCAAAGTGCTGGGAATAGGGCCTGACACACGGTCGTGCTCAGCAGGTGGCGTTTTTACCCTCATCGTCCGGGTCCCTCCTGGTCCATGAGGAGGCACCTCAGCCCGGGACCTGCACCACCTCACGCTCCACCATCTGGGGGGGCTGGACGGGCTTGGGGGACAGGGACCCCCAGAGTCATGCACACCTGTTTCCCCCTCCTCTGCCCTATGTGACCCAGATGGTCACTTCTCCTCTGGGACTTCAGTCTGCCCATCTGAGAAGTGGGCACAATTGCACTTTCTCAGTAGGGTTTCGAGGATTGCTGTAGATAGGAACTTTCCAGAATGTGCCTGAAGCCTCATGGAGCTGCCTTTCAGCTCCCCATTGCCTCACACTTAGTGTGATATACAGTAAGTGCTTGTTATATATATATTCTTTTTTAACCTGAAATACAATTCAAAGAGGGCAGTGTGCCTCCTCCACCCCCTTCCCCAGGGGACCAATGCACAGTGTAAACTGTAGAGGGCAGTGCACACGCAAAGTGGTTATTGTGCCCATCCTCAGTCCTGAGCCAGCTGGGCCGTGATGGCCACAAGGAAGGCAGGGCCACCCCCTGGGGCTGCAAGAGGATTAGTGTAACTCTGGCGCCCAGGGAGATCACCTAGGCTTAGCGTCCAAAGGGCACCTTTGTCTGCAGCTGGAGGATCTGGCCCTGGGAGGTGACTCACCCAGAGGTGACCTGGCCACACATGGGCCACGTGGGAGGGTCATGCAGGGAGCACAGGGAGCAGAGAGCAGTCAGTCCACTCAGCCCTGTCACCCTCACGAACTGTCAGCCCGTGTTTCACCCACCACCACCACCACCCTAAACATGGCAGTTCAGAGCCTGGGCTTTGGACTCAGGGGTCTGGGTTCAAATCCTAACCTTGTCACCTCCTAACTGTGTGGCCTTGGGCAAGTCACTGAACCTCTCTGCGCTTCAGTTTCCTTAACTATAGAATGAAGGTAGAAATAGGTCCTAGAAGGGGTTGGGGGGATTGATCCAAGGAGTCAATGACAAGATGTATCTAAAGCGCTTAGAACAGTGTCTGGCACTTAGTAAGCATACAACAAATGCAACAAGTGTTACTTATAGAGCGTAGCAGGGAAAAGCCCAGGCTTTGGAATGAGGGTCAGAGGGTCTGGTTTGAATGCTGGCTCCACCACTTAGGAGCTGTCTGAAAGGGGGTGGTACGCATCCCACACAGTGTCCAGGATACAACAGGTGCTCAATGGAACATCTGCTCTCCTTGCTCCTCTGTGCAGCCACCAGACTCACCACGATGAGGCAGATACCACCCCTGGGTAGGTGGCAGAATGGCACCGGGGTAGCAACAGTCCAGTGTGGCTCGGCCTAGGGCACAGGGAGGCTGGAAGCGGCGTGTGCCCTGTGTACGGAGGAATAACAGGAGTTTGCCAGGCACACTTGGGGACAGGGACGCTCCAGGAAGAGGAAAGGGCCGTTCCCGGGCCTGATGACCCATCGTGCACATTCACTAGGTGACAGGCACTCTTCTTAGTACTTTCTGATTGTCTCCTTCGATCCCCGGACGGCCTAGGACTGAGTCCTGTAGTGCTCCCATTTTACAGATGAGGAGCCTGAGCACAGAGACCACTCTGCTCTCCCTGTGTGCTCCGGGGGAGGCTGACTGGAGCCGGGTCGTGGCCGCCGTGAATGCCCACCGACCGGCCATTGTTTCCCGGAGCGCTGGCCTCCTTTTCTCCCCGGGAGACTCCTGTTTGTCTTTCCAAATTCAGCTCAGATGGCCCTTCTGAGAAATGTCCCAAAGTCAAAGAGACAAGGACAGCAGAGACTCAAGACAGGCTCAGAGAGACAGCATGAAAGATGGAGGTGTTTCGAGAAATGGAGCGAGGGGAGGGGAGAGAAGGAGAAGGGGACCCAGGGAGCTCAAGGCAGAGGCGGAGGGGGGCAGACCAAGGCGCAGAGGCTGCCCGGGGCCCGCCAGGGCAGCTGGGGACACAATGCTGCAGTGACCAGGCCCCCAGCTCCCTCAGCTCCCAGGGGCCACTGCCCGGATTGGGGAAGGGCACCGGAGGCACCGGCCAAGGTGGCCCCGGTGGGACGGGGGTACAGACGAGCCAGGAGACGCTGACACGTAGGAGCAGTTTATTGGAGCGCAGGACCGGCCACGGAGGCCCCAGAACTCTCTCCGAAGCAGAGTCCTGCGACTGGGCCTGCCGTCCCCCACCCAGGCCGGGGCAGGCAAAGCAGCAGGGCCAGAGCCCCTGGGCGGGCCTGGGTGGATAAGGGACATTTATGTTGTCACCAACACAGGCGAGAGATTAGGAGGGAGAGGGAGGCAGAGGAGGCAATTGGCCAGGACTTCGGCCGTCAACCGGGAGAGGCAGCAGCCGTCTCTCAGCCTCAGGAGGCCACGGTCAGCACAACGGCATTCTGCAAGGGGCAACGGTTCTTGGTTAAGCTCTCTGCGCCCTGCGCCCAACAACCCTGCCGGGCCCCCATTCCAGCTTCCATCTCTGCCCCCCCAGCAACCCTGCCGTGCCCCCATTCCAGCTTCCATCTCTGCCCCCCCAGCAACCCTGCCGTGCCCCCATTCCAGCTTCCATCTCTGCCTCCCCAACAACCCTGCCGTGCCCCCATTCCAGCTTCCATCTCTGCCCCCCCAACAACCCTGCCGGGCCCCCATTCCAGCTTCCATCTCTGCCCCCCCAACAACCCTGCCGTGCCCCCATTCCAGCTTCCATCTCTGCCCCCGCAACAACCCTGCCGGGCCCCCATTCCAGCTTCCATCCCTGCCCCCCCAACAACCCTGCCAGGCCCCCATTCCAGCTTCCATCTCTGCCCCCCCAACAACCCTGCCGTGCCCCCATTCCAGCTTCCATCTCTGCCCCCCCAACAACCCTGCCGTGCCCCCATTCCAGCTTCCATCTCTGCCCCCCCAACAACCCTGCCGTGCCCATTCCAGCTTCCATCTCTGCCCCCCCCAACAACCCTGCCGTGCCCCCATTCCAGCTTCCATCTCTGCCTCCCCCTCCCCCCGCCCTGTGTTTAGCACTGTATCAAGGACACAGCAGGCACTCATTAAATGAGCGAATAAACAAAGAAATGAATGATGAGTAAGTGACAGCCCATGTGGAGGAGGCCACTGACTTACTGACTCTAGGTCTTTAAGAGACCCAAGTTCAAGGGCCATTTATCCCACTAATGTACTGTGTGGACTTGGGGGCAGAACCATGCCCTCCGTCAGCCTTGGTCTTCCTCTGAGAAATGGGTCCAGAGCTCTCTGCTCTATCTCCCAGGATTTTTCCCAAACTCCAAGTTGTGCTGAACTGGAAAGGATTGTGGGGCCAGGTGGATATTCAACAGTAAAAACAGTGGCGCTCTATTAGCCACGCCTGCTGCAGGACGGGATAAGGAGGAGAGACGGCACATGTATTGGCCACCCCTGGACCGGGAGAACTGCCATTCTGTGAGTGGATCTGAGATTCCACCCTATAGGTCAGACATCCGTCTGCATTCTTCAGGAAAGAACTCTGGGATTGATTGACGATGTCTGCCATGGGCTAGTGAGGCACCTATGTCACTGGTTTGCTATTTCCAAGTCTAGTCATTGGTAATTCCCTGCGCAGTTTAGAAAATGGTGCAGGCGCAGAACAGATGATGAGGCCGAGCACACCCCTCCTGAGTTTCAAGCAGAGTTCTCCATAGAGACGAGCTTGAGGCCCATCTAGACCACTCCTGCCTGGGAAACTCACCTCTATGATCTCCAGGCCCGCACTGGCAAAATTGACATTGAGAACCTTAGGCAGGGGAATTCCAACATCCAGATCCACTGTGAAGAGGGAATAGTTAAAAGCAAACATGTGGAGGGCCGGGGTGGGACCTGCTGACCCTAGTCCATCAGTTTCCTTGAGCCAGCCATTTCCCTTCTTGGGAACTCAGTTTCCCTTGTTGGCAGACTCCTACACATCCTCCTAAACTCAAACAAAAATGCCCATTTTCTGACTTGTCCTCAGTGACTCCCCTCAGCAGAGCCTCCTCAAGGTTCTGGCGGTCCCTTACACACTCTGGGCCACATATGCTCATCATTTGTCTATATGACCCCGTCTCTCTGGGCTGTGAGCTTGAGGACAGGACCCAGGTCAGCTGGCCCTCGGGGCCCAGCGTCTGGCATGATATAAATAATCATCAGTGTTGTTTCAGGGGAACCACTGGTGCCTCAACTTCTGTATCTTAGAAATGGGCATCAACCCCTCCCCAACCTCAGTGTCTATCAGAGCAGAGAAAAGGCTGATAGATTTGACGGTCCCGAGTTCAGACACTCCACGGATCCAACAAGACAGACAGCAAAAGCCACCATACCATTGAGTTTCGGCACGTATGCCACCCGGACCACATCACTGAGCCATTCTTCTAAACGGGACGCCTGCGACAGAACACAGGAACGGGGGGGCAGGTGTGGCTTTGCTGAGTCCAGTGCACTCCCTCCCAGGGAGGGAGACCCAAGCTCCAGCTGCCCCAGCCTCCCCCATGCCGGAGGACACAGCTTCCGGTGGGCACAGGCTCCACTGGGGTGGGCTATCCATCAGTGACCCCAAAGGGGGGCTCTGTGACTTAGGACAGCTTCACCCCGGGACTCATGAGCTTAGAAGAACTGCAATCCTAGAGGAAGGGTCCGTGGGGCCTGGAGGGGGGGGGACCGTGCCTGAGAAAGAGGGAGGAAAATGTACCCGGCTCCTATAGAACTCTGCGTGGTCTGATCTGAGATTCCTACCGACTTCAGAACCCTCAGAATGTTCTGGAACCTGAGAGCAGCACGAGGTTCCAGAACCGCAGGACTCCTGAGAGAAGCAGGACACCAAGGGCCCTGTGGGGCTCGGAAATACCAGCAGAACTTTCGGAGTTCAGGAGCCTCATTCCTTGTGTGAAGTGCCAGAATTTTGAACTTTTGCGAGATTCTAGAAGCTTACAGCTTTGTGAGGTTCCAAGTCTTTGATCGGCTGTGAGAGTCAGATTCCCTCTCCTAAGGTGATGACTGTCTTACACACGCACACACACGCGCGCGCACACCTGCCCCGATGAGTGTGCACTCAGGCTTGTCGGGGCAGAGCCCAGACTGAGGCTAGCTAGGCCGCAGGGTCCCCGCCTGCCAAGACTGGGCTCCTTCCCGGCCCCATCTGAAGACCCTCCCCCCTGCCACGCTGCCCACCCTCCCAGGACTTACATCAAAGGAGTGGGCAAAGGAAGAGGCCAGCGTGACACTGAGCCTGGTGGAGAAAAGAGAGAGGTGGGGAGGCTGGCCTTCACCCCGCCCCCCGCTGAGCAGCGCTCTGCCCCGCCCCACCCCGAGTTCTCCAGGGTCGGGGAAACAGGGTTACAGGCCCAGCGCTGTCCCTGTCCGTCCTTGACTCAGAGGCTCGGGTGTTCTATCTGTAAGATGGGCCTGGAGGGATCTCACCTCCTTCTGAGACAGCGTTACCACCACCTCCGACCTCGGGGTCCTGGAACCTCAGTGTGACTCCCAATTGTTTGACTCTGAGCTGGTGGGGGGGCCTCTTTAAGGAGCACCACACACACACACACACACACACACACACACACACACTGTGCAGTGGACACAGGGGCTCTGTACCCGGCAGACGCACAGTAATGGCAGCAAGCCCCTAGTGAGCCTCCGATGGCCCAGACACAGGACCCAGCCCTCCGCCTCCTGCAGGGCTGAGACAGGAAGTGCCACCAGGAAGAGGGGACGACCTCAGGTAGCAGGCGGGGCTGGAATGGGGCAGCGGGGCAGCCTGGCAGGGCCGCAGCTGTAGTCAGCCCCCGGGACCTGCAGGGGACCCTAAAACGGGGTCAGCTGAGCACTGGGTGCCTGTGGCTCGGGATGGGCAGGTCTCAGAGACCAGTGGGAAGGCCCCCCTCCAATCCAGGGGAGGGACAGACAGGCAGCAGGCCGCAGGCCACCGTGAGAACACTGAGCCTGCAGAGTGGAGGGCCGGATCTACGACCAGGGACAACCCACTGTGGCAGCCCAGGCTTGGCAAACGGCGGAGCGCCGTTCCTGTGTGAGGAAGGACTGGCATCCACATCAGCATCATGGCTACCGGGGTAGCCGTGGAGCCTCGTTCCCACCCAGGGGCCAGGACTGGAGAAACAGCTCTTCCGCCTGAATAATGAGGCCCTCCGCCACACGCAGGCGCGGTCCTGTCTGTGGCTAGCCTCTGGCGCTGGTCACTCAGGGCTCCGGACTCTGTCCTGACAGTCGGTCTGTCTCCAGGGCCGGGTTCTGAGCGGAGCCGTGGAGGAAGCCTGCCTGGGTCCCGCTTCTCGGGGCCCCGGTGGCGTCCTCTGTAAAACGGGCCGACACCGTCCCCTCCCCAGCGGGTCCTGCAACTTCGCTGGGGCCCGATAAACGGACGGAGCTTCCTGTCGGCCCCTAATGCTTGTTCCTAAAGACAAGACCCAGGATCCCCGCGTTACCGTTCCAGGGACAGAGAGAGGTGCAGCTTGGTAGCCGAAGGAGCCAACTGGGCATTTAAAGTCATGACCTGCGGGGGGGAAAGCAGGCAGAGGTGACTCTGAAGGTGGCGGAAGGAGCTTGAGGGCAGGCCCACAGCAGGCGAGTCTCCACCGTCCCCTCCTTCCACTAGCCCTTGCTGCGGCCCTACTGTGTGTTAGGGTCCGGGCTGGGCTGTGAGGAGGTCACTTGAAGGTTCTGGTGTCCGAGAACCAGAGTATTAGAACTGGGGGTGGTCCACGCTCTCCGAGGGGAAGCTTTGAGGTGGCGGACGCCTGGGGAGACCCTCCATCAGCCCGCACTGGGGCGGGGCGAGCAAGGGGGACACTGGAGCTGAGTCTTGAAAGGTGAGGAGTTAGCCAGGGGCAGAGGGAGCCGCATGGCAGGGTGTGGGCCATGCCCAGAACCCTTAGGCTGAGGTCACCAGGGCAGGAAAGGCAGAGGACCAGGCAGGGAACATTGAGCAGTGCTAGGCCCCGGCAGCAGGGGCAGAGGGAGCAGGGAGGGACCTGTCTCTGCCCAGATGTGTGTCTGGGACAACAAGTAGAGGTGGGTGGGAGGGAGAGGAGCAGACTGGGGGGGGGGGGGAGAGTCATCCAAGAGATATCTGTGCAGAGAGGCTGGGGGTGTGGGGAGTCCTTCCTGAAATCCTGAGGAAGGAGACTGGACAGGGCCTGGGTCTGGTCAGATGTACTACCAGCCAGGAGTCCAGGTGGGCCCTTGGGTCCCAGCTCACATGATGACAATGAGGGGGAGGGGTTTCTTGTGTCGTGCCACCCTGAAATCGCGGGCAGGGCAGCCCCCAGCAGCCTGGAAAGGGTCAGCCCCCCTCCGAACCCCAGCACCGGGTCCCACCCGGTGGCTGCTCACCCCATTCAGTTCAAAGAGGTCTTCAGGAGTCCCAGCAGGGAGGTAGGACAGCATGTGGATGTTAACTGGGATGGAGACTGTGGCCTTCTTGTTCTGGAGTGTGACCGCGGGCACTTCCTTCACCCACAGGGAGAGCAGGAGCTGCTGACCTGGGGGCAACTTGCCCAGGGCCTGGAGAGAGGCAGAGGCGCAGCAGGAGCAAGGGGGCTGCTTGGATGCCCCATTAATAGGACCAGTCAGCAAGCCAGCAAACACTCATTGAGCCCCTACTGGGCACGAGGGCACCATGCTGGGAGCTGAGGTTACAACCTGAACCAGGCAGGCCTGGTCTCAACCCCCACGAGGCTGACCAACAGGTGGGAGACACCACCAACCCACGGAACAACCGAATCAAACTCTTGTCTCTCTCAGACCCAAAATGCCCCTGTAGGATCCATCCTCCACCCACCTCTCCATCACACCTCCATCGCTGGTCCCCGTATTCTCTCCTCTCCAGACTCACCAGCTCCTATAGTTTCTCTAACCTGCCAGGCACATCCCCACCTCAGGGCCTTTGCACTTGCTGTTCACTCTGCCTGGCAATGTCTTCCCCCAGTACCTGCATGGCTCCCTCCCTCACCTCTGTCAGCCTTCTGCTCAAAGGTCGCCTCCTCTGCAAGGCTTTGCAGTGCACCCTGTTTAAAAGCCTGTCCCTGCACTCCTGACCTGCTTTTACCATTCCATTCTCTTCCACCTTCTGACACTGTGTCTCTTCTACTTATTTATTTGTTTAATGTCCGTAACCCCAATCAGCATGCAGCTCCTGGAGCGCAGAGACTTTTGTCTACTTTTTGCTTTTGGCCCCTTCTAGGTGCCCAGCGCACCCAACACAGGGCCTGGTGCATAGTAGGTGCTCAGTAAATATCAGTTGACTGACTGAATGAATCACACATCAGGAAATTCTGAGTCTCTTAATCATGACATCATGAAATTGTAGAAGTGCTGGAAACCGGAGCCACAGAAACTTGGAGTCACCCGAATGCCGGAATCTGGGGACCGATTCTGCAAACCCAGACTCCCAGAGTTGCAGGGTCAGACAGACAGGGAACCACCCTCGTGCGTCCTCAGATTCTAAAGCCACAGAACCAGACCTGGGGCTGGAGCTACGGGGCTCTGACACAGCAAGGCCAGCAACTGGAGAACCAAGGCTTCAGCCTCCACACAGGCGCTGGCTCCCTGAGCTGAGGATCATGGTCCAGCTTGCTACACCCATGGGTTCCTGCTCCTGCCACCCGTGACTCCCCCAAGTCCCTCTCCACCACATACAACTCCTGCCCTCAAGAGGTGCTTCTGGGCCCTGGCCGGTTGGCTCAGCGGTAGAGTGTCGGCCTGGTGTGCGGGGGACCCGGGTTCGATTCCCAGCCAGGGCACATAGAAGAATCGCCCATTTGCTTCTCCACCCCCACTCCTCCTTCCTCTCTGTCTCTCTGTTCCCCTCCTGCAGCCAAGGCTCCATTGGAGCAAGGATGGCCCGGGCACTGGGGATGACTCCTTGGCCTCTGCCCCAGGCGCTAGAGTGGCTCTGGTCGCGGCAGAGCAACGCCCTGGAGGGGCAGAGCATCGCCCCTTGGTGGGCAGAGCGTCGCCCCTGGTGGGCGTGCCGGGTGGATCCCAGTCAGGCGCATGCGGGAGTCTGTCTGACTGTCTCTCCCCGTTTCCAGCTTCAGAAAAATACAAAAAAAAAAAAAGGAGGTGCTTCTGAATGTCTAGCCTCAACCTCATCCCTTGTACTGATGTCCGCTAGTCAAACCTCCCTGAATCTTCTTCTTTCTCTTCTCTCCTCAAGGCCAGTGACCCGAGTCTTCTCTTTTGGGACAAGAAAAACCAAGACTAAGATCAAGTAAGGCAATTGGAGGGAGAGGACTCAGTAACCTGGAAAGAGTCTTCTGTCCTCTCCTTGATTGAAAAGGAACAGCCCTAGGACAAAGGCCCATTGACTCCTGGGGCAGTTAAAACCTGGTCCTTTCCACTCCACTATCAGAAAAGGAGACGTGTTAGTCATTCACACGTTAGTGTGAATTTAGATTCAACATTCAATTGCAGCCAACTGGAGAATCTTTTTATTCTTCTTTTTTTCTTTTTTTTTCTTTTTTTTTTTTTTTTCTGAAGTTGGAAATGGGGAGGCAGTCAGACAGACTCCCGCATGCGTCCGACCGGGTTCCACCCAGCATGCCCACCAGGAAGCAATGCTCCACCCATCTGGGTGTTGCTCTGTTGCAACCAGAGCCATTTTAGTGCCTGAGGCAGAGGCCACAGAGCCATCCTCAGCGCCTGGCTCAACTTTGCTCCAATGGAGCCTTGGCTGCGGGAGGGGAAAAGAGAGACAGAGAGGAAGGAGAGGGGGAGGGGTGGAGAAGCAGATGGGCGCTTCTCCTGTGTGCCCTGGCCGGGAATCGAACCCAGGACTCCTGCACACCAGGCCTACACTCTACCACTGAGCCAGCCGGCCAGGGCCAACTGGAGAATCTTGAGAAATATTCTGGGATCCATCCAAGCTCATCAGGAAAGAGCTACAGTGAAAAGGGGGCACTCACCTCAGGGACCAAAGCTGCCAGGTCTGTAGTTGTCAATGAGACATTGCTGGTAACCTGGGCCCAAGACCAAATGAGAGGGAGTGGTGAACACAGAGACAGGGCAGGGAGCCCTCAGCACGCACACACACAAAGTAGTTTTTCCCACATCCCACCCCCACCAAGCACATACACATCTCTGCAAACACTCATGCTCCTCCTGTCGGCCAATGATAGCCGAGTGCTCCCTGAACACCAAGCACATGCTGAGGGTTTTGCATGTCTTTGCTCATTTCACATTTACAACAGCTCAAAGACGTAGGTGTTCCAATTGCCCCCATTTTACGATTGGGGAACTTGAGGCTCCTCTCCAGACTCAAAGCTGGTAAGTGATGACACCAGGATCTGACCAGGGCGGGCTGATTCCAGAACCTTCACAGCACTCTGCCAGACTCACAGTCAGAAGGCTCAGGGAACTAACCTCTGAGATATATATATATATATATATATATATATATATATATATATATATATATACACACACACACACACACACACACACACACACACACTTTTTTTTTTTTATCCAAACAGTATTTTCAAAAACTATGAATTTGTTTCCAGTATTTATAACAGGAAATTTCATAGACATTTGCCGGTTTCTGGCTGAAAAATGGAAAAATATGACCGTACTGGGTCCGTACCCTCTTTCCCTGGGGACGCTGAGGGGCATCTATTCACCTGAGAGACGGGGCCCAGGGTCCCCAGGTCACTACAGTGCTATCACACCTGCTCCCCTCATTCTGCTAATTGATAATGGCCCAGGTTCCCGGGGCCCTGACGTTTGAGACCTCTGGACTACACATGTCCACTTCTCAGAACAGACCTGTTCACATGGAATAAGTTTACAGACACACCCGGTCCTGGTCAGAGGATTCCCAGACTCAGTCCACACCAGTCCACCACCCCGTGGGGATGGACAGAGCCTGAGGGGCCCACCTGGCCTCTGAGACCCCCCTCTCTCCCCTAATGCACGCACAGCTGCTCAGAGCCATGCACTCCCACACCCAGAGTCTCGGCCTGGCCATGACTGCCCCTCCCTCCAGCTAGGAGGACACCCGCTCCCCAGCTCAGGAGCCTGTCCCAGTGTGCTCCAGACCCTACATGCAGAAAATGAGCGATCACCCCCTGCTCCTTTGGGCCTGAGAGGCAGATAGTGTGGGGGAACAGGTGGCTTAGAGCTCACTTTCTTTGAAGAGGGCTGAGACCAAGAAAATGCCTCAGGGGCTGAGCCTCCCAGACATCTGTGAGGGGTGAGGGGCCGGAGTGGAAGCGGAAAGATCTCAGAGGCTTCAGAACGAATGTCCAAGTGACCTTTGCAATAGCCCAGCCCAGTTTTCCTCTCTCCAAACTCAAATCTGCTCTTGAGAAAGCCGTCGAAATGTTCATCGTGCACATTTTTAGTGTAGAATTGGGCTTTCAGCTTTGAAAGGGCTCGACCAGTGTAAGAAGGAAAAGTTGGCTACATTTCGCATGCCAGCTCGGACTAATGGGAAGCCACTTCCCGGAGTGCCATGCTGAGAAGGATTCAGGAGTCCCATGCAGATTTAACCAATCAGAGGGCCGTTATCAATTAGCAGTGTTTGCCACAGCGACCAGAACGGGCATATGCATGCTAGAAACTCGTCTAACTCAGTCCAATTGCAGAGAAAAGGGCTCATCGCAGCCGGTCAGTGATGAGGTGACCGGGTCATCATTAGCATTTCCCGGACACACAAGGTAGGGTTCCACACTCACCAGCTCAGGGGTGATGTCTGTGTTGAGGGCACCATTGGTCTGCAGGAGCCCAAATATGGTGTTGAAGAGGTACAGAGGCACAGTCACCTGGGACCAGTGGTCCTTCTTGGGAGGCACCTTGATAGGCTTGGGGGTGATGGGGAAGTCGATGACGTCACCGGCTACACCCTTCACAATGGGCTGCAGGGGGCAGGAGACAGGGCACGGGAGGGTCTTGGGGCAGTTCACTCATGTGGCTTTGACCCAGCATCTCCTACCCAGCCTCCCCCGGCCCCACCCCACCCCCAGCAGTGGGCAAGGCCTCGGAGGGCACTCACATTGATGTCCAGCTCTATGTACTGGTTAGAGATGAGAGGCAGTGTGGCCAGAGAGAATTCCACAGACCCGAGAGCCCGCAAGGGCACGAGGCCTGCTCGGGGAGAGGAGGGGGAAGACCCCGTGGACCCAGTTCCCAGTGGTAACTGGCCCCCCTTCCGTTTACTGAGGGCCCTGCGTTCTCCTGAGTACAGCACTCACTTGGGGGCCACGAACACCCTCACTTCACAGAGAAAACAACGGAGACTGAGACAGAGGCTGTCACCAGCCCACGGCTGCATTAGCCAGGGTCCCCGTTGTCCAGAGCTGGCGTCACTAGCCGCACTGCTGCCCTGACTCTTTAGGGACAGAACGCCACATATTGAGATGTGTCTGCCCCAACTTTCCTATCCTTATCCCGTTTACACCTTTTTATACTTTTCAAAGCTCGTCTCTGAACACAAAAGACGTCCGTGTCTCCATAAGACTCAGAGACACGGGTGGCCGCTGGGGCTGTGGGGCCTTGGGATCCTTACTTAACCTCTCTGGGCCTCAGTCATCTTGTTTGTCCAAATAATAGTAACGGTATCTGCCTCACGTTTCTGAGCATGCCGGACACACCACAGGTGCTCAGGAAGTGGCTTGAAGTCCCCAGCAGATGGAGACCTAGATGGCTGTGAGTCCCCACACCCTGCTGTGAGTCCCCTCACCCTGCTGTGAGTTCCCACACCCTGCTGACCCAGCCTCAGCCCAGACCTCCCCGCCAGGCCTCCTCAAAGTGGCGGCCCGTCAGTCTGGGGAGGACGTGAAGGATCCCGGAATCCCGCCCCTTCCTCTTCCCATGTCACCCCCACCCACTGGGGTGATGGGAAGGGGGTAGGAGACGGGCAAAGAGGAGGGGGCCGGGCCCCAACTTACTCAGCACATCCCCCAGGAGCTCGTTCACCACGTCCAGCACACAGTCCACCACAGGGCACAGCTGTGTCCAGAGGAGAGAGGTGTCACAGGAAAATAAGGGTGGGCCCCAGCCTGGCACAGGGCACAGCTGCATTTTCTATAAATATTTTGCCTTGTGGTCCCGGGGACCAAGGCAAGGCCGAATGTAGAGAAGGATGGGGGGAGGGCACGCAGAGCAGGGGAGGGGCTGGGGCTTGATGTGTTGGGAGGGCGGAGTGGGGGAGGCGGAGGGCCAGTTACATGGGCCCTGTCAGAAACCTCTAAGGATGCTGGGAGACAGGCTAGAGGCCAGTTAGGTTGTGTGGACAAGGCCTTCCCCTGCGGGACAAAGATAGCTATTCCTGCTGAGGTCTCAGGGTCACAGGCCCCTCCTGCCACACAGGTGGACACCGGGAGACCTAGCACCCAGACCCCAAAGAAGTGTGTCTCCCCCCTTCCGGCCCCTGCACCCAGTATCAGGCCCAGCTGGGGCGTTCCCCACACGCACCACCACGGGCTGACCGAGAACCCTGCGCTGTGCGAACTGGGACCGAGGAGGCGGCTTCCAGAACCCTGGGACCGCGCATCACAGGGTCTGAGCCCACTGAGCAGGAGCCTCAGAGCGGACCCAGACCAGCCCCTTCCTTCTACACCGGGGGCCGGAGAAGACAGGCAACCCGCCCACGGTCACAGCTGTTCTCGAAGAGCCAAGAGAGGGCTGTGTTTCTGTTTAAACTCTGGGACCTCAAACCCCACAGCCTCTGGAGCCGGGCAGGTCACAGAACTGAGAGGACATCGAAGGGGCTTGGACCTGTGGGAGAGCCACCGCCTCGGCGCCAACCCTGTGACCTGCGGGAAGGAATTTCCCGTGTGGCCGGGGCAGCTGATTGCACAAGAGAAGCCAGAAATAAGATCGTTCAGAGAAATCTCCAATCCCTAAATGCTAGGAATTAGCTCTTGTTCTCATAACCTCTTTGAGACACGCAAATCCCGTCTCGCAGCTAATTGTCCCGGAGACCCCAGTTAGGGGCCACGTTTCCAGCGCACCTCCCTCTTGCTGAAATCCACCTGAGACGGGGCCTGCTCGGGGTCCGTGCTGCCGGGAGCTTCCCTTCTCCCCCTGAGCTCCTTCCCGACTGGTTTCTTCAAGTCCAGGGCACTTTATCCAGCCTCAGGCACCCACGTCCATGCTACCCCTACAGGTGGCCTTCACAAGGACTCACAGGAGAGGTCCTGCCAGGACTGGGGGTCAGGAGGCAAACCCCTCCCTACTGTGTCCTCAGCGAAATAAGCCTTTGGCCAGACCAGCTTTCCTCCACTGTGGCTCGTGTCCCCTGGACGGCTGGGTGGCCACAAACACCCCGGAGCAGTTCTGTTGTCATCGTTGTTGTTGGTTCACATATTTACTTTTATTTAATTTTTAGGGTGACACTAGTTGACCTGATCTCAGGCCAGTTTTGTGTTCCTAGCTCTACAACACATCCTTTACGCTGCAGTCTGCTCACCCCCACCCCCAAGCCAAGCACACAGCAGTGTAATCATAACCTGCTGCTCTCATAAAGAATGAATATTCATGTATGTGATTTTCTGAACAGGTCTGCCAAGCCCAGGGAGGGCTCAGCTGAAAACCACCGAGTGACCAGGTTTAATTTAAAGCTAGTTTAGGCCCTGGCCGGTTGGCTCAGTGGTAGAGCATTGGCCTGGCATGCAGAAGTCCCGGGTTCGATTTCCAGCCAGGGCACACAGGAGAAGTGCCCATCTGCTTCTCCACCCCTCCCCCTCTCCTTCCTCTCTGTTTCTCTCTTCCCCTCCCGCAGCCGAGGCTCCATTGGAGCAAAGATGGCCCGGGCGCTGGGGATGGCTCCTTGGCCTCTGCCCCAGGCGCTAGAGTGGCTCTGGTCTCGGCAGAGCGATGCCCCCTGGTGGGCAGAGCGTCTCCCCCTGGTGGGCATGCCGGGTGGATCCCGGTCGGGTGCATGTGGGAGTCTGTCTGACTGTCTCTCCCTGTTTCTAGCTTCAGAAAAATACAAAAAAATAAATAAATAAAGCTAGTTTAAAGCGAAGTTTAAAGTCAGTAAGAATACAGGTGGTACAGACCGGGCAGGGGGAGGGGGAGAGAGAACTGGGAGCAGGAGAGTCAGCTCACGTGAAGCTGCAAGTTGAGGATTCAGAGGTCTGAGGATGGACTGTGCCAACCCCACCCCTTACAGACTCGCGGGCGGCAGCTGGGAGGCCGTGGGCAGGCCAGGATGGGATTACCGGTGGGCGTGGAAGGGAAGCACAGCTTAATCCTGCCAGGCACGCCCAGGGGAGGAGAGGCACAGCCCCAATGGAGGGGAGTGCCAGGCCCGAGGCCCCCACACTCACCAGTCCCGGCAGCACCTTGAAGAGCGTCTGCTGCACAACCCCAAGGAGCGGTGGGGGCAGCAGCCTGGGAAAAGCGAGAAGTGCAGGGGTGTGGCCATCACAGGGGACAGCGCCAACCTGGGTCACAGGCCGGGTGGGCCCTGGGGGCTCTGGATACCTCTCCTGTCCATTCTTGTTGGGGTCGACTGGGGCGTTGGAGACTGGGTTTAAAATCTTGGCTCTGACACAACATGAGGCCCAGGGGAGAATTTCAGTTCCCCCATTTGTATAGTACCCGCCTTACAGAGTTGTTGCAGCCAAGATTAAACGGGAGTATGTAGGTATCAGGGACACAACCTCTGCTCAAATAAATGTTTCCTTTGTCTCCTCCAACATTTGTAGATAAGTGACATTTGAACCCAGAACAGCACCTGACTTAGAGTGAGCGTGCAATAAGTATTTGTTAAATGAATGAATATTTGTTAAAGGAATGAATGGATAGATGGATGGATGGATGAGAGGATGGCATGCGGATGAGAAGTGCAGGTAGATGGGCACAGGTCTGTTCAAAGATGACAGGGGGACAGAGGGAGGGGTGACAACCACAGAACCATCAACCACAGGACACCAACGCCATCCTGGGCTCCATTCCCTCCAAAGCCAACTATCTCCCGGAGGAGCAGGAGGGAGCCAATGGGCTTTAAGAGCCCCAAAGACCCTGTCTAGAACCCCCTTCTGGATTCACCCTACTCCTGGGAGCTAAAACAGAGCTGTCTGATTACCTGTCGCTGCTCAGGGCCACCTGACAAAGTCGGGGCAGGTGTGCGATTAGGCCTGGAATGTGGACACTAACAGGGGAGACACAAAGTGCGAGGCAGGGAGGGGGCAGGTGCCACTGAGGCTAGGTGCAGAGGCCCGAGTCCAGAGACCACCCCCCTCCATCCCTGCCTCAATCTGCGTGTGTGACCTGCGTCACACACAAGACACATCCCTTGTCTTCAGTTGTCCCCTGGGAGTGATGATTCAACACAAGTGTAGAGGGGGCCACTGTGTCCTGAACAGTTGGGGGAAGGGACAAATGTGAGAGCCCTTTAGATCATCAAATATAAGTCCTCATTACGCAAATGGGGACACTGAGGCCCAGACAGGGCAGGGGGGTTCCCTGGGGGTCACACAACAAGGCAGGGGCAGAGCTGGGTCTCTGATATGTTGAGAGCAGGGACTGAGATGCTGGCACGGGGTGCCCTGCTCTCTCTGGGACAGGGGACCGCAGGATCTCAGGGGCGTGAGAAGGGGGACACCAGGCGTGGGTGGTACAAGCTGCGGGCTAAGCCAGAGTCCCTGTCCCTGGTGGGTCTCATTGTAGGGTGAGGAACGGGACCGGCTGGTGGTGGAGTGAGTTCCGGCTCCCGAGAGACCCCGGAGATGCCAATGCGCGCGGGCTCGAACCCGCGGACTCACCCCGAGAGCAGGCTGATGTGGCCCAGGAGCGTGCTGCAGCGCTTGAGGACAAGGATGGGCGAACCCCGCGAGCTCATGCCCAGAGCCACCCTCGACGACACGTTCACCTCGGCTGCCAGCTGCAGGAGGCCCCCGAGGGGCCTGCGAGACCAGAGGCTGGGGCGTGGTTGGGCTACCAGGCCCCACCCACCAGGCCCGCTTAGCCACGCCCACTCGGCGCTTGGACCCGGATGGGGGGCCCTTTGAGTGGTTTAGCCTCCATGTCCTCCTCTCACCCTCTGCCTCCCTGCACGTCCCCCATCTTACACATCCCTGAACCTTTTTCCTTCCCCTCTTCACTGAGCTCCGAACAATGGGGTGAGGGTCTCCAGGGGCATGAAATGGAAGTCCCTGGGGGTCAGTGGGATGGAGGCCCCTGGGAAGGGGTAATGGGTTGGAATCCAGGAAGGGAACAGTGGTGTGGAAGTCCTTTGGAAAGGAACTAGAGTGGGAGGAAATGGGGGGGGGGCACGGGGTGGATGTCAGGGATAATAGGGCAGGGACCCCCAGTGAGCAGCGGCGTGGGGCGGGGAGTAATAGGGTAGAGGTCCCCGGGGCGCACTCACCCGGAGCCATGCAGGCCCACCTTGGTGTGCAGGTTCAGCTGCACCCCAAACCCCGGCAGCAGCTTCAGCGACACCTTTGGCAACGTGAGTTCCTCAATTTTCACCCTGGGATGGAAGTCAAGGGGAGAGCCCCCAGCGCCAGGCCCTTAGTGCCTGGGACGTCCCAGAGCGGCCGAGCCTCTCTGTTCTCTCGGGTCTGTCTCCCATTCCCACCTCGAAGCTGTAAGTTCCGATGTGGACCCAGTTATTTCGCTTACCTGGGCTTCAGTTTCTTCATCTATAGAGTGGGGCAATACTACTTGTCCCAACGACAAGCGAGATAACGCAGGTGCTCGGTAAATGCAGCAGCAGCATCCTCATTGGAGGCTCAGTGAGTTAGAGCCTTCTCTGCACCCTTTCTCCAGGGCCTCAGCCCTGGTTTGGTCTCTGGCCAGGATCATGGTCCCTCTACTCCCAAACTCTGGCTCTTATATAAACAGGCAACCCAAATGGATTCCCAAACTCCCAGGTTCATTATTTTCTCTGTCCTGTACGTCTCCCTCCTGGCCATTCCCTCTGTCTAAAACATTCTTCTCTTGACTCTCCTTCCATTCTGCCTCCGCCTTCAGCTAGCTGACACCTCTCAACTCTCCTGACTTTAGCTAGGGCATCCCCTCCTCCAGGAAGCCCTCCTCCCTGCATCTCTGACTCAGGTAATTAATTGCCCTCCTCTGAGCCAGCTTCCACCTGCTGCCTGGGCCGCCTCCATCACCACCCTGAGCTGACAGGATTGTCACTGTTGGGATCTGCCTTCTACTGGGGGCTCTCTGAAGCAAGGGGGATTCTGCAGGGGGAGGGGGACTGGATTTATGAATAATAACAAGAGTTAATATTTATTGATCATTTAGTGTATGCAGCCTTCCAGTTTAGCTGCTTGACACAGATTAATTCACATTCCCGGCAGCAACCCCAATGCAAAGCTGCTCAGAGTACAGCCAATAAAAGACGGCAGTTCAAATCCTAGCTCTCCTAACAAACTGCACGACCTCGGGCAAATCACATTGCTGTTGTGTGCCTCGTTTCCCCCGTTGTAAAACAGGGATAGCGACAATAGCAGCCACAGCGACACACACTGATCCTCGAGCAACATCAGTCCCAGCCCTTACCAGCTCCCTTTCCAGTTTGCTGTTTTGGGAGGGGGACATCCATTCCTTCTTCTCCTCCCAGCCCCCCCGTTTCCTCCTGTGCGGTGACTCTTCCCCATACCCTGGCTCCTGGCCTTCTGCCTTCAGTCCGGAACCTGCCATTTGACCGTCCCCTGATTCACCACCGGCCGTGCACTGGTTCCCACCTGCTTGGGACGGGCCGTATATATAGCCTGTGGTTAAACCCCCGCTGCCGTCACTCCCTAGCTGCGTGAGCTCGGACTCGTCCTTTCACTGCCCAGGGCCTCAGTCTCCTCGCCTGTTAAATGCGACTGATAACAGCCCTACCCCTGGATCCAGCGGGATAATTCAGTTACAATGCTTAGCACCGTGACAGGTCCACGGAAAACCCTGGCTAGATGGTATAAAGTCCTAAGTATGAGTTACTGGATGGTTTCATTCATTCATTCAAAAATATTTTTTGAGCCTTTCTTATGCGTGAAGCACTATTTGTGGTACAGGGGACATAGCAGTGAACAAGTCAGACAGAAGTTCCACTCTTCCTGGGGTTTCTAATCTAGCGGGGGAGCTGGGGGGCAGGGGAGTGATATGGCCCCTGGAGAACGTGACGGAAAGCAGGGGACACAAAGGGCTGGGCAGGGCAGGGCTCTGTGGGGCAGACCCCTGAAGAAGAGGAGGGGGGGGGACCATGGGATACCGGGATCAGCCCGGAGAGACCGAGCAGCTGGCCCAGGTCACACCGTGAGTATCTGGAATCGACCCCGGAGTGGAACACTTGACTTGAGGGGCTTGAGGCCATTCCCATCTTGCCTGACATGCAGCGGACTCATTAGTTTCTCACTTGGGTCCTAGGATTCCCTATTCAGGGTTTCCCACATCACCCCTACCGCCTGACAACAAACTAAAAGGAAATTACCTCCACTCTATACCCTGAACTAAAGGAACGCTCAGCCTTCCTGCAGGGCACACGGTAGGTCAAGAGACCATACTTCAGGGACTTACCCAGAGATCTTCTGGACAACACCAAAAACCCCGCCGTGGCCCAGCAGGCCTCCGCCTCCCAGCAGCCCCCCGGAACCCAAGAGGCCCTGGTTCACTGATGCGACTGTCCCCAGCACGTTCTGCAGAACGGCCCCCCCGACCAGCGAGTTCTGGATGGCTGCGGAGAGGATGGGGAGAGAGAGGTTTATTTTACAGATGAGGAAACTAAGGCCCAGAGAGGAGCAGAGACTTGCCCAGAGTCACATAGCAAACCACTGAGGCCAATTGTATAACTAGGGCTCCTGGCTCTGGGCCACCCAGTAGGAGGACAGTAGCAAAGGCGGGAACACACAGCCACCAGGGGGGGGAGTAGGCAAGCTCTGCTCCTCCTAGGCACCCCTAACCTGTGTGCAGATTGTGAGAAGGGCAGGACAGACAGACGGACAACCTTGTGGAGGTTGGGACGGATGGGGACAGCCTCCCGGATGGGCCAGCAGGCTGGTCACAGGGTCAATGGTTTATGTTCATGACTGCTCTACTATCCGTGAGACCGTTACCCCGTGTGGTTGGACCCTGGAGCACAAAATGCCTGGTAGAGTTCCCGCATCCCAGAAATAGGAGATGGCCAGCACTCGTCTCTTGACCTCCTCAACCATACTCACCCCCACCCCTGAGGCAGCACAGCCCCGCCTTGCCTCAGCCCCTCACGCACCCCACATCTCAGAAGGAGGCGAACTACTACTCGCTCACTGGCGTCTGCGAGCACACCGTTAACTGAGCTCTTGAAGCAGTTGAGAATCGCAGCCTGTTCTCACCTGGTACCGAAAGCAGAGGCTCTAAGCGAGGCAATGCGTCACACACACTGCAGCTGGACCCCTCACTTAACTGTCCCCCACGGGCTCACCTTTGCCGAGTTCATCCTTGTCGATCCGAGCGAGTGTGCCCACCGTCTCAAGCAGCCCCTGGCACGGAGTTGCCAGGCCCCAGAGGAGAAGCAGGGTCCACATGCCCAACATGATTGGCGGCGGCGGCACACCTGTCGGGGCGGAAGCAGGACCTCTGAGGCTCTGAGCCCCTCCTCTGCCCGGGGCCTTCCTCTCCCTGCGCCCCATCGCCAGCCTGTGGCGCTCCCGCTGGCCTGGCACAGTTCCAGTTCAGCTCCACTCCCAGAAAAGCCCTCTCCACCAAATGCGAACAGCAGCCACCTGGTGACCCGCAGGGCACAGCCGCTCTGTGCTCACTCTGCAGTCTCCGGGGCACTTTCCCATCCTCTCCCTCAGGGGACCTCATTTCAGAGACAGGAAAACTGAGGCAAAGAGAGGGAAACGGACTTGACCGGAGTCACAGGGCTAATCAGCGACAGGGCCAGAATTTGAGCCCAAGTCCGTCTGACTTAAAATGTCTCATTTCTCTCCTGGGCTCCCACCTCCATCCCAAATGATGTTAAAGAAAGGAATAGGATGGGAGGTGAGGTCATGGCTAACTTACTAATGTCAGAGAATATGACTTTTCTTTATGGAGTTCCATATTTGCCCGCTCAATCCCATCGCCTTCTATCCCCTCACGTCACTCCTTCTTAAACCCCACCCCCGGCTGCTCTCGGGGTAGAACATAGGCTCCTTACTAGTACCCACTCTGCCTGCCTCTTTGAACTTCTCGGTCTTAAGCATGGCAAGCTCCTTTCCACCTCAGGGCCTTTGCACAGGCTGTTCCTTCTGTTAGGAAGGCTCTTCCTCTGGTTCTTTTCATGATTGACTCCTTACCCTTCGAGGTCCAAATCCTTAAAAAGCCATCCCTCCTTAGCCTTATCTAAAGAAGCCCGTCTGTCACTGAACCTCGCCCTGAATTTTTCTTTTTAGACATTCACCACAGCTCTCAATTAGGCTTTGTTGCTTACGTCCTTGTTTGCCTTGAAAGCTCCTAGGGGGCAGGGACTGTGTCTAGGGTCTCCACGCGAGGTTGTGTGCTGGAGAGAGTGCCTGTTGAGGGGCAGGAGGGGGTGAAAGCCCTCCCCTGCCCACAGTCTGCCCTGGCACTGGCTGTTTCTGCCCAGAGAGCATTTTTCACTACAGTACGTAGGGTTGCGCATGAACCGGCAGCAGTCTTAGCAGTGTCTGCTAGTATCAGAGAGGGTCCCCGTAACCTCAGCGTCTCTCATACAAGGAAAGATTCCCACAATGGGAAACCAGCTGGCTTAGAGAAGAATGGGTACCCCTCTGGCGCTGGCCATGGGACAATTCTGTCTCCAGCCCACCCATCCTTGCCTTTGTTCCTCCCTAAGCCCCAGTTTTCACATCTGTAAAATGGGTTTTCTCTCCTATCACCCTCTAGGGACCCCCAGTGCCCTCCTAGGGTGAGGTTTTTCTGTGCCTATTATTCAGATGGGCCAGCAGGCTGGTCACAGGGTCAGTGGTTGGGGACCTGGCTAAGGCCAGGGCTGTCTTACCCTCTCCTGCAGCTCCACGCTGGGTGGGTGGAGCTTCCCAGCCTCTTGTCGGGTCCTCCACTCTCTCAGGACTCGGGGAGGCCCTTATATGCCCACAAGGGCTCTGGGGACACAAAGGGGGCACAGCCGCCAGGAACCCGTCAATGTGTCATGTCAGAAGCAAATTGCGGTTTTCCCTGCGGGCCTGGCTAAGCCTTCCTTCTGAAGGAGAGAGGAAGGGGAGTGGGGAGCCGGGGTCAGTGCCCAGGGGCTGCGGAGGCAGCCTCCTCCCCCAGGAGCTGGGGGATGGTCTTGAACATCCAGCCCATTGTAGGGTCTCCCACCAGGGTTCCCCAAGGGCCACCCTCATGGCACAGAATCTGCCAGGCCTCCCCACCTCCCAGCTAAGGACCAGGGAGGGAAGGGAAGAGCTTAAGGCTGCTGGGTTCTCTGACCCTCTTCCCCCGGGTCCCACACCTGGCAAGGACGTGGCCCTGGGGGGCCTGGAGAGAGGAGCTCTGCTCCAACCCCCGCCACCCCAAGGCCCAGTGTCCCCCAAGTTCCAGAGCCTGCTGTTTTGTTCCCTTCCTGAGCCTGGGGCAGATGGTGGAGAGAAATGCATTCATTCTTCTGCAAGCATTTGTAGAGCGCCTACTGTGTGCTAGAGGCTAGGGATACACTTGTAAACAAGAGACAAATCCCTTGCCTGGAAGGAGATGACCATAAAATACAGTGAAAATAAAATTTTTTCTGGCAGCTGCATTTTTTAAAAAGGTAAAAAAAGAAGAAGGAAATTCATTTTAATGGTGTAGTTTCTTGAACCCCATATATCCAAAATACTAATATTTGATATGTGATCAATGTAAAATTATTAATGAGGTGCTCTACATTTTTTTTTCTCATGCCAAGGCGGTGACATCTACTGACAGGACAGCAAACTTGGACTTGCCCCATTTCAAGCACTGAGGCCCCTCATGTGGGTATTGGCCATCGTGTTGGGCAACACAGCTCCAGAGGGACCAGACAGGTACACGATACAGTGCATCAGAGGCTGGGGACAGGGAAAGGGGAGGGGAGGGGTGCAGTTTTCAAATGGTGTTGGGGGGGGGGTGTCTCAGATTGGAGCAGGAGGAAAGGGAGTGGGCCAGGCATATAACTGGGGAAGAGCCAGACAGGCAGAGGGAAGGGCAGGTGCAAAGGCCCTGAGGCGGCGGTGTGTCCGGGAACCACAGAGAGACCCTCTGTGGTGGAGGGGCGTGGGGGACACGGGGCCAAAGAAGTGACAGGCCCTGCAGGTTCTTGTACAGACTTAGAGACTTCAGCTTTTGTTTGCAGCTATTGGCTCAGGTATTCCCCTCCTCCAGGAAGCCCTCCTGATCCCCAAGCTGGCTACGATCCCACAGCCCTCTGGGATTTCCTCTCTCTCTCCGGAGTCTGTGACATGCCAGGTGGTAACCGTGTTTCCGGGTGTTTGTGGGTCTGTCTCCCGCCTGGTGGGGCGGGGAGGAGCGGCGGTATTGGCCCGGTCCATCTCATAACCTCGGAACCCCTGACCACACCATGTTCGTCCTAGTGACTTCAGAAACCGAGCCATAAATATCCACACCATACTTACCAGATAATACACCTCGAATTAAAAGATAAAGCACATACAGAGCAGGGCCCTGATCACAAGTGTATACACAGTTCCATGCACTCTCACAAACCTGGTACCCCAGGAGGCCCCTGGTCTCCCCCCAAGTCACTGCCCACCCAGGGCCACCACGGTCCTGACCGCTCACACAGGGGCTGAGCCCAGGATGCCCTGGAGCATCACAGAAACGGGATAACGCATTCTGTGCCCTTCCGTGGACGGCTTCCCTCACACGCGGTGTCTATGAACTTCACTCACGTGTGTGGGGCCAGGGTCTGTTCTTCGCCGTGTCCGCCCCTCCACCGCGTGAGTTCTCCACGGCGTGTTAGCCTCTCTCCCGTCTGGAGGCTCTCCGGTTGTTGGCCTCGATGAAGGAGGCGGCTGTGAGCGTTCTTGTCAAGTCTCTCTGTGAGCATGCATCTTTCTTTTTCTCTTTCTTCTCTGGGGTAACCAGCCAGGAGCAGGGTGCTTGGTGGTAGTCGTGTGTGCACAGGTTCGGCTTTCCCAGGCACTACCCGGGCTCCCCAAAGTGTCTCTGCCCCCCCCCCCCCGGACCGGACTGGCAGCCCGGGAGTCACTGCCCCGCGCCACCTCCCACCAGCCCTGGGGACCTTGAGTATTTTTAAGGAGGAGGGAAAGTTAGCGCCTAGCATTTACGGAGCACTTCCTGTCTACAAGGCGCTGACACGTGTGAATTCGTGTGGTCTCCACAGCGGCCTGTGAAGTCAGCACAGTCATTATGTCCCTGTCTCACACTTAGGGAGCTGATACTCCGCCAGGGGAAGCCACTGGTCCCACCCGGGTCACACAGGAGTCCGGCCAGGCCGTCTGACTCTCACGCTCAGCAGCCCAGCCTCTTGGGAGGGTGGGAGATGCTATTTAGTTTCTGGTGTGCCTGGTCCTCCCAGTTCCTTCCGGACCCCACCCCGGAGGATGCTCTGGCCCCGGCCAGCTCCCCAGACACCTGCAAGTCCCCCCACCCCCACCCCGGCACCCAAGCCGAGTCAGCGAGCGGGCCTGCCCATAGGAAGGAGTTCATAAAGTACACATCTTGGCAACCCTGACTCGACAGGCCATGGTTCGAGGGCCCGGGAACGGCTCTACGTGTTTAACAAGCCTCTTGAGCAATCGGATGTGCAGACCTTCTCAGAGTCCTAGTGAGGGTGCTGGGGAGCCACGGAAGGGATTAGAGCAGGAGAAGGACTCGATGCGGAGAAATACTCCAGGGCATTAGCTCTTAGAGTGACGGCTCTGGAGACAAAATCCCTGGGGTTCGAATCCTGACTCTGTCTCTCACTATAGAGTGACTAACCTCACAGAGCCGGAGTTTCCCCGTCTGCGAAATGGGCTGACAGTAAAGGTGCCCACCCTGACCTGGTGGCCTGGCTGTGGGAGCAGGCATCCTGGAAATGGACTTTAGAGCGCCGAGGGCGGGTGCTGAGGGCGGGTGCCGAGACACTGAGACGCCAGTGAGCCCTGGGAGGCCGTCCTGGGTACCTGAGCTGAGCGTGGGCTGGGCAGGGGAGGGGACCGGTGTGGACACGGGCTGGGCAGGGGAAGGGACCGGTGTGGACACGGGCTGGGCAGGGGAGGGGACCGGTGTGGACACGGGCTGGGCAGGGGAGGGGACCGGTGTGGACACGGGCTGGGCAGGGGAGGGGACCGGTGTGGACACGGGCTGGGCAGGGGAGGGGACCGGTGTGGACACGGGCTGGGCAGGGGAGGGGACCGGTGTGGACACGGGCTGGGCAGGGGAGGGGCCCGGTGTGGACACGGGCTGGGCTGGGGAGGGGACCGGTGTGGACACGGGCTGGGCAGGGGAGGGGACCGGTGTGGACACGGGCTGGGCAGGGGAAGGGACCGGTGTGGACACGGGCTGGGCAGGGGAGGGGACCGGTGTGGACACGGGCTGGGCAGGGGAGGGGACCGGTGTGGACACGGGCTGGGCAGGGGACGGGACCGGTGTGGACATGGGCTGCGCAGGGGACGGGACCGGTGTGGATGCAGATGCCGGGAACCTCGTGCTGCCTTTGTCTTCCCTCGTATGGGCCGCCTGGCAGGCCCCTGGGTGGCGATAGCTGGGGGCCCAAGGTCAAACACCTCAGTCAGTCTCGCACCCTGCCTGGACCTTGGTTTCTTTGAAAGGAGATGTTGGATTCCACTGCTGAGTGTGGTATGGCAGGGCCGGGAGGAGACCGGTTCAAGTCCCAGCTCCGCACGTGTGTGTGCCCGGGGGGGACCGGTCATTTCACTTCCCAAAACTGCCACTTTATCGTCTAACATTGGGGGAGTCCTGGAAGGTGAGCAGTGCCCACAGGCACAGAACTTCCAGCCTTGCCTCCCCAGCGGGGGCGCCACAGTGCAGGGTTCCTCTTGCCAGCCTCGCCCCATGCTCTGCCCAGGGTAAATCTAGGGTAACTGACACTCAGAGAATGTTGAAATCAGATTAGAGGCCAGAGCATCGAACTCCTCTCCCACTTTACGGATGGGAAAACTGAGGTTCAGAGAGGCACTGCGGTTTGCCCAAGGCCACAGTGTGTTCCTGAATCCCACGGCTTTGTGCCTGGGGAGGGTGGTGGGGAGGCTTTGGGTGGCCCCGAGTGTGCTGTGTGAACACCCAAGGCTGGGATGGGTGCGTGGCGAGGGTGCCCCTGACGTGCCCAGGTTGGGCAGCAGCCACCGTGGGTTACCCAGGCGTCGGATCTGCCTCAAGGCTGCCATTGTCTCAGAATCAGGGAAACGACAGGTGGTGGGATTAGGGCTGAGGGTGAGGGACAAGGGGATGGCCCTGGCATCCGGAGAGAGGCGCGGGAGGGCCCGCCTTCCTCTGTGGCATGGGCCCCGGGCCAGGCCGCGGCAGAGCCCGCCTGCCAGGGTCCCGTCAGCGCCAGGAGCACGGGCCTCCAGACCCGGCCGCTGGCCACACACCCCGGACACCGGGGCGTGTCCGGACGTGGACCCCTGCCCTTCCCAGGCCTGGCCAGACTCCCCGCCTACGAAGACTCACCCCCGTGGAGGCATTCTGACAGGTGCGCACAGACATCCACCCCGATGCATGCCCACCGCCCCAGTTTCCAGCACTGAAGCACCCAAGTTTTGGATTGTATTTATTTTTATTTTTTTACGTCCTAGCAAATGACACTGATTTTTAGGGTCCATGTAAAACACATTTATTTTAAAATGTATTTTTAACTGCATTATGTGTGAACAAACATTTACTTGTACAAAGAGTCGATTTAAAGAACAGTACCAGGGTCAATCCCAGAGAGGAGAGGGGCACGTGTGACAAATACTGGGGATGAGCCTCACGTGAGTGTCGTCTGTGAGACGTGGAAACACCCTCAGTACAGTTGACGTACGAGTGAACACGGGACACACAGCCACACGCAGACCTGGACAGACACCAGAGGTCTTCTCACACACGAACTCCCACAATCGGACCCCTGCATCTGCAGACGGGCCAGGCTGCTCGATCCATGAGCCATTTATGCTGTCACCTGCTCAGAGAGGCAAACGCTGGCCCATGGTCCCGCACAGTTACCGCCCCCCTCGCCCCACACCTGCAGAGACACGCCGGCTCACATCTCTCTCAGCCTCCAAAACTTCCCTGTGGCTCCCATTTACCGAGCCCTCACTTTGTGCCCGGCCCTGTGCGAAGCACTTTTCCATGATTTAATTCATTTAATCCTCATGACAACCCTGCTGAGGTCGGTACTGTCACTATTCCCATTTTACAGGTGAGAAAACTGAGGCTCAGAGAGTGGAAGTGACTTGCACACGGCACACAGTAGCGAGGAGGCAGAGCTAGGATTTGGACCGAGGCAGACTGGCGCCAGAATTCTAATCTAAGCTCTGTCCCCTGACTTGCCAAGTGGCCCTGGGCTAGTTGTTCCACTTCTCTGAGCCTTAGTCTCTGCATCTGTGAAGTGAGGACATCCTCCTCCCTCTCACCTGTTGTGAGGGTGAAAGAATGTGACGTGAGCAGGACTCCTGGGTCCGCTCCGGGCTTCTACAGGCTCCCTATGAACAGGGCCATCCTCAGCTTACCGCTACTTGGGGGCCAGCAGCTAAGGTGTGTGGGAAGGGCTTTGCCACTTGCTAAACTGCGTGACCTCAGGCAAGGAAGATGACCTTGCTGTGCCCTAGTTTCCCATCTGTAAAGCAGGGAAGGCAACCTCTCCTTCTTCCCATAAGGTCATTGTGAGTATTGAATGAACATGGCGTTCGGTAACAGGTGCTCCCTATATGCTCAGGCCTGCCCCAAGGCTGTGACCAGCTTTTTTTAGACCCCAAGTTGGGCTCAGTCCCCAAAACACACCAAAGGAAGGAAAAGCCACACGTGGATTTGCTACAAATAACAAGGTCAAAACATTAGATGTTTGTGAGGGCCTTTCTCCTTTTTATTGCAGCGTCCCCAGCCCAGGCCCCTCCCCAGGTCCCTCCTGTTCGTTCCTTGTTAAAGGAGGCAGCCAATGGGGGTGGGGCGCCAGGCCCACCCGGCCCCAATTCCCAATTCGGGCTCCTCCACGGCACCCAGCCGACTGGTCGTGTGCGGGCACTGGCAGCTGACTCCCGTCCCGGTCAGTCCAGCTTCAAGTCCATCACCAGGGCATTCTGGCAGGAGGCAAAGGGCCAGGCGGGCATGGAGGGAGCAAAGATGGGGCCACCCGGGCGCAGAACGGGATGGACCGGGGCCGCAGCCAGGGAACGGAAGCCAGTGTTTAAGAGCAAAGGATGAATGAGGCTGGCCCTGTGATCCCTCCCCTCTCTGAGCTTCGGTTTTCTCAGTGATCGCGTGGGGACAAGCACCCCTACCTCCCACACTGGAGAAGCAGCATGAGCAAAATGCACATGCAATGCCCTACGCGCAATGCCTGGCATGCGGGGGAAGCTAATACTGATTGAGCACTTACTGAATGGCTTTAGGTGAAGTATCTCTGTGAATGGTCATTACAGTGCTCTGGGGCAGGGACCCGTGCTACCACCCTCATCTCCAGCACAGAAAAACAGAGGCGTAGAGAAAGGTGGGGTAGTCTGCCTGCGGTAGCAGAAGTCACGTTTCCTTCTGGGGAGCCCCTCGGCCCAAGGGGGGCCAGGTTCTGACAGGCGGGCACCGCTCAGGGGCTGGCAGGATGGTACTGGTGGCCCCAGCCCTCCTGAGCTCCCCTCCCTCCACACAGAGAGAGGCAGGCTTTCACTCATCACTCATTGGCGGAAAGTGTTGAGTGACATGGCCTTCCCCAGTTCCTTTCCTCACCTCGACTATGTCCAGCTCTGCCAGGTTGTAATTGATGTCCAGGAAGTCTGGCAGTGGAAGCCCGACTTGGAGCACACCTGAGAAATACAGTGAGAGTCGTGTCAGCCTGACTGCTCTGCAGTTGATTAAGGAGTGGCTGCCTGCAGCAGAGTAGTGGGAAACCGTGCTGTGATCGATTCATGATGTCTGCTGGCTACACAGGTATAGATTGCATAGGCCAGATTACCATGTATTGACATCCCAGGTCTGGGTTAATATCTGACTCAGGGTGTGGGGTCAAGGGTCAAGGGTCCCAAATTGTAGGAGGGGGTCTTTGTCCCTAAAGAGGTGACATTAAGACTACATTAGCCCCAAAGACTCAGCAATAACTATTCACTCCCTTTTAGCTTCCCCCATCTGGGGCCAGTGGAGGGGCTTTGGGACCAGCAAGGTGGCCTTCCTCTCTGCTCAGGGTGCTCCTGGGCACCGGCGAAAGCAAAGCCTGTGGGAGCCCTCACCATTGACAGCCGGGACGCAGGCTTCTCGGAGAAGATGGGTGACAACGCCAGTCAATGCCTTCTCCTGTGGGGGGGAGGGGAGAGAAGAGAGAACATACCCACGTCCCATCATTCGATTCAACTCAACAACAGTTTTCAGCCCTCAGTCCAACTGGGTCTGGGGACCACAGGAATGAATATTAGAGACACAAATAACTTGCCCAGCTGGCCTCAGAATTGGGCCTGCCCCTGTGTAACTATAGGCTGATGCCTGTGACCTCTGCCTAGTCCCTGTTCAGGGGACATGTGGGCCTTGGGTCAGGGTGCAGGCCCAGAGGAATTCAGGAGACACTGGAGGCTCGAGGTCCCCACTCCTGCTCCTACAGAAAACTTAGTAGCTGTGATCAGCCGTTCACTCACTACCTGTCCGCACCTCAGTCTCTCCATCTGTGGACGCGTAATATAACCGCACCCACTCCCGTGGCTTCAGTGGGTTTGGGTAAAACACAGAGCCCAGAACATTGTTCAGTAAGTACCATTGTTGTTGATATTATTTCTAGCACGTGGGTCACGTTCTGTGTTGGGCTATGAGGCTACAGAGACTAATAAAAAGGAAAGTGAGGTCAACCAAGCCAGCTCAGGCTGATGCTATGCATGGCAGTGTTTTTAAAAACCAATCCAAGGAGCCTGACCTGTGGTGGCACAGTGGATAAAGCATGGACCTAGAAATGCTGAGGTCGCCGGTTCGAAACCCTGGGCTTGCCTGGTCAAGGCACATATGGGAGTTGATGCTTCCAGCTCCTCCCCCCTTCTCTCTCTCTGTCTCTCTCTCCTCTGTCTCTCTCCTCTCTAAAAAATGAATAAATAAAGTAAAAATAAAAAATAAAATAAATAAATTTAAAAAAAAAAAACAATCCAAGGAGATGTCCGGATTCTACCTGGAAAAGGAAACAGGGACTCAGAGAGCCTGAGTGACCTTCCCAAGGTCAGGACTCGAAACCCCACAGTGACCTGTTCTGTTTACTTTGCCTTCATTTCGGGGCCTTTCCCTACAGTCCCAAGAGAGACTAGGCCCAGCCTTGCCACACGAGGCAGAAGCACTTGGGACACTTACATTGAAGGCCCCAATCGATGAGGACACCCGGGACAGGCTCAGTAATCTGAGGGGCACAAGGAAACAAGGAGGGAGAGGTCAGGCTGAGCCACTGCCCCTGGCCCCGGAGAAAGGGGATCTCAAACACTCCAGCCCCTACCCCATGCAGAAGTTCCTCTATGTCTTCCAATTGGGTGTTTATTATAAACCTCTGCTTGCCTGATATCTTTGATGGGGCCCTCACTACCTTTCATTACAGCCCATCCCGTTACCCACAGCTCAGACCACTGCCTCCTCTCATTGGTCCTGACTCTTCCCTCGGGGACCCTTAGCCATGTCTATTGCTCCTGTCCAAGGCCAGCTATGCAGAGATCTGCCACCCAACTTATTAGTCTCGGGTCCTTGAAGGACACAGAGTTAGGACCCCTCACCCAGCCTCATCCCCCGCATGGTCTCCAATAGGCACTAATCCACGTTGGCTCCAGAATAGGCCACGCAATGCTCATCTGGTGGCTTTATCTTCCCAGCATCTGTTCTCTAGTCCAGTAACAGATCCTCCGTTTTCTCCTTCATTACAAGACATTCAGGTGGGGCTGAACCCAGAGCCCCCAGCCTGGGCACATGACCCAAGCCTGACCAATCAGAGCATTCCAATCAGAGCAGTCATGGTGATTAGCTTAGGGTTGGCCGTGTGACCCATGGTAGACCACTGAGAAGCAGCTTTGGCAACTTTGTTAAAACTATTAGACAATGAATGAACATCTTAAAGGTACAACTAGGATGTTGACGTGAGATAGTGAATGTGGTGTATGTAAGTAGCTGGAGCCTCACATGTAGATGGCGCTCTATAAATGTTAGCTGTTATTAGCATAAGGAAAGGCTGTCTGGAGGAAGCAGCAATCGAGCAATCGAGCTAGGCGCTTAGTGGCAATGGGACGGTATGGGCAAAGGCCTATTAAACGGGAAAGGGACATGCGTGGGCCCACGATTAGACCTACTGTGCAAGACCCTAGTGGAACAGTGCGAGCAGTGGAGAGAGAGTTTGAGAAGAGCCTTGAGTGCCAGGCCAAGATCTGAGAACAAATCATAGACAATGGGGAGCCACTGAGGGTTCTAGAGCAAAGCCAAGATCTAAGAACAGATCATAGACAATGGGGAGCCACTGAGGGTTCTAGAGCAGGAACAGTGACCGGGTCGGCCTGGCCGTGTGGACTGTGCCGGATGGATCAGAGAAAGACCCTGGAGCAGGAAAACGACTGGTGTTGGCAATGCCCGGGCAGGGAGGGGTACAGGGATGCCAGCTTGGGCAGCAGACTCTACCTGTTCAGAGAGGTGGTCATCTGCAGCCGGTCCTCATGCACTGAGTACTGAATTTGCAGGTTGAAGTGCTGGCATGGGGGGGAAGAGAGAGAAGGCGGTGGGCCCTCTATCAGGGCTGGTAAAACCGGAAGTTCTACCACCTTCCCATCCACCGCTACAGCCAGATGGCGAGGGTCTTCCACTCTGCCCATCTCATCTCCAGGAACTGAGCCCAGCGGTCTCCCCATGACCCGGGCCCCGGCTTCTCATCCCTCCTGGTACCTGGCCCAGGACAGCACCCTCAAAAATACCTGGCACATTTATAGATTCCTGTTCACACCCTGTGACCTCTGCCTGGAGTGGCCCCCATCACCAGCCTCCCCAACATTAACCCCTTTCCTGGCCTCCTCTTGCTCACCCTTCAACTCCCCACTCAGGTCTGTCTCCTCTGGGAAGTAAGTCCTTTGTGATTCCCTCAAGGATCCCCCTGGGATCTCTCCAGGTTCCTGTGGTCCCCCTGTGGAGCCCTTACAAATGCTAACGGTTGTTGAAGGGAGGGAGGGAGAGAGGGAGGAGAGAAAAAGGAAGGACTACCCTACTGACCCTCAGTGTGCTGATCTTTCTAGCCATTCAGAGTCTCAGAGGCAGAGCTGAGGGTCAGACACCAGACGGCAAGGTCTGGCAGGTTCGGACCACGCGATTGAGATGAACTAAGAACCCTTCAATCCATTACTTGGCTACCAGCTGAAATCCCACCTTCCAACAGGTTGGGCTTAAATGGGGAACAGATTCTACGCACCGCTTCCAGGAGAAAGAGGGGCGCAGGAGGCCACTGAGCAGCGAACATCTCCAGGGTGCCGTGGAGATACAGCAGGCTCTCGCCTGAGTTCATGGTGACCTTGGGGGGCTTGTTTATCCTAATCTGAGTCACCAAGGACTTCGGCTTGGGATAGGCCTCAGCTACCTACAGAAACCAAAACACTCCCCTCAGAGCCGCCCCTCAGACTGGTGGCTTCAGCTGAAACCAGGAGTCTGTCGTGAAACAGGTGATTCTACCCTGGGCACAGGAAGTACAACACGCAAAGGCTGGGGGGCGGGGGGTGTCTATCAGGAAGTGAAAGGCGCAATACAGACAATCTGGCTATCTCTATATTATTGGACACAGAAAGTACGGTGCACGAACGCTGGCCCAAGGAGAGCTCTGTGGGGAAGTCCCGATGATTCCAGCCTGGAAAAGGGAGATGAGCATTGAGAAGCTGCCTCCCAGTCTCCTGTCCCTTCGACTAGAGGGCAGGGCAGAGCAGGGCAATGCGGTGGTGCTGGTGGGTGGTTGGGGCACTCACTTCAGGGATGAAGCCAGCCAGTGTCTTGGTGGTTTGTGGGGACAGCTTACCAATCTACAAAAGGTAAATCAAGGTTAGGATTACTGAAGCCTCCCCTGACCATCCAAACAAACATCTCCTCTGGCTCAATAAGGTGTGGTCTCTGAGGGTCCCTTCATCAAAACTCTTGTCACTCTGCGATTAAGTAGATAACGAACTGCAGGGCAGCCCAGCCCAGACCTGGAGCTTACCCATGCCGGTGCTCACAGCTCTTAGTACAACGTTAAATACTGAGACAATGTCAGACGAAAAGGCAGGCTGACCCATGGGAACGAGCAAATGTAACGAGGGGGAGGGTGAATGGATGGATTCATAAATGGATAGATGGATGGGGAAACGGATGAAAAGTTGAGTAGGTGGTGGTGGGGAGGATGCATGGGTGAAGAGTGAGAATGAATAATAGATGGCCAGGGGGGTGGGTAGGTGAAAGAATGAAAGGAATAATGAATGGGAGGATAGGTGGATGCAAAGATGGTGGGAAGTTATGATAAAATGAATGAAAGAGTGGCTGATGGATAGCTTAATGGGTATAAGGAAGGATGGAAAGGTAGATGGAAGGATGGGGGATACATGGATGGGAAGATGAATGGATGGATCAGTGAAGATGGATAGATGGATGGATGGATGGATGGATGGACGGACAGATGGATGAGTAGATGGTGGTTACACGGCCAGAGAGATGGTGGATGGCAGGATTAACTAATGATAGAAACCTAAACCAGTCCTGGCATCTCCCAGGCCTAGTGTTGCCTACAACCCCAGGATAACTCCATGAATGGACACACCGGGCAGGGACTGTCATTGCAGAGGGCAGAGGCAGCTGGGGGGGGGCAGGGCTTGGCACCAGGCAGCTCACCATCTTATGGATGTTCAAGTCCAAGGATGTCTGCAGAAGGGCAAGTTCTGCTGTGAGCAAGGCGTCCGAGAGCAGCAGCTGGGAGGAGCCTTCAACATAGTCCTTGGGGAAGCCGGGGGCCTTCCCGGTCTCAGCAAGCTGAATGGTGCTGCCCCCTTGTTGCTGCACGACAGGCTGGGGGACAGCGGAGAACTCTCAGCCCCGGCCACGAGGGACGGCGGCTAGGGGTGAGTCTCAGTCCTGCAAACTGGTGGCACTCCAACCAGCCCTAAGTCAGCAAGTCACCAGATGGCTCGACCCACCCAGGGTCCAGACGGGTGGATGGAGGCCTGTAGGGTGAGGACGTCAGTCACGACACCACTGGTGGCTTCTCCTAGGATTGGTTAAGTAGCCTCAGCTAACCTGACTCTAACGGGCTGAGCCTCCACTTATGCAGAACAAGTTTTCTGTTTCTTTCTCAGAAGAAAAGTTAGGTGGAAAATAATGCAGAGCCTGTAAGAACCAGGCTGGGAAAAGGCTTTGCAGGGAAATATTTATAACTTCTTGGGATTTTCCTTCCTGTTTCTGGAAGGTGCATGTCACCTAGTCACCTGCAGCTCTGGAAACCCGGTGAGGCCCCAACTCTGCCACCAACTCACGGTGGGACGGTAGCTAAGCCCGGCCTCCTCCCGGGCCTCAGTGTTCCCATCTGTACAATGGTGAGGTACGACTGGGTGAGCCACACGGGGAGGAGCAGACGGCCACAGGAGGAGGTGTGAGTGTGGAGTCGGCAGTCCCGGAAGTCAGCTCAGGGACTCAGGGCTCGAGTCGAGAGCAGGAAGAGGGCAGGGACCCCAGGGTCTGGGAAGACTCGCATAGGGGGGGCCTGGTCTGCAAGGAGACATGGCCCCAGACAGCCTCACCACTCAGGCCGGTGAGCCTGAGACCCCAGACCCCTGGCGACCCCCTGGTGCTTACGCTGAAGTCCACTTGGATGTAGCTGGAGGTGGTGGTTGGTACGGACGTCAGGGTATACTTCACAATGCCCACCTGGCCTATGGGCATGGGGGCTGTGTGAAGAGGAGGGCCCACTTAGAGAGGTGCCAACCAGAGGCAGCCCAGAGATGCCAGCCTTGGCCAACCTCCGCCTGCGCCTGACCTGCACGCCAGGAGCCCGGGCCCTCCATGTCACACGAGGGGAATTACTTAGCACCTCCGGGTCCCAGTAATTCCATCTATAGAATGGGGGCCGTGGTGCCTGACCTGGAAAACCACGCCTGCTCCCATCGCTCCACAGGCACAGAGCTCGCGAGTTTACCAAGGGCTGTCACAGCTCAGTTCTCACCATAGACTGACGGGGTCAAGATTATCAGCTCTATTTTACAGACGAGCAAACTGAGGCTTGTAGGAATAAAGCGACTGGTCCCAGGACACACTGTTGGGAACATAAATAAACTGCCTTCTTCATTCCCAGCTATGGGGCTTTCCTCTCTGCACCCCTGACTGGAGAGTCCTGTGGACCCCGAGAAGATGGAGGGGGCAGATGTCCTTGGCAAAGGAAAGAGATAGCACCGCTACCGGGATTACTATGCAGGGACAAGGCGTGTGGAAGAGCCCACACACAGGCACTGCTGTCCTTGGGGTCTGGCGAGTGATGGATAAACAATGAATGGGGAGCTAAGAGGCAAGGACCCACAGTCCCTCAGGGTCTCAAGCTTTCCCCTTGGACAGTGGGAGGACGGCCAGACACCATGACCTCCGACCTCTGACCTCCAACCTCCGACCTCCTCTAGTTCCCAGGCTGCACTGGGAGCAGGCACTTGAGCGGGGAGTGGGACCTCAAAGTCCTACCGTCCTGATATCCCCACGTAGGAGCGAGACATGGCCAGGGTCACTCACCACACAGGTTGGCCCACTTCTTGTTCACATACACCAGGACAGCATCAATGGCTGGACACATCTGGAAGCAGAAAAGGTGCTGGGCTGAGGGCTCCTGCGTGGAGGGCCTCACTCCTCACAGCTGAATGGTACTCCACGGGGGGTCCCGAGAGCCCTGGTGGGACAGGGACTGGGGGGCAATCGAAGCCACAGTAAAATGGAAAGTTACTGGCAGAACCTGACCCCAGCCCGCAAAATCAGCGAGGACTCATTCCGCAGTGATCAGTAGTCTGGACAGGGTTGGCAAGCTGTGAGGTGCAGCCCACCATTTCCTTAGCCTGTGCTCATGGCAGACATCACTAGATGATCACGGCACAATCTCCCACTGAGCTGGCCACAGCCTCAGAACCCTCCTCGGCCACTATCAGTCAATCAGAGTCAGCAGCCGAGATGAAATGCACCTGCCAGCCCTGGTCAAAGCACTCCCATGGGTGAGGGGTAGAGGCTTGCGTCAGGCGCTCACCAGGCCGGGGAGAACTTTGTGTAGGGTGCTGTCCAGGAACTTGTTGACAACATTAGGCATCATGCTAGACAGAGAAAATGAGGAGAGGGACACAGGTGGTAGGCGGTTAGGCACGGGACACACACAGGGACATGTTTCAGGAGGTGCCATGGCTAAGGAAGTGGGGTGTGGAGCCAGGGTGGCAGCGGGAGCCCCGCCTTCCTCCCCGGCCACAGAGCCCCTCACTTGCTGGGCAGGTTGGTCTTCACGCTGACCAGGATGACCTCACAGCCCTCGCTCTTGAATGTGGGGAGGCCCGTCTCCTCATCCTGCAAAATCCGGTTGGTGGCTGTGATGTTCATGGCCACATTGATCTCCATTCTTTTACCAATGAAGCTGGAAGAGAGGGTACCCAGGCATCGTGGGCATCTCTGCCACCGTGTCTACCTTATCGCCTCTTTGCCCACATTCTCGGAAGCTCTGGGAGGGGAAGGGGGTGAGGGACCACCCACACGGGACAGAAAAGGGGATGGGACCTGCCCAAGGTCACAAAACCAGTCATTCCTCTCCCCTCTTGCTGTCACATTCTCCAAAAGGCTTTTCCTGACCCCCTGAGCCTGCCTGGGCCTCCTCTGTCCTGGGTTAAACATTCCCTCTGCGGTCGTCTGTGCTCGGGTCTGGTTCCCATCGAAGGTAGAAATCATCTCAGACCACAACACCCAGGGAGGACATAGCAGGTACTCGATAAAGGTGCATGGAAGGGTGGGACAAGGACACCATTCTCCTCCCCTCTTCTCCTCCCCGGCCACGTTCACCTTTTGCCTGTGATGGTCATGCCGGTGGACACACACTGGAAGATGCCCACCCCTGGTGTGAAGTTCAGTGTGATGACAGGTAGCTGCACGCCCTTCACCTTCATGCTAGGAGGGGGACAGATGTCCACGGCAGTGAGATCAGGGCAGGTGAGACCCAGCCGGGCCCTCGACCTGCTCCTCCCCCACCATGCTGGGGATGACTTAGATGTATCCCTTATCCCAGGGGTCCTTAAACTTTTTACACAGGGGGCCAGTTCACTGTCCCTCAGACCGTTGGAGGACCAGACTATAAAAAAACTATGAACAAATCCCTATGCACACTGCACATCTTATTTTAAAGTAAAAAAACAAAACAAAACAGGAACAAATACAATATTTAAAATAAAGAACAAGTAAATTTAAGTCAACAAACTGACCAGTATTTCAATGGGAACTATGCTCCTCTCACTGACCACCAATGAAAGAGGTGCCCCTTCCAGAAATGCGGTGGGGGCCGGATAAATGGCCTCAGGGGGCTGCATGAGGCCCACGGGCCGTAGTTTGGGGATCCCTGCCTTATCCCATGTCAGATGGATACGTGTGCCTCACAATGTGAAACACAAACCGAAGGCTGGACATGAACCAGTGCGTACACAGAAAACACTCATCACGTGTGCATCGAGATACCTGGCCGACGGTGTGACCCTGGGCGGCACCTTTCCCTTCTCTGAGCCTCAGTTTCCCCATTGGCAAAGTGAAGAGGCTTGTTAGTAGGATCAGGGTCCCTCACCCTCGGCACTATTGACATTTGGGGCAGGGTAATTCTTTGTTGTGGGGAGCAGTGCTGTGCAATGTAGGATGTTTAGTAGCATCTCTGGCTTCTACCCACTAGGGGCCCTGGAAGCACCTGTCCACCCTCACCCCAGTAAGTCATGACAACCAAAAATGTCTCCAGACATTGCCAAATGTCCCTTGAAGGCAAATATCACCCCTAGTTGAGAACCACCCGTCTGGGATCTGGGATAACAGAGATGTTATTAGCACATCTACCTAATCCCGCCCGCCCTGAGCTCTTGGCAGACATTACTAATCGATCCCAGTCCAGAGGGTGCCTCCTCAGTACCTCATTCCAGGCAGCCCCTACCAACCCACCCCACAGGGCACTTGCAATGGAACCAGGGTGCCCCTGTCCTTAGAAGATTGTTGACACCTTTCCAGCTCTGCCGTTTGAAGATTTTTCATTCAATTTCACATACTTTCCCGTGGGCTCCTGCTGCATGCTGGGAACTCGAGTTTGACTTTTGACCTCGCTTCCTCCTCCCAATGACCCTGCTCACAACAGGGCAGGAATCGTCCTCAGTGAATGATTCTGCAGAGACTGAGGCCTGGCTCAGGGTCACAGAGCAAGCTGGCAACAAGGCAGGGAAGAGGCCCCACCCCCTGCACTCGCTGTCCCACCTGCCTTCTCCAGCCCCTGCACGACGCTCCCCACCACCCCCTGCCCTAGCCATCACCCTTCGCACACAAAGCCCCTCCTCCGCTCACTCAGTGATGCCCTTGATGGGTTTCACCCCCGGACGTTTCTTGCCGGCCTCCGCTGCCATCTTCTCCAGGATGTGGCTCTCGTTCATAGCTCTCTGGACCTCTGGAAAGGGGACGGGTCCCGAGAGGCACTCAGCTGGGCTCCTCACTGCGTCCCTGCCCTGGGCCAGTTTCTCTGGCATTCCCAAGCCCATGCCACTTACGAGGGGTACCGCTATGTGCCCCACAGGCACTGTGCCCCACCCTGAGCTGGGTGGCAATCCAGGGACACAGAAATGAGTCATGCCTGGCCCTCCTGCAGCCTTACGGGGGAGACAGAATCACCAGCAATCTCAGTAAGGAGTGGCAAGAGCCATTATATAAGTGCAGGCAGTTGGAGGAACCATGTAAAGGGTTCAGGGCAGGAAAAGAAAAGCCAGGGAAGGCTGCCAGGAGGAGGTGACATGTTGGTTGGCTTTTGAGAGAAGGATAGGGGTTTTTCACCAGATTGCAAAGAGATAGAGGATGCTATTCCAGGCAGAGGGTACAAGGGTGCAAAGGTGGGGAAGGGGGGATGAAGGTGGCATGGTGAGGGAACAGTGAGAAGTACAGCCTGGCTGGGGGGTGTGGGAGTCACAGAGAAACAAGAGCAGTTTGCAGAGGGCTTATCATAGAGACTCCCAGCCACACTCACACCTGGGTGTTTAGGAAACCCATCTGGGATCTTGTTAAAACACAGACTCTGTGCCAAGACATTCTGATTCCCGGGCTTGCAGGCCCCAACCCCAAATAACACTGCCAGGAACTCCTCCAGAATGGTCACAGGCCGACTCCCAGAGAGGGGACAAATACTGAGCCTCTAACCAACATCAGCCCTTTCCACCTGGATGTGACTTCCTTTCCCTGGAAGTCACAGAGCTCAAGGGGACAATATAATTTTATTCAAGTCCCCCCCAGGTGATTTTAGCCTCATATTTTATTTGATCCTTCCAGGTAAGGGCTGGTCACCTTATTTTGCATTTCTTTACATTGACAGATAAGCAGCAGATAGCAACACAGAAGGTAAGTCCATTGCCTGAGATCACACAGCAAATTATTGGGTGAGCTGGAGTTTGGCTTCAGTCTGTCACTCCCACAGCCCGCTGGTAGCCACCAGCCCCTGCCATCAGGGCCAAGGAAGGGCTCCAACGAGGCAGGATTTACAGCTGTGCCTCCAACTTGTGGAGAGACCTTGGGCGAGTCAGCCCATTTTGCTTGTAAGTGTGCGAGGAGGATCATAGTCTGCTCAAGGCCATGCAAACGTGAGCAGTCACTGTGGACCACCTCTTCCAGCTCCCCCGTGGCCTCCCACCCAGGCCTGCCAGCTCACCGAGGTTCATGACGTCCATGCCCAACCGCAGCAGTGCCCCGGGCTCAGCTCGTGTGCAGGTCAGCAGGCCGCAGAGCGCCAGACACAGGATCTGCAGCATGGCTTTGCCTGCGCCAAGGGCCTGAATCGGGCGCAGCCCACCAGGCCCTCGTTTCCCCTGGAGACCTCCCATGCTCCAGAGCAGACCGAGCCCCCTGGGTGACCTCCAGGCTCCAGGAGCCTCTGGAATCTAGCCAGCTAAGCAACCCTCATCACTACCTTCCAGAGGGGTCCAAGAGTGGCCACATTAAACATAGGACCTCTGGGGTGTCCCCTGGTGGGGCACCTCCCTCTCTACGCCTCAGTCTTCTCGCCTGTGGGCATGATACATCTGACCAGCCTGCACTAGGGGCTTGGTGGGAGGTTCATGAGCTCAAGTGCGGCTCGGTCCCAGGCAATGCTGGAACCACAGAGGGGTTCCAACCCCGTCCTGACTCAGGGGTTCCCACTGCAGTGTGAGAATGGGGGAACCAACCTCCCTGACCCCCACCTTGACACCACATAGCCAATAGCCTCCCCCACTTCCTCCAGCTCAGTCTCACTTCCAGAAACCTCAGCTCACAGCCCCTCACAGCCCCTTGTGACATCCCTTCACCAGTGGGGAAGTCGAGGCACATACCCGAGATCACCTAGCCAGCGAGGAGAGAACTGAGTAAGGCCCTCCCAACCCAGACCCTTTAAAGTTCCCATTCACCCCTGGCCCCCAGCAATCCCTTCTTCCTACTTACCAAGACCTGAGAGTCTCCCAACCAGAGGCCACGTGTTTATCTCAGCTTTGAGCTGTGGCTGAAAAAAACCAAGAAGGGGCCACAGGGCCTGGCCTCTGTCACCCCAAAAAGGGGGGGGGTCCAGCTGGGCCCATGACAGCAGGCCTGGGCTAATGAGGGCCCCCCTGATCCACAGAGGTGCGCACCTACTCTGCGCCCATGCATGCCTTCATTCACCCACTCACACATTCATTCACCACTCATTTATTGAGTGCCTACTATGTGGTAGGCAGACCCGGCTACCAGGTAGACACGGCAGAGATAGTCTTGCTCCTCCTGAATCTTTTTTTTTTTTTTGTATTTTTCTGAAGCTAGAAACGGGGAGAGACAGTCAGACAGACTCCCACATGCGCCCGACCGGGATCCACCCGGCACGCCCACCAGGGGGCGATGCTCTGCCCTTCTGGGGGGTCGCTCTGTCGCAACCAGAGCCACTCTAGCGCCTGGGGCAGAGGCCAAGGAGCCATCCCCAGCGCCCGGGCCATCTTTGCTCCAATGGAGCCTTGGCTTCGGGAGGGGAAGAGAGAAACAGAGAGGAAGGAGAGGGGGAGGGGTGGAGAAGCAGATGGGCGCTTCTCCTGTGTGCCCTGGCCGGGAATCGAACCCGGGACTTCTGCACGCCAGGCCGATGCTCTACCACTGAGCCAACCGGCCAGGGCGCTCCTCCTGAATCTTGAAGTGAAGGAGTAGAATGGGGTACGTGTGTCTGTGTGTGTGTGGAGGGGGTAAACAGAGAAGAGCTCTGTGAAGAGGAGATACTTAGGCTGAGGCCGAATGGATAAGAAGCAGCCAGCATTTAAAAACCCAGGGCAGACATTCCAGCCGACCATCAATATTTGCTAGATGAAAGTATATGTTTTTCGTGCATCCCATTCAATTTTAAAATATCTATCTGGGTTTGAAAATAAAAGTCAGCGAGCTGGGTGTCCCCTTGGCCACTACAGACATATGGGTGTGCCATGGGAACGTGCAGGCCTAGGCGACTCACACCGGGAGGGACTGGGAAGTTCAGTGCTGGGCGACCAGTGTGGGAGGGGCTCGGTGAAGACCTCCCCTCCAGCCCCAGCTGTACCTCCCAGGTGGAGAGACTGAGCCCTTTCCCCCATTCCCACCCAGCCCCCCATTCCCAGGCCCAAAGGACACCAGGTGCTGCGGCCATTCTGGGCAGGATGTTTTGCCCTCTTAAAACACTAAGCGACTTGGGGTAACCTCGTGGGGCGGGGGTTCTGGGACAGCCAGGGGCAGGGTCTGGCTTCGGGCTGTGCTTCTCCTTCTGCCTCAGCTGTCCCTCCCTCTTAGAATGCCCTCCCCCCACCACCCACAATCTGCTTGTCCCTCCAGTCTCGATTTCAGCCTTTGCCTCCCCTCCAGAGAGCCTCCCCTCCGCCCCCAAGTGCCCCTACAGATGGCAGTGTGAACCTGGCTGCACGCCTCACCCCTCCCACCCCCAGAGGAGTGTTTCCTGCTGCCCCCAACTGCTCACACATTTTCCATCCCGGAGTCCTTCATTGTGATTCTCCACCTGGCAAAGGCTCCCAGAGGCACCTGCCCGCCCCTTCACCCCGCACCCCTGCCGCACTCACCAGCCCTTCCAGCCCACACCCGTCTCACCCGCCCGCCCCTCCACCCCCGCACCCCCGCCACACTCGCCAGCCCTTCCAGTCCACACCCCTGTCTCACCCGCCCGCCCCTCCACCCCGCACCCCTGCCTCCCCCCTCCCCCACCCACCCCTCCACCCTGTACCCCTTGCCGCACCCCCCCACCTGCCTCTCCACCCCGCATCCCTGCCCCGCCACCCTGGCTCAGCTCAGAGCTCCTGCAAAGCAGAGCCCGGGCTGATGAAGCCCAGGGAGGCCCCTCAGACCTGCTGTCTCCCCAACCTTGCCCGAAGTCCCACAGCAGGGGAAGACCGCCGTGTCTAGAGGCTCTCTGTCAGGCAGGGAGCACGGGGTGGGGGTCGGGACACCGAGCTGAGCCCCAGCCCCGCCACCCACTTGCTCACTTGCCGTGTGCTCTCAGGCAAGCCCCTTCCCCTCCTCTGGGCCTCAGCGCACTCATCCAGATAGTGACAGGGCCGGAGGGGACGCTCTCCGGGGCGAGTTCCCCAGGCGGGGCCTGTCCTTACCGTGCCAAGCCCAGGGACGTCCTGCAGGTGACTGACCCCTGCCTCTAGACCTGGGGACAAGGAAGCCCTTATATTTGGGCGCCTGATTAGCTGCTTAGATAATGAAGGATTTAACAAGGCCCAGATAATTATCTAGAGGCCTAAAGAACGGGAGCCTCAGTGCTCATATAACGCATCAGTCTGTTCCAACGTAAACAGCATGGAGGGCGGAGGTGGCTGGGAAGCCCAGGAGGCGGCACAAGGGCGAGTGCTGGTGGGGGGGAGGGGAGGGCCGGGCACCGGAGCAGGCAGCAGGGCTCATGTGGCCCCCTGCCCCAGACCCAGGGCCTCCCACAAGGCTGGGCACACAGGTGGCACACATCTGTCCCTTCCACAAACACTTACTGAGCACCTGCAGCGTGCCATGCCCGTGCTGGGCTGTGGGGGTGCCTCAGCAAGCAGGCAGCTGAGGTCCTTGTCCCGAGGGGGCTCCTGGCAGCTGCGGGGGGGGGGGGGGGGGGGAGCCACTGCACCAGGTCGAAGGGAGGGGAGGGAAGAAGGGGTTGCGGTCAGAGACAAAGGCCTCCGGAGAGGGGATGGTGGAGCTGAGCAGAGCCGGCTCTGCAAGGCGGGGAGGTGTGTCTGGGGGGCCGCCAAGTGCCAAAGCCTGGAGGAGTTGGCTGCACCGTCAGTCCTGAGCTCCCTCTGAGACCCGCAGGGGCACGGGAGCTACTTGTCTGGGGGCACCCCTGGAGGAGGTGCCAGGCGATGATGAACGCCCGGGGTGACGGGCTTCTCTCTGTGTCCAGAGCTGAAGGGCAACGGAGGCTGGTGGCCCCAGTACCACACAGCGAGCCGGCCACAGAGCCGGCTCGAACCCAGGGCTTGGGGGGCCTGGCCTCTGCTCTGCTCTGCTCTGCTCCTCAGGAGGCCCTCGGAGGCCTGGCTGGGGTGCTTCATGGGGGTGGGGGCTGCTGGGTGACTGGGGTTTTCCTCATCCTCCTCACCGGGAGCCTGCAGGTCTGACAGACCGAAGAAGCTACCATGCCCTTTGTGCCCTTTGTGCACATGGGGTCTCTGGGGGGGGCGGGGGCGGGCCAGGTCCTGCCTGAGGTCCGCGGGGCTGATACCAGGGTTGGGACAGGAGAAGGGGGCCCAGGGTGGCCCATGCAGTCTCCATCCTGATCTGGGCCCTGAGCTGGAGGAGCAAGCGTGCAGATAACATCGTTTTATCCCTGTGGATCCGTCCCCAACCGAGAGAGGGACAGACAGGCCTCACCTCCCCGGGCACAAGTCCAGCTCCGGGAGCCTCTGGTCCGGCCCCCTCGCTGCCTCCTCCCACAGCCCTCCTGGGAATTGGGGGGTGAGGGGGAGCAGGAAGGACATGAGGCTGGAGAAACCTCCCTGCGTGGGTTCGGGGATGGGGCCCCGGCCCCAGTCCCTGCCCTCGCCAGCTGTGTGGCCTTGGGCGGGTTCCTCAACCTCCCGCCAGCTGTGTGGCCTTGGGTGGGCCCCTCAACCTCCCGGGGCCGCTGTGCTGTCCTCTTTATGATAAAGGAACGGAATAATGCCAGCAATTCCGAGCCATTCCCCGTTGCCCTAAATTCACAGTGAAGTGGTCCCAACCAAGTCCCAACGGCCAGAGAGAAATAAAAATAAAACCACTTTAAGGAAACAGAGAGTCTTTCCTGGTTGCTAATGTTTGTGTCCCTCAGTCCTCCCTGGGCCACCTTGTGGCGTGTGCCCCTCTGAGTTTGAAGAGGTTTTGGAGGGAAAGGGAATTAGACACGGTCGCTGATACCACAGGCTCAAGAGGCAGATCCTGCCTTCCTCGAACGGAACCCTGGCTCACTACCCGAGCAAAAAGCCCTGTGAGGAGGGGAGGGAGCTCCCTGTCACCTGGAGCTCGCAACTCCCAGACAAACCCCAGGTGGGGGTGCCGCTGAGTAGAAGAGGGGAGCTGGACACCTTGTGTCTGGATTCTAGGAAGGTCGCAGTCCTAAGGATCGGCCGCCATCCAGCTGTGAGACCCTGGGTGCATTTTTTTTTTTTTTTTTTTTCCTGAAGCTGGAAACGGGGAGAGACAGTCAGACAGACTCCCGCATGCGCCTGACCGGGATTCACCTGGCACGCCCACCAGGGAGCGACGCTCTGCCCCTTCGGGGCGTCACTCTGCCACGACCAGAGCCACTCTAGCGCCTGGGGCAGAGGCCAAGGAGCCATCCCCAGCGCCCGGGCCATCTTTGCTCCAATGGAGCCTTGGCTGCGGGAGGGGAAGAGAGAGACAGAGAGGAAGGAGAGGGGGGTGGAGAAGCAAATGGGTGCTTCTCCTATGTGCCCTGGCCGGGAATCGAACCCGGGTCCCCCACACGCCAGGCCGACGCTCCACCACCGAGCCAACCGGCCAGGGCCTCTGCGTGCATTTTCTCTCCTCGCCGGGCCTCGGTCCCTACATCCGTGAAATGGGACTCCACGTCTTGCCTGCCTGACTCACAGGGCTCTTATGAAGTCCTAGCAACAAGATGGGACGTGGCACTGTGGAAGGGAAAGGGCATGAGACATGCCACCAGGTGGTGCCGCCATGGCATCCATGAGGATGGCGTGAGGCCACGCAGGCAGAGCTAAGGCACACGGGGTTCGCACTGGACTCGTCCATAAGTGACCTTCAAGTTATCTGGGTTGCTCTCTAGGGTCCTCTTTCAAAAGAGGAGCTCCCCCCCCACCCCGGGAAAGGAGGTAATAGAGTCAACAGGTAAGGTCCATAAGAATGTGGTCACGCCTTCTTCCTCTCCCAGGCAGCTTTGGTGGCTGCAAGGACAGACAGGACCCAAGGACTGTACATAGGGCACCGGCCTCAGTTATGCAAAGAGTTCACCGGGCGTGGCTGGAAGGTGCAGCTCAAGAGAGGATGTTTAATGCAGGAGGGGTCCGATCTGTACAGCCTGGAGGGGCAGTTTGCTCCCCAGAGTGAAGGAGGCTGGAGGGGGCCGGTGAGGGGAGGGGGCAGGATGGGGGGAGTGAAGGACGGAATCCCGGGCGTACACAAAGATTCAACAGCCCGCCTGGGCCACCCAGTTTGTTGGAGATGACAAAGTGTGGCTTTGCCTCAGTTTCCCAAGTGGCTCCCGGAGCAGGGAGCTGGCCCACTCTGAGCCCTTCCCGTGGTCCTGCCTCAGTGCTGGTAGAGAAGTCCGCTGGAAATCACCACATAGCCCTGAAAGGAAACAAACAGAGAAACAAAGCCCCCACGGGCCAAGTCAGAGGCCACACGAGGACCCGTGGGACCCCAGCTGTCCCATCAGCCTGGCTCTGAGTTCCTGCTCTGTCGCTCTTGCTGTGTGTCTTTTTTTTTTTTTTTTTTTTTTTTTCATTTTTCCGAAGCTGGAAACGGGGAGACAGTCAGACAGACTCCTGCATGCGCCTGACCAGGATCCACCCGGCATGCCCACCAGGGGGCGATGCTTTGCCCCTCTGGGGTGTCACTCTGTTGCAACCAGAGCCATTCTAGCGCCTGAGCCACAGAGCCTTCCTCAGCGCTGGGCCATCTTTGCTCCAATGGAGCCTTGGCTGCGGGAGGGGAAGAGAGAGACAGAGAGGAAGGAGAGGGAGAGGGGTGGAGAAGCAGATGGGCGCCTCTCCTGTGTGCCCTGGCTGGGAATCGAACCTGGGTCTCCTGCACACCAGGCTAACACTCTACCACTCAGCCAACCAGCCAGGGCTCTTGCTGTGTGTCTTGAGGGCAGTCCTTTGCCTCTCTGGGCTCAGTTTCCTACTCTGTCACTAATAGCGCCCACCTCAAAAAAATGCTACCGTGAGGATGGCGTGAGGCCACGCAGGCAGAGCTAAGGCACACGGGGTTCGCACTGGACTCGTCCATATGCGGTCGGTGCCATCTCTGTTTTACGGGCGGGAGTCCAGACCACCGAGTGCCTCCTCCGAGCCCAAGTCTCTCTACGTGTCCTCCACTCCATACCCGCGGGCTCTCACCTCTTGGACCAAGATCTCAGGGGTGACGTAGCGGAGGTTGACCACGTTGGGAAGGGCGACCCCTATGCCCAAGAGAGCTACAGGCAAGAAGAGAGACACCAGGTTCAGCCAGAAGGCAGCGGCGCAGCGCCCCCTGGAACCAGGTCTGTGCTGAGGTCCTTGTGTGCAGTGTGACCCTGAGTTCCACTGACACACAAAAGGTGGGAGCCATCGTCACTGTACCCACCATACAGAAAGGGAATTGGAGGCTAACGTCACGCAGCCCCTGAACAGCCCTGCCAAGGTGTGCGCACAGGCCGCGGGGCTCCGGGGGCTCCCCCCTTATCCTCTGAGCCCGGGAGGTGGGGGCGGGGCCGGGATGGCGCCCGGGGCGGGTGTGGCGCACCAGGGGACCCAAGGCACCACACGGAGGGGAGGGCGGGGCTCACCATTGAGGTGGTCCAGCAGCGGCTTCTCAAACACAGCGCCCATGAGCGCCTGCACTTGATCCACCTGCAGCCACGGAGCCAGGGAGGTGGGGGACCACAGGCCCACCCCAGCAAGGGGCCGGGAGAGAGGGACAGGCAGGACACACGTGAACACACAGACGGACACACAGACCACAGAGGCACAGGGGGAAGAAGGAGGGCAGGTTACCCTTGTCCTGGCTTCAAGCAGAGCCCAGCTCCCCCTAGGGTCGGGTCAGCCTCTGAACATTAGGCGGCCAGGAACCGCTCGCCTGCGGGGAGGCTGGGAGACCAGCCCCTGACTGACCGGCCCTCACTCACAGTGACCAACCGATGGCCGGCTGTCCTGTTGGCATTGACTGACAGACAGGTGGGATGACCAATAGATAAATGGATGGGACGTATTGACTTGCAGGCCAACGGACAAAGGAATGCACAGTGGTAGTGGCCCAGCCATGTCACATGACTGAAGAAGCAGCCAACACCATCTGACGTTGGCTTGTCCAATTTGCCAATAGTTTCAGTGATTCTTGGGCTGACAGGTCATCAACCGGCAGGAAGAGTGACAGGCAGCCCAGCTGACTGATGTCACCGAAGTCCTGAGGCTGATTGGGTGACCCGCAGAGGGACATGAGAAAGACTGACTGTCAGTGGATGGACGGCTGACTGACCACTGTCCCCAAACATCTCAGGATGGAGCCTGGTTATGGTTCATGGCCTGCCCCACCCAGTGAGGGGGTCCCTGGAGACGCCAGCCCCATACTTACATCAATGAAGCCCACATTGGAGGAGTCCACAGAGAGCTGGACTTCCCTGAAAGGGGAGCAGGAGGGTTAGGGAGTGCTCACCACACCTGGACCATGGCTGCTGGGTCCTAGGTTCTGTGATGCGTAGCTGCAAGCCCATTGCACAGAGGAACACATTGAGGTTGCTGGGTCCAGGGGGCCTCGCTTACCCCAGCACAGATGTGGTCCCCTGAAGCTTCGCCTTGGACACGGAGAGCTGGAGCCTAAGGTTCACTACCTGAGCAAGTGGACAGAGCAGGGTCAAAGGGCACAGGGCAATGTGAAACCTTGCAGCTGACCACCAGCGACCCCTGACTCCCATCCATCGTTCCACTCATTCGGGAGTTTGTGGGGCTCAGGCCAGTGGGGGAGGTGAGCAGTAACCAAAGTCGCCTGATGGGATCCTTTCTGAGAGTAGCAGGTGCCATGAAGGCAGGGTGTTGGAAAGGAGAGGGCTGATTGGGACCATCTTTCTCAGGGTGGTCCCGGACAGCTGCCCTGAAGAAGACTGCACCATGTAAGCTGAGACCTGGAAGAGGAGAAGCCAGCCATGCCAAGAGCCAGAGGAATAGTGTCCTAGGCACTGGGTATGGCATGTGCAAAGGTCCTGGGGCATAAATGTCCTAGAACATTGAAGAAATATAACAAGGAGTCCAGTGTGGACCGAGCGGAGCAAACGAGGAGACTGGGGCCGGAAGTGAAGTCTCCTTCAGAGTCTTGCCCTCCCATCCAGCCCCCCACCCAGCCCGCCTCACTCACCACGTTGAAGGAGAAAAGGGAATGGAAAGCGGAGTTGGAGGCCACGGCTAGGACCTCCACGAAGGGCTGCAGCTGCAGTGTGGCGTTGTTGGGATGGAGTGTGACCACAGGTGTGCCACCCAGCTGCACCTTGAGCACCACGGGCATGGGCTCCGGGAACTGGCGAGCTACCTGGGGAAGCAGAGGGAGAGTGAGGGAGGAGGCCGCCTGGGGGCAGAGGCTGGGTGGGCGCTGGAACCTCCCCAGCCCCTGTCCTCGGGGTGCCAGTCTGACGGGACAAGCTGTGCCAGGAGGGTGGGGAGCTCCGTGGAAGGAGCCTCCTGGAGCAGACGAGGGGTCTGGTCCTCCCCTGGGAGCTAATTCCCAAGCTTGGTTTTGAAGACGGATAAAGGAGAGGAAACAGAACACTACAAGCAGGGCGGTGCTGGGGGTTTCTCCACAGAGGAGAAAACACCGGGACGTCTGGGTGGGGGAGGGTCACGCCTGAGGTGGAGGGGGCGCAGGTGTGAGGGTCGACGCTAAGCTCCTCTTGGGATAGCTCTGAGCCAGCAGAGATCCCACAGCCCAGGCAACCCCCCACCCCAATCCTGGGTCTCGACCCCTCGCATGACCAGAAACGTCACCAACCTCGGGGATGAGCTGGCCCAGCACGGAGGTGTTCAGCGGGTTGTAGTCTGACTTCTGAAATCAGCCCCCCACCCATGACAGCTTTTAGAGTGGCAGCACCTCCTGCCACCCCACACCCCCCATTTAACCCTTCCAACTGCCCCCCCTTGTGGCCCCAAAGCTCCACCCACCCCACCCACCCACCCACGGTTTGGCCCCTGTGGAGGCTCCCCAGGCCGGGCAGCAGGTCCCACCCGGCCCCAATCGCCCCGGGCAGCTGGTCGGGCCCTCACCAGCTGCCCTGTGATGTCCAGGTTGAGGGCACCAGCCTTCTGCAGCAGGAGGAGGGCAGAGTCAAACAGGTCCTGGGAGAGGCCCACGGTTGCCATGACACCGCTGGTGCCCACCTGCTCGGGCAGCAGAAAGGGGGTGGCGTTCACGGGCAGGACGATCGGCTTGCCCAGGAGGAAGAGCACAGCCTGTGGGGGAGGGGAGAGAAGGAACCACACAGCAGGGTACCAGCAGAGAGAGGGCTCCATCACGGCACCTGGGCTCTGCGATGCCACCCATTCCAGGATGCCGCGTGTCCAGCCTCGCTCCTGGGACACGTTCCAGCCCTTCTCCTCCCAGCTTCCCCGCTCTTTCAGGCTTCTTCCAGAACACAGAGGACTCCAGAAGCCTCCAGCCCTGGGTGACAAGGAGGCACTTACATTGACATCCAGGGAAATGTAGTCATCGGTGATGCTGGGCGCGGTGATCATGAAGTAGCGGATCTGGGACTCGGGACCCACAGGTTTGAGGCCTCCGTGACACCAGAATGAAGAAGGACAGGTGGCAGACTTAGGGTGTGGCACCTACCAGGGCCTCATCTGTCCAGAAAACCCAATTATCTGACCGCCTTGGTTCGCGGGACCCAGGCCAAGGAACAAGGAGGTGGGGCAACGCCCCTGGGGAAGCCAGCTGAAGTGGCACAGTGCATGCACCCAAGACTCAGCCCCTCGCCACCTGCTGACTCTTAGTGCAGACATCATTCTAACAGTTTCTGGTTTCTGCTTCCCAGTCGGTGGAAGATGAAAGACCCCAAGTTAGAAGGAAGGAGAAGGGTCATATACGAGGTGCAAACAGCCCTCACCAAGGGCAAGAAGGAACCCCAGAAAAAGAAGGGAGCTCACATTTAACCAAGGTCCAGACATTTGACTTACACTGTCTCTTCCAATCTTCACCACTGTCCTGTAAGGTTAGGAGGCCATTTCATACACACGCACGCACGCAAACACACACATGCACACACACGCACATGCACACACATGCACACACAAACACACATGTACACACACGCACACACATGCACACGCAAACACACATGTACACACACGCGCACATGCACACACAAACACACATGTACACACACGCACACACATGCACACGCAAACACACATGTACACACACACGCACACACGCGCATGGTACAATTTGGAGATTCCCGGATTCCACCAATAATTTAGTCATCCTACAGCTGACCTATCAGGGGTTTATTCTCATCCAGATGGGGGGTCTTGAAGGGTCTTAAGGACCTCAGAGAGTCTCAGAAGTCCCGTCCCCCTCCCCCTTGGACTCCCGGGTCTTACCAATTAACGTTCCCAGGTGGACATTGAGGCCCTGGACGAGGTTGGAGACGCTCAGACACAGCTGCGGACAGAGGAGCCTGGGTGAGGGCGGCGCTCAGGGCTGGGGGGGGCGAGTTTGGGAGGGTTTGGGGTCCCTGTCTGGAAGTCACCCCTAAACTGGACACCAAGGCTTGGAGTCTCTTCCTTTCTCTACCAGCCGTGGGCATGTTCAGGCACCTCCTCTGGGCGCCGGAGAGTCAGAGGGGAAGCCGGGGCCCACAGGCATCGAGGGAAGGACAGGGCTGCAGGTCACAGCAGAGGTGGCCGCAGCAGGGCCTGGGCACTGAGGCAGAGAGCCTGCGCCTCCGAGGGCAGCTGCTGGGAGGGTGCTACTCGCCGTGGCAGCAGGCAGCGGCCAGCAAGCCCGGCCAAGGGAGCGACAGTGTTCTCTTGGGCACCGTAGGCGGCCAGAGAAGCCTACTAGGCTGGGGTCAGTCCCCCAGAAGGCGGGGCAGAGGAGACATCGCAAGGTGGGGGTGAGTCACTTCCTGGTCCAGGCTAGAGCAGGGAGGCCAGGCCGGGCGTGGCCAGGAGGCAGAGGAGAGGGCCAGGCTGGGCCACCCTCAGCCCTCAAGCCTCAGTTTTCTCATCTGCAAGACTGGGGGATACGGCATACAATGTGTTGTCTTTGGTCTCTACTACTTCCCCTTCAAGCAAGGTCGGGGTGGGGAAGGAGGGGGCAGGGATGGAGAGCCTGCTCCCCCATCAGCAGTGGGACGCTGGTCCCTGGGGCGCCATCTCTCCCCGTGACTGCCACGGGCAGCCAGTGACCAGAGCCAAAACAGTGAGAGCAGCAGCAGCACTCGCGCTGCCCCGACGGCCCTAACCTCTCCGTGATGTTAGTGCACCAACCCCACCACCGCCCACCCCCTGCGCTGCCGATGCGGAATCGGGGGGCCGAGGGAAAGTGGGCGACTTGGCCGAGGCTTGCAGCTTGCAAGAAGGGGGACCAGGACTCGAACCCAGGCCACGTCTGGCTCCCGTGCCCGTGCCCTTGTCCATTCTCAGTTTTGTCTTCTGTCCGCAGGGACATGGCCCCTGGAAGCGCTGTCTCCATCTCACCCTCTAGCATGGCATTGGGGCTGGCCCAGGAGAATGAGGCTCCCTCCCCTGCCACCCCCAAACCGCCCTCGTTTGGGCCTCCCTGTCGCTGCCCTGGACCATGGCCACCTCTTCCCCGCTCTCCTGGGGGACGCCCTTCACCTTGTTGCGCAGGACCGCCCTGACGTGTTGCTGCAGCCGGACCAGCAGCGCAGGGGTCGTGCTGGGGAAGACAGGACAGGGGCCCTGAGCTCCGGGCCGTGCACTCAGGCCTGTCTCCCCTGGCAAAGCCACAGCCCGGGAGAGAAGCCTCACATCCTCCGCCGGGGGCCAGCGAGTCCCATTGCACACCCCGTCCCAGGCTGGACCCCGTGCCTGGCCCAGCTGTCCCCACAGATGAGGAAACAGCCTCAGAGAAGAGGTCGCCAGCCTCGGGGTTTGGAAGCGGCTGAGACGTGAGAGCCAGGCCAGGCCGGGGACAGACGGAGAGGGCACTGCCACAGCAGGGCTCAGCCAGGGCTCTGGTCAGCTGGCCCAGGTTACTCGGAGCCCCGGGAGGTGGGGTTGCTCTGCTTAGGCTCCAGTTCTCCGTGACACACTTAGTCAAGTCCCCTCCTGGCTCTGGGCCTGTCTCCCCTCGAAGTTGGTGTGTCTCAACAGGGATTTTTAAGACACTTGCTAATATGTTGATCCTGGTAGGATTCCTATGAGACAAAGCTCAGAGAGGGCCTGGACCACACCCAACACCAAGCACTCAGCACCCAGCACACAGCACCAAGCACCAAGTACACAGCGCCCATCACCAAGCACACAGCACACAGCACTCAGCACCAAGCACACAGCGCCCATCACCAAGCACACAGCACCTAGCACTCAGATCACAGCACCCAGCACTCAGCACCAAGCACACAGCACCCATCATCAAGCACACAGCACTCAGCACCAAGCACACAGCACCTAGCACCCAGACCACAGCACCCAGCACACAGCACTCAGCACACAGCAGGTGCTCTGGAGGCGGGAGCTGCTGTCAGCCTTAGACGAGGACATAAAAGGGTCACCTGATACTGTAAGAGGGTGGTGGGTCCCAGCCCCCCTGAGCCTCGGGCTCCCCACCTCTGGAGGGAAAGGCAGCCCCCTGAAGTTTCTAATAAAGGCATCAGCCCAGAATCTTTTCAAAAGTAGTATGTTTGTGTGCATCGTGCGTCGTCACATGCTGCAGGGCTGGGCGGTGGAGAGGACAGGGGCACAGGCTGCGTACCCGCTGTGTGACCGTGGGCAAGTCCCTCCCCACTCTGAGCCTCAGTGTGCTCGCCATAAAGCAGGTGTGACACTGGCGGTCTCTAGACCTGTTGTGGTGACCGGATGAAGGCTTGAGTAGGAAGCTCAAGAAATGACCACAGCCTGGGGCACCCACCTGTGACCACCACTCAGCACGATGGCGTTGTTGAAGAGGGAGAAGCAGGAGGAGATGCTGACCACGGGGGTCCCGATGGAGCCCTGGGCCACACGGGCATCAGCCAGCAGCACCACGGGCAGGACCAGCTCCAGGGGCTCGGGGACTCTACGAAGATGCCCGTCCTGAGCTCCCACGGCACTGCCCAGCAGAGCCCACGTTGACCAGTGCGAGTCCCTGCAAACCCCCAGCTCAAGCCGGGCCCCCACTCGACACAGAAGGGACCCCTACTCAGCATGAGACGGCCCCACCTGAGGCCCCCACACTCCACTGAGGGTCACAGGCTCCCCACACCCTCTCACTGCTAGACCCTGTGCAAGCCGTTCCCACTCTGGCCCTTAGTTTCCTCTTCTGTACAGTGGACGTAAGACCGGTGGTGCTGACCTCCCGGCCCTGTGCCGAAGTCTCCCATGAGGCCGTCACGTGAAAACACCCTGCAAGGAGCCTGGCCCACTGTCATCTCTGATAAAATGGTGCTGTCAGGACTGAGGACTTAAAACAACACGTCCCTCTGAAAGCCCAGCTCATAGTTTGAAAATTAAATAATATGAAGTGTCCAAGGCACGGAAAGAATTCTAATAGCTATGTTTATCGAGCACGTACTACGCGCCTTGTACTATGAGAGGGATGACGTCATGTTAATTACAGCGACGAATCCATTCGCTGCAAGCCTCAAAGCTTGGCTGTGAAAATTCAACCCATTTTACAGAGGAGAAAACTGAGGGTTTGGAGAAGTGAAGTCCCCGAAACATCCTCCTTCCTCAGCCTCCACGGCAAGGAGACCCACTCACCGAAAGACCTTGAGAGTAAAATTGGCTGCAGCCAACAAGCGCACCCCAAAATCGGCGATGAACTTCAGGTGGAGGCGGGGCACCTGGACATTCAGAATCTGGACCCTGCAGGGTAGGAGCGGAGGGGACAAGGAAACCACCATGACATTGACTCCACGGCGGGTGCCCTAAGCCCTATCCACATGGTCAATGTGATAAAGAATGAACCTTCTGACAATTGGAAACATGGGATGTGGAAGAAGCAGTGAGCTCCCCGTCACAGAGGGTATGCAAGCCATGCATGGACAGCCAGTTTGTGGGGGAAAGATGCAGAGTGGGCTCTAGCCCTGGACAGCAATTGGGTGAGATGGTGTCTGATGTCTTGGGGGCGGGGGGTAGTGTCTGAATGAGGTCTGGAAAGAAAGACTTTGAGGTCCACAGAAGGCAGAAATCCCCTTGATACCATTCTAGTCAACAGCCCCGGCTTGTAGCCCTCCAGCAACAGGAAATTCACTCCCTTCAGATGCGTCCCTTCTGATTGCCGAGCACTTATTTTTTCCCTACCTGGCAGTCATTTTTCTTTTCCCTGAACCGTAGTAGTAGTGTGGGAGGGCGATTCAGACACTACCAATGGTGTACAGTTTAAAAGTCACATCAGAACTCCACCCTCATAAGCTCTCGCTGTTTGCACTTGGGTGTTTCGTTCTTCCGTGACTCCCCTTGGGACCCAGGCTAACCTGAAACCTGTTTCTTTCCACTGGACAGCCATCCTGCATGTGTTCCCACGCCTACAGACAAGGACCCTCAGCGGTGCATTTAAACAGCCACGTGCAGTCTGTTGCATGGCCAGACTACAGAGCATGTAGGAGCCCTGGGTGGTCGGGGATCGCTGTTCCTCCCAGTTCTCCACCGGTTCCGACTATGCTGTGAGGAGCATTGCAGCCACACAGGGGCCTCGGCCTGGGGGACCTGCAAGCCAGCGGCTCTTCGACCCAGCCAGCGTTTGAAAGTTATAAATCTTGTTTAATTATATAGTTGCCATCGTTCAAACCTTGATAGATTTTATAACTTCTCGTGGGACTCCAAAGGTCTGACTGTGGTGAGTCTGTGTCCCCACCTGGATGGGGCAACTGGCTCAGCCCCTGGAGGCGTCCGAGTTTGAGACGTCCCTCCCTATCTCTCCCTTTGAGGTCTCTGCGCATTGCAAGGGGCTGTGGAGGTTAAATTAGGCTCAGACTGGTGCCCTAAATTTTCTGATTTTTTGTGTCGAACTTTTGGATGGAGTAGCCAAGAGCCCTTCCAACCCCGGGGGCCCAGGAGCCAAACAGTCTTGGCCCTTAGGGGCAGAAATCTTCCAAACCAGAGGCTCCAGTCTCCCATGGCTCCACCTTGGTCCCATCTCCTAAATTCTCTTGTGACCACTCACGTAGTGGGCGCGACTAGCTAACCTGGTGAGGGAAGCCTCAGCTAGCCGTCGGGGGGACACCTTCACCTCCAGATGAGGGTACTCATCCAGTGCGGGGAGCGTTTCCTCCCGTGGGTGAGAACATTCCCCTGCCAGGTGCGCACACTCGCCCGGTGACAGGAGCACCTTAACCGGAGAACGGAGAACGGGCGGGCGCACTCACCTGGTGGGCTGCAGCTCCTCTCCGCGCCGGTCCAGGAAGTGTGGGACTGTGACCTGCAGGGCGCGCTGCAGAGGGGCTCTTCCGAGGTCAGACACTGTGGGGCCGAAGCCGGCAAGGCTGGGCTGCTCACAGGAGCCACCAAAGCGGACCCGTCAGCCACCACCCACCCTGCGTCCTGAGCCGAGAGGTCTCGGAGACTGGAAGGGGCAGACTTGCCCCCTGGGCACACGGGGGCCAGCTGGCTGCCCATGAGCCTTCCAGGGAGGGGCGCACTGCTCACACCAGGCCTGCGAGGCATGCCTTCCTCTCTCTCTCAGACACTCCATGTCCTACGTGACTACCCTGCCCGTCAGAAACAACAACACCCTTTGCCCTTTTCCAAGACTCTGATGAGATCTCACCTCCTCTGGAGCCTCCCAAGTCCCCAAGGAAGGGGTCCCCTAGCCAAACAGGGGCAGGGAGGCCTGGAGGGCTAGAGGCTGAGGACCCTGGAGTCCCTCAGATTCTGGGTGCAAACCTCGGCTCTCTTACTATCTGTGTGGCTGCTCTGTGCCTCAGTTTCCCCACCTATAAATAGGCAGTGATTGTGACGGCACTTATCACATAGGGTCCTTGTAACGACTCAGTGAACAATTAATGTTTTGCTCTCTAAATAGCGACTTTGTGATAATAAATGCTATCATTCAGCAGTGCTTCCTTTGTGCCGGGCCCTGTCCTCACAACTCTGTGCCGTGGGTTCTATCTCATGCCCAGTTTCCCGAGAAGTGAGGACACCTGGCGAGGAGAAGTCGGGTCTGGGCCGGGGCACCTGGCCACCAGGCCCGGGGCCTGCTCACACCCGGCGCCGCTGGGAGGTACTGGCGGATGGGAACGGATTGGAAGAGGGGTGAGCATGCTACGAGATGGCAGGCGGGAGTCAGAGGCCCGAGCTCCGCTCAGACTCACCACCGCGGGCCTGGGAACGTCCCCGGACCTCCCTGGGCCTCGGTTTCCCCACGCCCAAGCATGAGGCAGCGGTTTCTGTGTTCCCGGTGCCCCTCTCCAGCCTGACCGCTGGTGGCTGGGCCGAGACTCACAGCCAGGCCTCTGGGCTTCCTCGACAGTGTCCCCCGCACTGGGCTTGATAGAGGACACTGTTAGGAGGCCACCCGGCCGGGCCTTGGAAAGAGGCCTGTGGGACGTGGGCCTCCTGCCAGACGTGCGCTGAGAACAAACACGGGCAGGTGCACCCGGAGGGCTCTGTGGGACAAAGGAGGCTCACAGGGGACAGGTGGAGAGGAGGTGGCCAGCGGAGGGCAGTGGCCTCACGCCCAGGCCTGCAGGCGTCCATGCCCAGTACCAGGTGTCAGTCACGCTCTGACACAGATCACTGACACCTTTCCCCAACCTCCTGTTTGCTCAGATGCAAGGTCCTGAAAGGCTCTGTGTGCCCCGGGGGACCCTGCGGCTTCCCTCAGCCACTGCCTCGCTGCTTTGTGGCCTGGGCCACTGAAAGTCCCTTCTACTGTCTGACCTGAGTCCCTCCCACTGCAATCTGAGTTTGGTGTGGCCTCAGGGGAAACAGCTTTTGATTTATCACCCCTAACCCAGCTTCAAGACCCCAAAAGCCTGCCCAGGGGCAGTGGGGAGCAGCTTCTGTGCCTCCCTGGGCCTAGGTTTCCCCAGGGGACGGAGCAGAGTCACAGGGCAGGGTCCTCTTCTGGGCAGGGAGAGGGGTTGGTTCTTCCCACCGTGAGCCCAGCAGCGGTCTAACTCCAGGACGCTCCCCCAGGACCCTGCTAGACATGCCTTCCCCAGCACGCATGTGCACGCAGACCCCCACCCCTGCACACACGTGCATACCGAGGGGGTGGGGCCACACCTTGTACGCACACACGTCCGTGGTCGCTCAAGCACACCTCCATGAATTCTCAGACTGACACACAGACACACACAAGCGAAAGCAGCCACTCAGATTGGCCCAGGACCACCCCACTAGGCCCGGGAGCACAGTCATGCGGGTACGCTTAGACAACAGACAACATCCACCCCCACTCGTGCATTCACTTGATAAATATGTGTCAGGAACTGCTTGGCAGCCAGGGATGCATAAGCCAGTGACGGATAAGGTCCGGATCTTCAGGGGCTTCTGGGTTCACAGATGCACATGCACACTTAGGGTTATACACACATGCAGACGGAGCCTCGCTTGTACATGCCCGTGCTACACACGCGGAACAGCACAGTGGCTCATCTCTTACCATAGCTCAGCACGGCCTTGTTGAGTCTGACCACGGTGCCCGGCGTGGTGGCACTGCCCATGGGCAGCAGCACAGCCAGCAGCAGGCCCAGCCTGCATGCCGGAGCCATGGCGGTCTTGGTCGCTGCTCCCCAAAATCTGTGGGCTGGGGAGTGGGGACAAGCATCAGGGAGCTCATCCAGAATCCCTCCCACCCCAGGCCTAGATGTCAGGAGCCCTAAGTGGTGACCCCAACCCTGCCACAGCCCCCACACACACGCCTCTCTGCATTGGGAAGAATCGCCTTCCCCTGCCTGCTGTGTCAGGAACCACGAAGGATCTGGTCTGGAAACTACCCCCCGGGCCCAGAGAGGACATGGCCTGGCCTAAGACCACACAGCAAACTGAGGTTGGTGCAGGACCCAGGCCATGATGGAGGAGACTCCCGGATGGGGAGACTGGAGACCAGGCCCACCACCCAGGGGCCTAGGGCCGTGCCACCTGATGCCAGCAGTTCAGCCCAGTGTGACAGCCCATTCTGGGGTCCAGCTGTCCAAACCCAACCAGGGGAGGACCTGGAGTAAGAACTGTCCAGCAGGTGGGCCATCTTCACTACCTCCAGACCTTTCCCAACCCAGCCCAGCCGAGTGGGCAGATCAGGTTCCAGCTCCGGGAGAGGGAGCGAGGTGGGAGTGAGGGGCCACTGCTCAGACGAGCTGAGCCCCCGCGGAACAGCCCTTCCCCGGAGGCCCACGGCAAGGCCAGGACGGGCCCCTCTGCAGGAGGCAGTGGGAAGTAGTGTCCCCACTGAACAGATGGAAAGGTCGAGGCTCCTCCTTGGAGGAGCGCCAGCCCACCCCGAGTCCTACGTCAGGCAGTTCCTGGCACGGGTGAACTCTCGGCCCCAGCCAAGCCCTCCTCTGCCCCAGGCAGGTGTGGAAGCCGCTTTATAAGGCTCCCTGGTGAACAGGAGCTGCTGGGACGGGACCGGGGAGGGACGGGTTTGCTTGTGGTTGCGAGTGTTTTCCCTGCAAACATGACCTGTGCCAAAGTGGCCATCTCACATGGGTGATGGGGCTGCCACGTAGCCTGGCCCAGCTGCCAACCCCGGTGAGACCCTGGGGGTGGGCAGCTGTGGGGCCCCGAAGGGCAGGAGATCTCTGGAAGGAGCTGTGCTCCCAGCTGGGTCGCTTCATCACCCAGCCAGGCCTGGCCAGACCCAGAGGGAGAGAAGACTCAAAGCCCGGGGGCTGGCTGGCTGGCTGCAGTACCCTCTCGGGCCCGGTGCCTCCAGCCGGCCTGGAAACATGACCCTTTTAGGGGGAACGGGAGGCTGTCTGAGCCCCAAACCCAGCGACAGCCTGAGCACTCATTCCGAGCCTTGACCGCTCATCAGAGGTTGAGCCCCCATCCTCATCAGACACAGAGCCCTAACTCAAAAGACAACGAACAAGAGGGTGTGGACGACCCAGTCCCCACTTCTTCACACCCCAAACGTGCCCTAAATGCAAACCCCACTCTCGGTGGATTTAGCCCATTACCTCTTCCCACACTATCGACTCCAGGCAGCCCCTGGACAGTCTGAGGCCGGAGGAACTGTGCACAGGGGAAGAAAATGCGTGTGTGAGGTTTTGTGTATGTTTATATGTGTGGTTGTATGTGTGTAATCCTGCGTACACATGTGTATTCGGCCAAAATTACTGGCATCAGAGGAAAAGGTGTATGCATGTGTGTGCGCCTGTGCGTCTGCATGTGTGTTGAAACGGGCATGTTGACACACTGGTTTATGGTGTTATGTGCTTGTTGACGGGACCCTACATGAGTGCAGGTGTGGGGAGTTCTGTGAGTAGTACGTGTATACTGAATATGTCTGTGAGTCTGTATGTACGTGTAGTGGTCAGGGCATATGTGTGTGTGTATGTGCACATGTGTATCGTGAACCGTTTCCTGGTAGTGAGGAGGGGTGTAGATGCGTTTGTGTGTGTACATCTATGTGGGCCCAGGAGGGGATGGCGTAACTGTAGGGAAGGCCCCTTCGTTTCTCTGTATGGCTCACCTGGGGTACAGGTACAAGGGACCTCGGGGCCTTCCCCCACTCCAGAGCCCTCCGTGGCTCCCCCTGGCTCTACCACAGCCCAAATACCAGGCCCAGGGCCTCGATGCACCCTGTGCTGGGTCCCCCCTGGAGCCCGAATACCAGGCCCAGGGCCTCGACGCGCCCTGTGCTGGGTCCCCCCTGGAGCCCGAATACCAGGCCCAGGGCCTCGACGCACCCTGTGCTGGGTCCCCCCTGGAGCCTGAATACCAGGCCCAGGGCCTCGACGCGCCCTGTGCTGGGTCCCCCCTGGAGCCCGCAGCACTGCCAGAGTCCACAGACTCCATGGAGTCCTCCCCGGGAGGCCAGAGCACGCGGGGACCGGCCCCACCCCCCAGACAGTGCTCCCCTGTCCGAGTCTGTAGGCAGAAGGGGACAAGAAGAGCCAGCTGCACACTCCCTGCCACCCTGCTCCTCTCCTATCTGCCCACCGATGCACCGCACCGGCCCTCCTGGCCCCCACCATGGCGGAGACAAACAGCGGACTTGGCAGGGCGGGCGCAAATATTGACAGAGGCCACTATCGGTGTTTGCTCCCAGCACGAACACTTCCTCTTCCTCAGTGTTTCCAGCGCAGGGGACCTTGAGGGACAGCCAGTAGACACAAAGAGGGAGATTCTCACCAGGCCCTCCTCCCTACAGCATGGCAAGCAGCGGGCCGTGGCACCGGCTATGGGCCGGTGGGCTATGGTCCCGGGGGGTGGGGATTGGCTCTGCTCCCTCCCCCCCCCCGCAGCCAGTGGCTGGGACATTCAAACGTATTTGTTGAATGAATAAACAAATGTACAATTGCAAGACCCTTGTAACAATGATAATGACAACAGGGCTTCCCATTCACCAAATATTCTTCAGGGTACTGCCTGAGTTTCCTATTGCTGCTATCAAAAAATTACCACAGTCTTAGTGACTTAAAACATAAATGATTATAGTTCACAGTTCTGGAGGTCAGAAGTCCAAACTGGGTCCCCTGGGCTACCGAGAGGGTATTGTTCCTTTCTAAAATCTCTAGAAAAGGATCTTGCCTTCATCCCTTGGCTAACGGCCCCTTCCTCCATCTTCAAAGCCAGCAAGCTGGGCTGAGGACTCCTCAAGCTGCCTGCTCTCTCCCCTTTTCCCTTCCTCTTCCACTTGTAAGGACTCTTGTCACTACCCTGGGCCCACCTGGGTAACCTAGGCTCTTCTCCCATCCCAAGGTCAGCTATTTAGAAAACTTAATCCCACTTACAACCTTTAATTCTCCTTTGTAGGTAACCAAACATATTCACATGTTCGCATTTTAAGTACACTGGCCTCTTGGGAGGACCATGATTCTCCTCACCGTAGGCACTAAGCCTGCAATTTGAGCAAGAGCCACCAGGGGGCAAAGTGACTTCATTTCAGCTTCACAATCCAAATAGGCTCACTCTAGAGGCCAGACTGGGAAAAACAAACAAACAAACAAACAAACAAAAAACATAGCCAGACATTTCCACTCTGTCGTGTCATTGTTTTTCCCCAGTAAAAAGTAGGACTTTATTGAAACAACAAGAGACACATCCATTATTTTATATTACGCCACACGCCCACCAGCGAGAAACTCAGCATTGTGAAACGTCTTCACGTGCGACCTAAGGAGGTGGCAGGCGCCTCGGGAAACTTGGGGCAGCAAGGGGGTCTGTAGCAAGAAAACGCATGGCCTGGATGTTGGGGCCTCAGCGCTCGCCCCTGCCCTGCCCCTGAGACGCTGGCAGGACCCCTCCCGTCCGGAGACCTCCATTTCCCCATCTTCAAAGTGGAGAGTTGTTCAGCATGGGTTCCTCCAGGAGGAAATTCCAGCGCCAAGCTGGAGACTGGGGGGACCCCCAACCTCCACCCCCCCACCCCCCCACACACACCTGCTCTGTGAGGTCACAGTGGCAACAGCTCCATGTGACCCTGCCAGGTTCCACAGGGTATACTTCTCAGTACCTGTGAGTACTGAGGGCTGCGGCCACGACCCCTCCCTCCTCGCCGACTCCCGGAAAGCCCCACCACCGTCCCCCATCCCAGAGAAGGAAATCAATGCCTCGGTCCTCAAGGAGCCCCAGGGACCCGTGTGACCCCCCTGAAGAGGGGGCCCACCCCTGTAGGGACCACAGGCCCAGGAGGTGAGAAGAGTGGCCCTTCCCTCTGCCTCTCTGCCCTCCCTGCGGAGGTGAGAGGGTGTTACCGCCTGCACCTGACGGGTGCAGCCACTGGGGTCAGGGAGGTTTGACAGTGGCTTTCCAGCCAGCAAGGGACGGAGCCGTCAGCCTGTCAGCCTGGGGTTTTTTGTTTGTTTGTTTGTTTTGTATTTTTCTGAAGCTGGAAATGGGGAGAGACAGTCAGACAGACTCCCACATGCGCCCGACCGGGATCCACCCGGCACGCCCACCAGGGGCGACGCTCTGCCTACCAGGGGGCGATGCTCTGCCCCTCCCGGGCGTCGCTCTGTTGCGACCAGAGCCACTCTAGCGCCTGGGGCAGAGGCCAAGGAGCCATCCCCAGCGCCCGGGCCATCTTTGCTCCAATGGAGCCTTGGCTGCGGGAGGGGAAGAGAGAGACAGAGAGGAAGGAGAGGGGGAGGGGTGGAGAAGCAGATGGGCGCTTCCCCTGTGTGCCCAGGCCGGGAATCAAACCCAGGTCCCCCGTACGCCAGGCCGACACTCTACCACTGAGTCAACCAGCCAGGGCCCAGCCTGGGTTTTTGAGCTCCCACTGTGTGCCAGGCGCTGGCCAGGTGCTGGGAGCCCAGGGTAGCACCGGGATTTCGGGTCAGCAGACCCTAGTCTCTCCCTGACTCCCAGCGAACTTCTTTGCAACTCACTTTCTCCGTCTGGAACATGATGGGGAGCGTTCCTTGTGGATTCTAAAACGCCACCGTGACTCTTGTCAGCCCCAGGGTCGTCCAGCGAGGCCGGAACGTCAACAGGACGACAGAGGAGTGCTTGCCAAGCATGAGTATGCAGGGAGGGGCGAGGGGAGCCCTGGGGCCTTTGGGGACAGCAAGGGACTGAGGCTCGGAGGTGGCAGAGGGGCAACCCCGGGTCGCCTGGCAAAGGACAGGGCGTGGGGCAGGGGTGATCGCGCTGAGCCCCGGGTGCTCCTCCCCAGGTAGCTGCAGGCACCGCGTCCCACGGGCCAGCAGTGACCTCCCGGCCCTGTGTTCTCTGCAGATAATGCCTTCATGTTGCCGCTCCGTCTCAACACCACCCCATCGCCAGGCCTGACTCAGTGTATCCTGGCGTGTGTATGTACGTATGTCCTGAGGAGCCACCTCAGGCCAGGCGACCTGGGCTGAGCCCCGTGCTGGGCTGCACAGCAGCGAGGGAGCCGCAGGTCGAGCTCTGGGGGGCTTCCCATCAGAGGTGTCGGGGGTCTCATTCTGCCCAGCATCTCTCTGGCGGCTGGAAAAGCGGAGTGAGAGGGAGAATTGCATTTTGGGGGAGGAGCTGACTGCCACCCCCACCCCCCATTTTGACACCAGCCTGGCCATGGCGTCAGAACACTGTGTGTGTGTGTGGGGGGGGGGTCCCAGGAATGATCTGACGCAACTCCCCCTCACCTCGGATTGCCTACAGGTCAGCCTTCTCCTTTGGCGCTCCCTCACCCACCCCTCCACATACTCATCCCCAAAGTCACGTGTCCAACCATCTGTCCACGTACCTGTCTGTCGTAACCTCCATGCACCGCATTAGCTCCTCCAGCCATCCCCCGAGTCATCCATTGACGCAGCCATGACTTCATTCTCTAATATTCACATCCACCCAGTCACTGGCACACCCGTGCTCGACCCTCCCTCACATTCTCCCAGTCCTCTCGGCCACCTTCCTAGTCCCCGTCTCCCACGCCACCCTCTTACCCGCTCCCCATCCACTCGTGTGCCCTCCCATCTCCTCATCCGTCCCATTTCCTACTATGGCCTCGCTCCACGCTGGGCGATGCTGGGTACCCAAGATGAGCCAGACGAGGACCCTGTCCCTGAGAAGCTCCCAGTGTCCAGGAATGGGCCAGATTTGTGTGTGCTGCTCCCGTGTCACTATTAAGTATATAAACTGTCCATTGGAGGCAATACTCACCTATAGGACTCACACTCACTCCAACCTGGCCCTTGCTCGTACTGCAGCAGGGCTGCCCGGGCTCAACAAGCAAGTTGAGGAAGTCTCCCAGCTCCAGGGTCTCCCTACAGCTCCAGGGTCTCCCCACAGCTCCAGGGTCTCCCTACAGCTCCAGGGTCTCCCCCCAGCTCCAGGGTCTCCCTACAGCTCCAGGGTCTCCCCCCAGCTCCAGGGTCTCCCCCCGGGCCCAGGGTCTCCCTACAGCTCCAGGGTCTCCCCCCGGGCCCAGGGTCTCCCTACAGCTCCAGGGTCTCCCCCCAGCTCCAGGGTCTCCCCCCAGGCCCAGGGTCTCCCTACAGCTCCAGGGTCTCCCCCCAGGCCCAGGGTCTCCCTATAGCTCCAGGGTCTCCCCCCAGCTCCAGGGTCTCCCCCCGGGCCCAGGGTCTCCCTACAGCTCCAGGGTCTCCCCCCAGACTCAGGGTCTCCCTACAGCTCCAGGGTCTCCCTACAGCTCCAGGGTCTCCCCCCAGCTCCAGGGTCTCCCCCCGGGCCCAGGGTCTCCCCCCAGGCTCAGGGTCTCCCTACAGCTCCAGGGTCTCCCCCCAGCTCCAGGGTCTCCCCCCAGCTCCAGGGTCTCCCTACAGCTCCAGGGTCTCCCCCCAGCTCCAGGGTCTCCCCCCGGGCCCAGGGTCTCCCTACAGCTCCAGGGTCTCCCCCCGGGCCCAGGGTCTCCCCCCAGCTCCAGGGTCTCCCCCCAGCTCCAGGGTCTCCCTACAGCTCCAGGATCTCCCCACAGCTCCAGGGTCTCCCCACAGCTCCAGGGTCTCCCTACAGCTCCAGGGTCTCCCCACAGCTCCAGGGTCTCCCCACAGCTCCAGGGTCTCCCCCCAGGCCCAGGGTCTCCCTACAGCTCCAGGGTCTCCCCCCGGGCCCAGGGTCTCCCTACAGCTCCAGGGTCTCCCCCCAGGCTCAGGGTCTCCCTACAGCTCCAGGGTCTCCCCCCAGGCCCAGGGTCTCCCTACAGCTCCAGGATCTCCCCACAGCTCCAGGGTCTCCCCACAGCTCCAGGGTCTCCCTACAGCTCCAGGGTCTCCCCACAGCTCCAGGGTCTCCCCACAGCTCCAGGGTCTCCCCCCAGGCCCAGGGTCTCCCTACAGCTCCAGGGTCTCCCCCCAGGCTCAGGGTCTCCCTACAGCTCCAGGGTCTCCCCCCAGGCCCAGGGTCTCCCTACAGCTCCAGGGTCTCCCCACAGCTCCAGGGTCTCCCCCCAGGCCCAGGGTCTCCCTACAGCTCCAAGGTCTCCCCCCAGGCCCAGGGTCTCCCCACAGCTCCAGGGTCTCCCTACAGCTCCAGGGTCTCCCCCCAGCTCCAGGGTCTCCCCCCAGCTCCAGGGTCTACCCCCAGGCCCAGGATCTCCCCCCAGCTCCAAGGTCTCCCCCCAGGCCCAGAACACCCAGTAAGTAGTTGTGGAATAAGAACAAGGCAGCAACAACTCCCTGATCTTCTGTCTCCGCAGCCTGGATCACCTGCCTGGCCTGCTTCCTGAGGACTCAGGCCCACCAAGTTCTATTCAACACCTGCAGGTGGGCAGGGCAGGGGCAGATGAGGGAAGGGAGGGGGAGCTAGAAACATGCAGCTGGTGACCATGGCTGCAGCCTCGCTGGTTGGAACTTCCCTTTGATCTCCAGATCAGATAAGTGATCCCACACCTGGCTGGCTTGTATCAGATCCCCTCGCCCCAGAACCCACTGTGGCTCCCCATGGCTCCATCACCTCAGCTGGCAGCCCTTTGAAATCCTAGCCCTCCCTTTCTCTCTGGGCTGACCTCATTCTGCTTCCTGCTGTGGATCCACTGGGCCAGCAAGGAAAGGGTTCTCCCTTCCCAGTCTTTCTATTCCGACCTGCACACCTGCGCACACGCTGTGTTTTCTACCTGGAATGCCCGTCCACCCCTTCCCTGTACCCTTCCTGCCCCGGCCAACGCCTCTGAATTCTGGAAAAGCTTTCCACCTCGTTCATTCACTCGAAGTTTACAGGCTACATGTTTTTTTTAATGCCTACCCTGGGCTCAGCCTTGGCCCCCCACCACTCACGAGCTCCCAGTTGGGTGAGGAAGGCAGACACCAAAAACAGGTGAGACTCGGGAGTGTGAGTCTGGAGGCTGTAGGAGGAGGGGACGTGTGAGCTGAATCCAGAGGAGGCGTTCCCCAGGAGAGAAGACAGGAGAGAGCCAGTAGTGTGCAGAAGGAGAAAGGGAGTGATAAGGGCCTGGGGACCATGCGAGTTGATCTCTGATGGCCCCGAATGCTGGGATACCTGCTTTCAATCCTCTGTGATGCTATGGAGCCACTGAACAGGGCCGGCACCCTGAAGAGGGGGTCCCTGCCCAGGGAAGGACACGGCCCTCAGGGCGGGAAAGAGCCGAAGGCCAGGCGGCGACTGGCCAGCCTGCGCAAAGCCCTGTCTCTCTTTTTTTTTTTTTTTTTTTTTGTATTTTTTGAAGCTAGAAACCGGGAGAGACAGTCAGACAGACTCCCGCATGCGCCCGACCGGGATCCACCCGGCACGCCCACCAGGGGTGACGCTCTGCCCACCAGGGGGCGATGCTCTGCCCCTCCGGGGCGTCACTCTGCCGCGACCAGAGCCACTCTAGCGCCTGGGGCAGAGGCCAAGGAGCCATCCCCAGCGCCCGGGCCATCTTTGCTCCAATGGAGCCTTGGTTGCGAGAGGGGAAGAGAGAGACAGAGAGGAAGGAGAGGGGGAGGGGTGGAGAAGCAGATGGGCGCTTCTCCTGTGTGCCCTGGCCGGGAATCGAACCCGGGACTTCTACACGCCAGGCCGACGCTCTACCACTGAGCCAACCAGCCAGGGCAAGCCCTGTCTCTCTTTGATGGCTGCGTCTCTGTCTCCCAGATGCAAGCTGCTCTTCCAGAAGCTCATGGAAAAGACAGGTGTCCTGGTCCTCTGTGCTCTGGGTGCGTCTGCAGGGCCCTGCCCCCTCCTGGGTGGAGGGATCGTCCATCCTGGGGAGGGCAAGAATGAGGGCCCTAGCACTGGTTTTGTGACACTGAATGAAATACCACCCCTCTGTGAGCCTCAGTTTCCCCATCTGTCTAATTCGTGCTGCTGTGAGGATTAAATTAAATAACCAGGAAACATTTTTCGAAAGCTAAGAAAAGCTTTTGAAACAGTAAAACTCTCCCCAAACCATGTTGTGATGATTATTAGTCTCTCTTCTCTCTGGGTTTCTATGGCTTTTATATAGCCGCCACCACCACCAGCTCTCGTTACCTAGTTCCCACCCACGTCACTGCTCCCACCCCCATCACTGCTCCCACCCACGTCATAGCTCCCGCGTCCTAGCTCCTACCCCCATCACTGCTCCCACCCCCGTCCTAGCTCCCACCCCCGTCACTGCTCCCACCCCCGTCACTGCTCCCACCCCCATCACTGCTCCCACCCCCGTCCTAGCTCCTACCCCCATCACTGCTCCCACCGACGTCACTGCTCCCACCCCCGTCCTAGCTCCCACCCCCATCACTGCTCCCACCCCCATCACTGCTCCCACCCCCGTCACTGCTCCCACCCCCGTCCTAGCTCCCACCCCCGTCACTGCTCCCACCCACATCACTGCTCCCACCCCCGTCACTGCTCCCACCCCCGTCCTAGCTCCCACCCCCGTCACTGCTCCCACCCCCGTCCTAGCTCCCACCCCCATCACTGCTCCCACCCCCGTCACTGCTCCCACCCACGTCACTGCTCCCACCCCCGTCACTGCTCCCACCCCCGTCCTAGCTCCTACCCCCGTCACTGCTCCCACCCATGTCACTGCTCCCACCCCCGTCACTGCTCCCACCCCCGTCCTAGCTCCCACCCCCGTCCTAGCTCCCACCCCCGTCACTGCTCCCACCCCCGTCGCTGCTCCCACCCCCGTCGCTGCTCCCACCCCCGTCACTGCTCCCACCCACGTCACTGCTCCCACCCACGTCACTGCTCCCACCCCCGTCACTGCTCCCACCCACGTCACTGCTCCCACCCACGTCATAGCTCCCACCCCCGTCACTGCTCCCACCCACGTCACTGCTCCCACCCACGTCACTGCTCCCACCCACGTCATAGCTCCCCGGTCCTAGCTCCCACCCCATCACTGCTCCCACCAAAGTGTTCCACTCAGTCGTTTTTGTTACATTCACAAGGTTGTGCCTTCCTCAGCACTATCAAATTCCAGTGTCCCCCTACCCCAAAAGCAGCTCCCCAGTCACCCATGCCCCAGACCCACACACCACGAATCTATTTTCTGTCTTCATGGATATGCCAATTCTGGACATTTCCTATATAAATGGAGTCATTCACTATGTGGTCTTTGTGGCTTCTTTAACTTACGGTTGTTTCCAGAGTTCACCCACGTTGTAGCATATAGGAGCCTGTCACTTCTCTTTAAGGCTGAATGAAAGGATGTGCCACATTTAGCTGGTCCCCTGACAGATATTACGGTGGTTCCATATCTTTGGCTATTATTAATAATGCTGCTATGAGTGTCCCTGTAAAGTTTTTGTGTGAACACGGGTCTTCAGTTCTCCTGGGTATATATCTAAGCGTAGAATTGTCGGGTCATATGGTAACCCTGTGTTTATCCAAGGAATTGCCGAACTGCTTTCCGCGGTGACTGTGCCGTTTATGTTCCCAGCAGTGGCATGTGAGGGTTTCAATTTCTCCACATCCTCGCCATCACTTGTTATTGTTTGCCTTAGTTTAGCCATCCGCGTGGATGAACAGTGGTGTCTCACTGTGGTTTTTATTTCATTTCTCTAATGATTAGTGAGTGAGCATCAGTATATCTTTGTTGGAGAAATGTCTATTCAGATCTTTGCCCATTTTTTTAAATGTTTATTTATTGATTTTAGGGAGAGAGGAAGGAAGAGAGAGAGAGAGACAGGAACATCAATCTGTTCCTGTATGTACCCGGACCAGGGATCGAGCCAGCAACCTCTGTACTTTGGGACGATGCTCCAACCAACTGAGCTATCTGGCCAGGGCCTTTGCCCATTTTTAAATTGAGCTATTGGACTTTTTAATATTAAGTTGTAAGAGTTTCTTACGTAGTCTGAAGACCCTTACCGGATATATGATTTGCAAATATTTTCTCTCATTCTATTGGTTGTCTTTTTACTTTCTTTTTAAATTTTTTATTTATTGATTTTAGAGAGAGAAGAAGGGAGAGGGAGAGGGAGAGATTCATTTTCTCATTTATTTACGGATTTGTTGATTTCCATATGTGCCGCGAAGGGGGATCAAACCTGTAACCTTCGTGTATCTGGACAATGCTCTAACACACTGAGCTATATCCAACCAGGCTTCTTTTCACTTTCTTGATAGTGTCCCTCCCTTGAAGCACAAAATTTTTTAATTTTGATGAAGTCGATTTATCTGTTTTCCTTTGTCATTTGTGTTTTTGGTGCGACAGCTAAGAAAACATTGCCTAATCCAACGCTCTGAAGATTTACTCTCATATTTTCTTCTAAGATGTTTATACTCTTAACCCTTACATTGAGATCCACGATCCATTTTTGAGTTAATTTTTGCTTATGGTGTGAGGTAAGACTCCAACTTCATCCTTCTGAATATAAATGTCCAGTTGTTTCAACATCATTTATTGGAAAGTATGTTTACCCCCACTGAGTTGCCTTGGCACCCTGATTGAAAATTATTTGACCGTAAACGGGAGGATTTATTTCTGGACTCTCCGTTCTATTCCGTTGACCTCTTTATCTATCTCTTTGCCAGTACTACCCTGGGTTAATTGCTATAGCTTTGTAGTAAGTTTTGAAAGCTAGAAGTATTCTTTTTTTTTTTTTTCATTTTTCCGAAGCTGGAAACGGGGAGGCAGACAGACTCCCGCATGCGCCCAACCGGGATCCACCCGGCATGCCCACCAGGGGGCGATGTTCTGCCCCTCTGGGGCGTCGCTCTGTTGCATCCAGAGCCATTCTAGCGCCTGAGGCAGAGGCCACAGAGCCATCCCCAGCGCCCGGGCCATCTTTGCTCCAATGGAGCCTTGGTTGCAGGAGGGGAAGAGAGAGACAGAGAGGAAGGAGAGGGGGAGGGGTGGAGAAGTAGATGGGTGCTTCTCCTGTGTGCCCTGGCTGGGAATCGAACCCGGGACTCCTGCACGCCAGGCCGACGCTCTACCACTGAGCCAACCGGCCAGGGCCGCTAGAAGTATTCTTTTCAAGATTGTTTTGGCTCTTGTGAGTCCCTTATGTTTCAATATGAATTTTAGAATCAACTTTTCCATTTCTGTAACAATAAAAAAAAATGTCATTGGGAGTTTGATAGAGGAATCAGTGGAAAGTACTTCTCACTATTATTAAGGTGTTAATCATACCAAGTCTTCCAATTCATGAACATGGCTGGATTTCTATTATTGATGGATATCTCTATGTCTTTAACTTCTTTCAACAATATTTTATAGCTTTCAGAGTGTAAACTTTGCACTGCTTTTGTTAAACTTATTCCTAAGTATTTTATTCTGTGAAATGTATTGGAAGTGAAATTGTTTTCTTCGTTTTATTTTCCAGTTGTTCATTGTGAGTCTTTAGAAGTAGAAATGATTTTTGTATACTGCTCTTGTATTCTGCAACCTTGCTGAACTCATTTCTTACTTCTGCTACTGGGCAAGACATACAGTCTTGAAGACTTTAGGATTCTACATGCAAGATCATGTCATCTGCCTTTACTTCCTTTTTCTTGTCTAGTGGACCTGGCTGGACCCCCCCTGGACAATGTTAAATAGCAATGGCAAGAGCAGACATCCCCATCTTGTTTCTGATCTGAGGAAGAAAGCATCCAGTCTTCGATAATGTTAACCGTGGGCTTTTATCAATGGCCTTTATCAGATCAAAGACATTCCTTTCTATTTCTAGTTGGTTGTTTTCATTTGAACAACAAATCGGTTTTGAAGGATTTTATTAATGGCTTCAACAGTAAGATTTCAGGCAACACAGGCCTCACAAAATGTAGGGAAGAACACCCCCTTTTTCTCCTCCTTTCCAATTATCCCCAGTAGGGTCAGGTAAGGGGGGAGAGAAGAGGAGACATGGGCTATTTAATTTATGTGAGACGCCTTGCATGTATGACTTTATTCAGTCATAAAGTGGATGTTACTAGTATCCCATCTTACAGATGAAGAAACTGAGGTATAGAGATGTTAAGTAACTTCTCCCAAAGTTGCACAATGTTAGTAAGAAGCAAAGTTGGGATTTGAACCCCGATGCCCTAACTCCAGACCTTAAGCTTGTAACCTTTCATCTTAAATGGCTCGTTCTCACTCCTCCGGCCCCGCAGGATTCTGGATGTGTTCCATGCACTTACCATCCAAAGTGGAAGTCTGGCAGGTGAGTGTGTACCCTCTGCAGCCCCACCGCCGACTGGCCTCTCCCCAGTCAATGTCAACTCTATAAGCTCCTCTCACCCTCCCCACACCTGGACCCTAATCAGTTCCTGGCTCATCCTAGCTCCAAGTCTCTGCCTTTGCCATGCCACTGACCTGGAGCCCGTCTGAATTTCAAAGACCAGGTGTCATATTCTCTCCTCCTGGATGCCTCCACTGTCTGTCACTCCCAGAGATCACCCGTCTCTTCTTTATCAAGGCCCCCCCACATAAAGTGGGATGGTGAGGACAGGGAACACATTTCTCTACTCAAGGCAGTTTGTTCTGCTCCAATAAGAGGAGACCATTTGCCATGCGGTTCCTGGGGACAAAGGAGGAGGGAAGCAGTGGCCAGAACTCCCTGTCTGAGGACAGCAAAGAGTCTCAGAAGGACTAGAGAGACAGGGCACCTGATGGGCCTGTCCCTCCTTCTTTCATTCTCTCCTTATGAGTTCTTTCATCTCCAAAATCCAGCTAATATGTCACCTCCTCCAGAAACACCCCAAGGCAGAGGTGGTCACATTGCCCTCTCGCCTCTCACAATTTTCTGTCATCATGACTATTTCCCTTGAAGGCAGAGCCAGGTCTTATTCTTTCCAGCCATGTCTGTCTCAGGGCCAAGCACAGAGTTGCCACTACCAGCGTTGGATGACAGGATGGCCATTGGGAGTGTGAATGGAGAAATATGGATGGGAAGGTGAAAATGATGGATGTAAGGGTTGAGGAAAATATTGGGGGGAGGAATAAATGGATAAACGAATGGAAAAATGGATGGTTGAAAAAATGGAGAGATAGTAAGGCAGACGGAATATATGGGTGGGTAAATGGATGGATGGTTGAATGGGAGGATAGGTAGTTAGGATGATAAATGGATGGATGGATGGGATAAATGGATTGATGAGAGGGTCACTAGGTAAGGTAAGGTTGACGGATGGCAGTGTAGATGGATGAAGACGGTTCAATAAATGGAGTAGATGGATGGAAGAGGGTAGATGGATGGGATGGTGAGAGAGTGGAAAGGTAGATGAATGTGGATGTGGATGGATGGATGGATGGATGGGCTAAAGGGAAGGTAAGTTGGATTTTGAACAGATGGTAGATGAATGGACAGATGGAAGAGTAAATAAGAAAGTAGATGAGTGAACAGATTTATGGCTGTGGAGAATGCATGAATGAAGCTCTATTGGGCCCAGATTAGACCAGCTGATGGAGACCCCTTGCTTCCTCCACACCCCACCAGGATGACAGCATAAACAGTCCACTGCAGAGCTTGAGGTAAGGAGAATCTGCTGAATAGTTCTAGTAACAGTGAAGAACCAGAGCTAGAGCCAGGACCTGGGATATAAGAACTAACAGTGTGGACTCTGAAGTCAGACCAACCTGGGTTTAAATCCCTGCTCCCATACTTCCTACCTCGGCTAAACTTTGGCAAAATACTCTACCTCTCTGGGCCTTTGCCTCCTTATTTATGAAACGAGGCGTAACACCCACCTTGCTCTGGATAGTTATGGGTATTAAAGAAAATATAAATCCTGGCCCCTAGTTAGTGCTCACAAAAGACAACTGAGAAGAATTTTAACCAACAAGATACCACAAGGTGGTAGCATCCTTAATTGCCGATAAAACATTCAGGAATATTTGGAAAGAATGAACAGGGCTCAAGACTATTCCAAGCGGGAGAAAGAGCATGAGTCAGGTTTCAGAGATAAGAACCTGGACACGTCCGGGGGGGGGGGGGGGCAGGGGAATGGGGAAACGTGAAGCTAGTTCTTAGCGGCCTGACGGGTAAGGGTGGAAACTGAGGGTGACGATAGCATCACCAACCAGTCAGTCCATGTTCTCGCTCCTTCCCGGTCAGGATGTATCAGGAGAAGGTGCGCCATCACACTGGGGAAATCCAGGATCTCCGAGGCAACATAAGCCGGCTCATCGCCAAGCTCCAGGAGATGGAAGCCATGTCAGATGAGGTGAGATGCGGGCCATCCTGCCCCCAAACACCCGACTTCTCTGAATGATGTCCTGCTTCCTATAGCCCAAGTTCAGGGGGAGCACATTGCCCAATTACTTCCTGAAAAAGAGAGAAATAAGAGGTATATTTATTTTTTTAAGAATGTGCATGTTTGAAAATGTCTTTATCCTGCCCTTACGCTTGATTGACAGTTTGGCTGGGTATAGAATTATAGATAGGAAATAGACTTTCCTCTGAGAATTTTGAAGGAAGTTCACTGTTGTGTTTACTGTTGAGAAACCTAAAGGCACTTTTATTATTGGTCCTTTGAGTGTGGTCTGTTTTTTCATCCATGGGAGTTTGTAGGATATTGTTTTTTTAATCCTCAGTGTTCTATAGCTAACGTACTTGGAGGGTGCTGAGTATCATCAGATCTATGGATTGATGTTTTTCAATAATTTTGGAAAATTCTTAGCTATTATCTCTTAAAATACCTACGAAGTCACACAGCATCACTTCTGCCATAATCACAGGCTGATGGGGAGGGAACTTAAGTCCCACCTCTCAATGGGAAGAGCATCAAAGTTGCCTTGAAGAAGAGCGTGGAATGGGAGACCTCCTTGCAGCCATTTTTGGAAAATCTGATCTGCTAAATCTGTGAAGAGTCCAATCAAAATACCATCCTGCATCTACTGAGCACCGAGTTTATCTGGCAGGAGAGTGTAGTGGCTAAGAACCTGCACTCCAGAACCAAACTGCCTGGCTGTTCCTCTTGCCAGCTGTGTGATCTTGGACAAGTTATCCTTTTGTGCCTCGTCTATAAAATGGGGATAACAATAACAGAGACCTCCTAGGGTTGCTGTGTAGAAATCAGAGTGAATGAATGTGATACTGGGGAGTCCTGGCACATAGTGACCCTAAGTCTAATCTTCACAACACTGGGAGGTAGACATGATTGTCATCCCATCTTACAGATGAGAAAATCGAGGCTCAGACAGGCAGTAACTAGCCCAGGTGCCACAGCAGAAAAGGTCTGTCTGATGCCAGGCTCCCCTGCCCTTAGCTTCACCGAGACTCCATCATTCCCTCATCTGACACCTCGTCACAGTGGGTCTGAGAGCACTGAGTAACCGCAGTGGGTCGGGGAGGGGCGGCTCTGTGTGGCCTGGGCTCCCTCCCAGAAGAGTGACTGCGTGGTCCACATGCGTTGTCCACAGGCAGGGGTAAGCTGTTAGGGGCAGTGTTGTGCAATTGCTGGTCACCTGTAGGAACAGACCAGTGCACGGCTTGTGTTTTCTGCCTCTTCAGCAAAAAATGGCCCAGAAAATAATGAAGATGATACAAGGAGACTACATTGAAAAGCCGGACTTCGCCCTGAAGTCGATAGGTAAGTGATCCCCTTCCCCACACCGCCGCCCTCAAGTTTCCACAGAAACTCTTCAGGGGGCAGATTTCATTTCTGGTCTGGTGCGTCCCCTGCTGCTGGGAGGTCAGCAGAGCTGGCCCTGCCCTGGTTGCGGTGGGAGGGGGGATAAACCAATAAAAACCAACAAAGGCCCAACGACAGGAGTTGGTGCTTCAGAAAAGTAGAGCAGGTGGCTGGGATAGAGGGAACCTGGGCGGGGGCGGGGGGACACTTGGGTTGAAACCTGGTGAGGAGGGAAACGCTCTCCAGAAAAAGGGGGGACCAACGTGAAGGGTGACCCCCCTGAGAACACAGCAGGAGCGGGAGGGCACGCGGGAGGAAGTGCGGTGTGGCCGGCAAGGCGGACCCGCTGCCCGGGGAGCCACCGGCTGACCCAGGCACCCTCAGGCCCAAGGGGGTGTGGGGTCGGAGGGCCTCAGCTCGCCTCCCGGGGCCAGAGGTCCCTCCCCTGGGACATGGGTGTGAGAAGAGCCGCAGTCATGGCGACGTGAGTGCTGACTCGGCGCCAGGCACTGCTGGTCAGACATTTTGGGGTGTTAACTCACCTGCCCCTTACGACAACCTTATGAGGTAGATGCTATCTATCAGGAGCTTTGCTGCTGTTACTATGATAGTTCCCATTTCCCAGAGAAGACCACTGAGGTCCAGAGAGGGCCAGAGACTCCTCTCAAGTGCACTGGGCACAGAGTCAGTGCCCGATCAGTGAGGCTCCCCCCACCAGGCAGAAGCCAGGACTGCTCGGCTGAGACCCCCCACACACCCCCACCTCCCACACAGGGGCCTCCATCGACTTTGAGCAAACATCGGCCACGTACGCGCACGACAAGGCTCGCTCCTACTGGAACTGGATCCGGCTGTGGAACTACGCACAGCCCCCGGACGTGATCCTCGAGGCAGGTGGTGGTCAGGGGCCTGGGGGGCGCTGCTGAGGTTGGGGGTGAGAGCGAAGGGAACAGGGCCTGCGGCAGGGTCAGGGGGCGATGCAGGAGACAGAGATGGGGCACGGGCGGGGGGCAGAGCAAGGCGGCGGTTGATAAGGTTGGGGGAGAAGGCAGGGGCAAGTTCAGGAGGTAAGGACAAGCAGCAGGGGCCACTGGGGGGCTGGGCAGTAGCAGGAGACAGGCACAGGGGTAGGGGACAGCCTGCTTTAGCACTAGAAGGGCCCCCCCAGTCCTAAAGACTGAGGGTCAGAGAACCCTCAGGGCCCTGAGCAGACACCCATCCTCACTGAGCTGGGCTGAGGGGAAGACAAATAACACTTGCTGCCTGCAATCTGGGGGGCTTCCTGGAGTTGGTGGCACTCAAGCCAAGCTTTGTAGACAGTCAGAATCTGGCTCATTCAAGGAGGTCAGCGGAGGTCTAGGGGAGCAAGGGTGGAGTGAGGAATCCGTCCTCACCGCCCACCTAGCATAACCCCCATTGCACCTGCCTCTTCCAGCCCAACGTGACGCCCGGCAACTGCTGGGCCTTCTCGGGTGACCGTGGCCAGGTGACCATCCGACTGGCCCAGAAGGTCTACCTCTCCAACCTGACCCTGCAGCATATCCCCAAGACCATCTCACTGTCAGGCAGCCTGGACACAGCCCCCAAGGACTTTGTCATCTACGTGAGCATGCCCTGGCAGGGAGCAGTGTTTACCCATAGGGACAGCCCCAGGGTGGTGGCATTCCAGGCACTGTGGCAAACTACGCCTCTCAAGCAGGCGAGAGGGGCTGGAGAGGCTTCGTTCAGGCTGGGCATGGCCAGGGTTGGAGTCAGACTGCAGCCTTCAAGGATGGGGAGAAACAGCTACTCTATTTCAATCCAAGCTTTCAGAACCATTTAGTCCTCAGAGACTGCTGAGCCCCATGTCACTGATAAGGACACTGAGGTCCAGAGGAAAGTAAGGTTAACACCAAAATCCTCCAAGTCAGTTAAAAGCAGAGTTAGAAGCAGACCCTCAGCCTTCTAACTCCCAGTCCAGTGCTCTTTTCTTTCCATTACTCTGTACTGCAGCAGAATGGTTCCCAGATAGGTAGGGAGCTCCCCATCCTGGGAGGTATGCAAGTCTCCGCTGGAGGGTGGCAGCACTCTCTGAAAGTCCTGCCTGTACCTGACACTTTCTTCCTGGTTCTGAGTCCACAGGGCATGGAAGGCTCCCCCAGGGAAGAAGTGTTTCTGGGGGCGTTTCAGTTTCAGCCAGAAAACGTCATTCAGACGTTCCAGCTGCAGGTATCTACTGGACAGATCTGCCCCACTGTGCACCTACTGTACGCACACTGCGGGCTTACCCCAGGGGACCGACTGGACAAATCTGCCCACTGTGCACCTACTGTACGCACACTGCGGGCTTACCCCAGGGGGCCGACTGGAGAAATCTGCCCACTGTGCACCTACTGTACGCACACTCCGTGCTGGCTTACCCCAGGGGACCGACTGGAGAAATCTGCCCACTGTGCACCTACTGTACGCACACTCCGTGCTGGCTTACCCCAGGGGGCCGACTGGAGAAATCTGCCCACTGTGCACCTACTGTACGCACACTCCGTGCTGGCTTACCCCAGGGGGCCGACTGGAGAAATCTGCCCACTGCGCACCTACTGTACGCACACTGCGGGCTTACCCCAGGGGACCGACTGGAGAAATCTGCCCACTGCGCACCTACTGTACGCACACTCAATGCAGGCTTACCCCAGGGGGCCGACTGGAGAAATCTGCCCACTGCGCACCTACTGTACGCACACTCAATGCAGGCTTACCCCAGGGGACCGACTGGAGAAATCTGCCCACTGTGCACCTACTGTACGCACACTGCGGGCTTACCCCAGGGGACCGACTGGAGAAATCTGCCCACTGCGCACCTACTGTACGCACACTGCGGGCCGGGCTTACCCCAGGGGACCGACTGGAGAAATCTGCCCACTGCGCACCTACTGTACGCACACTCAATGCAGGCTTACCCCAGGGGGCCGACTGGAGAAATCTGCCCACTGCGCACCTACTGTACGCACACTCAATGCAGGCTTACCCCAGGGGACCGACTGGAGAAATCTGCCCACTGTGCACCTACTGTACGCACACTGCGGGCCGGGCTTACCCCAGGGGACCGACTGGAGAAATCTGCCCACTGTGCACCTACTGTACGCACACTCAATGCAGGCTTACCCCAGGGGACCGACTGGAGAAATCTGCCCCACTGCGCACCTACTGTACGCACACTCAATGCAGGCTTACCCCAGGGGACCGACTGGAGAAATCTGCCCACTGTGCACCTACTGTACGCACACTCAATGCAGGCTTACCCCAGGGGACCGACTGGAGAAATCTGCCCACTGTGCACCTACTGTACGCACACTGCGGGCCGGGCTTACCCCAGGGGACCGACTGGAGAAATCTGCCCACTGCGCACCTACTGTACGCACACTGCGGGCTTACCCCAGGGGACCGACTGGAGAAATCTGCCCACTGTGCACCTACTGTACGCACACTGCATGCTAGGCTTACCCCAGGGGACCGACTGGAGAAATCTGCCCACTGTGCACCTACTGTACGCACACTCCGTGCGGGCTTACCCCAGGGGGCCGACTGGAGAAATCTGCCCACTGTGCACCTACTGTACGCACACTGCGGGCCGGGCTTACCCCAGGGGGCCGACTGGAGAAATCTGCCCCACTGTGCACCTACTGTACGCACACTCCGTGCGGGCTTACCCCAGGGGGCCGACTGGAGAAATCTGCCCACTGTGCACCTACTGTACGCACACTGCGGGCCGGGCTTACCCCAGGGGACCGACTGGAGAAATCTGCCCCACTGTGCACCTACTGTACGCACACTCCGTGCGGGCTTACCCCAGGGGGCCGACTGGAGAAATCTGCCCACTGTGCACCTACTGTACGCACACTGCATGCCAGGCTTACCCCAGGGGACCGACTGGAGAAATCTGCCCACTGCGCACCTACTGTACGCACACTGCATGCTGACTTACCCCAGGGAGCCTCACCTCACCTCCCAACAGTCCCAGGAGGTGCACAACTGTCCCTGACCCCCTTGCCAGAGAAGGAAACTGAGCCTCAGAGAGAGGGACCTGCTGCCCGGGCCGAGGGAGACCCTGAGGAGACCCATGCAGCCCCCGGCATCTCCCTATCCCCTCGTCCACCCAGAAGCCTTCTCAATGGCAGCAAATGTTGAGCAGGAGGGGCCCATGGGGCTAGGAAGGCTGGCTTACTGTCACACTTAGTATCTTTCCACCGGGTCCAACCATAGTTGGGGAAACTGAGGCCTGGAGGGGCGGAGACAGAAGCAGGACAGGAAGGGTAGCTGCCGGAATGGCCCTGAGACTTGGTGAGCGTCTGGGCTTGGCAGCCGACACTGGCCCAAGTCCTGACCCAACCGCAAATTCTGTGTGGTCTGGGCCATTCCCTTCCTCGCTGGGCCTCAGTTTCCCCCTCTGTAATTCCCTGGTAGGTAGGGACCGTCCAGTCTCGTGCATCCACTGTGTTCCAGGCATCTTGTCTCATGCCCACAGCAACGATGGGAAGCAGATACTGCCACTCCAGTTTACAGAGGGGGATCTAAAGCCCAGAGAGGGGCAGTAGTTTACTCAGGGTCACACAGCACATATATGCCAGAGCCCCAAAGCTGGGACCCTTTTCTAATCACAGTGTGTCTGTCCTTCTGGCCTCAGTGCCTTCCATCCCAGCCCTGGCACATCGACTTGCTGTGTGGTCTTGGACCTGTTTGTTCCCCTCTCTGAGCCTCAGTTTCCCCTTCCTATGAAATGGGTCCATTCATCTCCCAAACGCCCTTCTGGACAGGCACAGTGGGGGCCTAAGGGTGAACGGCCCTGTGTTGGTGACTCTCTTTCAGAACCAGCCCACCCGGACTTTTGGGGCCGTCAAGGTGAAGATCTCGAGCAACTGGGGGAACCCACGCTTCACCTGCCTCTACCGCGTGCGTGTGCACGGCTCTGTGACCCCCCCTAAAGAGCAGCCAGATCCCCTACCCTGAGAGAAAGTAAAGTTTATTCTTCATGCCCCAGCCCAAGTCTGTGTGGCTTTGGCTCCAAAGAGTGAGCGGGGGAGGGGGCTAGCCTTTGATGTCTGACACCACGGTGAGCAATCTTTGATCATGTACTGGGTGCCCAGCCACCCTCACTCCAGCCCTCTGAGGCCCTATTTCATAGAGAGGGGACCATGAAGGCCTCCCAGCAACAAAGTGACTATCCAGAGGTCACGGCCAGCAAACGGCAGCAGCACCAGCATTCAAACCCAGGCTGTCTCACACCTGGATGTGACCCACCTCCCTTGCTTCAAATCAAGCTCTGCCCCTGACCCAAGTGTTACTTTGGGCATGACCCAGCCCTCTTAGGGCCTCAGTGTCCCCATCTGTACAGTGGGGACAGGATTGTGGCTGTTAGACCAGATGAGGTCGGAAATGGGAAATCTCACTTCTGGCCGCCTTGGAATATTGCAACATCATGCAAATAATTTACTGTGTGGCATTAGGCCGGACACACACCTTCTGTGGACCTCAGTTTTGCCCGGTATAAACATTTATTTTCCTTTTTTGTGCAGCAAAAGCTATCAAAAAGTAAAAAGGCAACCCGCAGAATGGTAGGAAATGTTTGCCAATCTTATAGCTGATAAAAAATTAATAGCCAGATTATATATAGAATCCCTGAAATGGCCCCAGGCAGGTGATAGGAGGCCCAGTCCTCCGGGAGGAGGGGGCGTTGCCTCTAAGCAGGGCTCCAGAGTGGGGCAGGCTGGCCCCGCCGGACAGGGCACAGACTGGACCTGCAAGGGAGAGAGCTCCCATGGGCAGGGGCAGGCAGGTGGAGGGGCTGGCACCAGCCCAGCTGGGCATTAGAAGGGCGGATTAATCGGAAGTATGTTTGTTTCCTGGGAGGGCACGCTGGACAGGGCCTGCTCTGGTGCAGAATCCAGCCCTCTGGCCACCTGCCAGGCTCCCCCCCAGCCCCTGGAGCCCTCCTCAGGGCCTGCCCTCCAGTGGTATCCAGTCTGGGTGGGCTTCAAGAGGTCACCTCATATTCCTGCCGTTCCCCGCTCTCCCCACAGCGACCCATAGACCTGGGAGCCACACACGCTCAATCTGGCACCATTCCTGCAATTTCGATAAGAACCATTCTTGTCGTTAGAAAGCCGCACCATGCCGAGGTTTGATGAAACGTGAAGGTGCAGACAGCCTGCTTCCTCCCCCAATGCCCCTCCCAGTCTCACTCCTCCAGCTGTTCTGCAGGTTTCCTTCTGCCGTTTGTCTTTTAACTTTGTTTAAAGTGCTTTTGTTCAAAAGGTTGGATGGGGTGGGGGGGTTTTATTTAGCTAAATCAGTCTTTGCCTTTATGGCTGATAACTGGAATACATTGCGGGAAGACGCTGCACAGTTCCAAAATTATCACAATACATTCCTGGATTTTCTGGTACCGATTTTACCACATATGCTATATAGAGGGATAAGTAGATAGACATGCTCTTTCGTGCACACACAAGATTTGGATGTAGAAAAACTTCAATGCCCTCTAGCCAGATAGGTTGGTTATAAGAATCGTCCTGAATCACAGAGGTTGCCAGTTCAATCCCCGGTCAGGGCATGTACAGGAACAGATATCGATAAAATAAATAAAATTTTTTTTTTTTAAAAGATCAGGCCCTGGCCGGTTGGCTCAGCGGTAGAGCGTCGGCCTGGCGTGCGGGGGACCCGGGTTTGATTCCCGGCCAGGGCACACAGGAGAAGCGCCCATTTGCTTCTCCACCCCCCCCCTTCCTCTCTGTCTCTCTCTTCCCCTCCTGCAGCCAAGGCTCCATCGGAGCAAAGATGGCCCGGGCACTGGGGATGGCTCCTTGGCCTCTGCCCCAGGCGCTAGAGTGGCTCTGGTCGTGGCAGAGCGACGCCCCAGAGGGGCAGAGCATCGCTCCCTGGTGGGCAGAGCGTCGCCCCTGGTGGGCGTGCCGGGTGGATCCCGGTCTGGTGCATGCAGGAATCTGTCTGACTGTCTCTCCCCGTTTCCAGCTTCAGAAAAATACAAAAAATAAAAAATAAAAAATAAAATAAAAATAAATAAATAAATAAAAAAAAGATCAGTATTAAGAAAGAAAAACTTGAATGCATCCAGACTTTGTTTTTATGTATGGTGTGAGGTAGGGATCTAGTTTAATTTTTGCTCAATTAGTACCCAGGAGCCACAACATGGTACCATAATCGAAGAGCCCATCTTTCCTCTGTAGCTCGGACACAGAGTCAGCGCACATCTCGTGGTCCCTCTTCCACTTCCTCGAGCCCCTGCCCCTTCCTGCACCCACGCAGACTCTGCGGGCTTCTCTAGTGTTGCAATGCGTGCTGTAGAGCGTCTACCCTCCTCTTTGTTTCTCCGTTTCTCCGACACTTTCCCTGTCAGGGGAACTTTAGAATCCGCTCATCAAGTTGCATTTTTTAACAGCTGGGCTTGGGCTGGCCTTATGGGTTCGTGCATGGGGGATCAATTTCCTGGCCAGTCAGCCCTTCTCTTTCTGGAACACGGCATCCTCCCTCCGCGTCCTCCAGTTTGCCATCAGATGTCATTGCTTTCTTCACGGGAAGGAACGCTGCACCTTCCTTGTCAGCTTTAGCCCTGGATATTTTTCCAGCGCTGGGGACGTGGTCAACGGGCTCTTGACCCTCATTGTCGTTTCCTGTAGTTGGAGCTCCGTTTCTTTGACACGCGTGTGTGGTACTTGCCCACCCCCATAGTCACCCTAAGTTTGGGTGAACCAGCTGGGGAACTGTGAGTGGAGAGCAGGATTCCAGTTCTGTCCCAACCGTGTCCTGGGGAGCAGGCTGGTCGCCCACCCCCACCACAGGACCACTGAGACCATCACACAGCCCTCACGGGAAGGGCAGAGGCACTGGGCGCTCGATCCACGGGGAGCCTTATTCTCCAGAGGGAACACTCACTACATGTGGCTCAGCCCGTCCTGGGTTACCGGGCTCCCCTTAGTCACCACAGGTCCCCTCTCTCCTCCACGCCCCACCGGCCCTGTCCTCCAAGGTCAATAGGCCCTGGATTGGGCACTACAGCTCACAGTGCACGTGAGGAGGGGACAGGCCCCCAGAAGAATCCAGTCCCACTCAAGGCCCACCAGAACCTAACAGCCGGCAGGGGACGGGGCCCTGCTCCAGCCCAGGAAGGGCTCTTCTGGGGCAGCGTCCTGCAGGAGAACAAAGGTTACCCGGAGGCCTCGCTGCCCCAACCACCCAACCCCGTTCCCGGTCCACAATGCACAAGGCTGGCCGCCTGCCCGCAGTTCGGCCCACCCACTGGGCTGGATTGGCGGAGTGGGCAGCCAGCCAGGGTGGGAGCCAGCGATCTGTGATGACCGAGACGGAGCCGGAGGTGCAGAGTGCCAAGTCACGCCTGTGACGCCTCTGATAAACCTTCCAGGAGGAGCTCCGTGGTTTGCACTAATCTGACAGCCCCTGAGCCCCAGGCTGGGTCCGGCGGGGGCAGGCAGGCAGGCAGGGCCTCAGCTTCTCTGAGCCTCGAGACCCCTGGACTAGTGACAAGACAGAGCTCCGCCCCTGCCCGGTGCTACCTCACTGTGTGACCTGCAGGGGGTCACTCTTTTAGCCTCAGTTTCCCCATATGCACCCAAGAGATGCTAGTCCTCACCTCTTCCCAGCCGGGGGCAGACCGAGGCTCCCAAGACCCCGGCGTGATCATGGGCACGAACCCCTCACGTTGCCAAGTGAGGGAAGTACATTATTTCCTCGGGGCAAGTCTGGCTCCCCGTCCCCATGCACACGAAGCCAATATGAAATCTCAAGAGTGGTCATTTTTCAGGTCACTGTCACCCAAATGGTTTTTATTGGCTTTTATGCCTTTCTGTATTTTCCTAATTTTCTATTCTCTGTGCTTTTAGAATCAAAAAAGAGCTAGATAAGTCATTTTTTAAGGCCATGGGTGCGAAAGGCAGAGAACAAAGAGGAGAGGGGTGAGGCGCCGCGGGCACCTGGGTCTCGGGACAAGAAGGAGGGGACTGTGAGTGACCAGAGCGTCAGGGCCTCCTCTTCGGCTTCCTCACACCCAGCTCCTGTGTGAACTTGGCCTCCGTTGCCCCATCAGGGAGCTCAGCTCCTTCTGACCCTGATGCTCTGGGGTTAACTACCCAGCATCCCAGGAGGGGCCGCCTATGACCTCAGGCTCAGTGGCCAGTGACAAATCTCTGTGGTGGGCTACAGTCAGGGTCGGAGGTGGGATTCAGACCCTACAGTTACTTCACGTGTCTGCCATGGGCCCAAACCGAAACATGTGGGAGAATGCAGAAAAAGTTTGTTGCAACGCGGCTGGGTCCACTGTGGAAGGGCTTGCTGAGCCCGAGTCAGGAGGGAGCCCCCTCAGAGGGTGGCATGTCCTGACCATGTCATGGTCACGGTCTCGGTCTCGGAGCCTAAAGGGGACCCCGAATTTCCCTCCAAGCCCGGGCTGTGCGGAGCGGCCTTTCAGAAAACCTTCCGAGCCTGGTAATTGCTACATCTCCTCTCCCCTCTTCCCTTCGCCTCTGGGTTTCAGAGGAGGCGTGGCCCTGCCCACACCCCGCGTCTGGCCTCCAGACCGTGAGACAATACCTCTCTATTGTTTCAAGTCATCGGCGTGTGGTACTTTGTTGCAGGAACCCTAGGACATGGATATGCGGATGATATTGGGGTTTAAAGCATGGAAATGTACTTGGACCTCAATAATCCTGGCTCCTGGGTGTCCCCGATCCCATCATCTAAGAAACAAGACTTGGAGGGTTTTGTTCTCCTCAGCAGAGAGAGTTCAGTGGCCCGGGAAGGGAGAAGGCACTGTGTCACAGGATGTCCCTGCTGGAGAGTAGAGGGAAGCCCATGCTTGCAGGCTGGGAAGTGTGAAAGGGAGAAGCGAGGGGAGCAGAGAGAGATGGAGGCCACACCCGCACTCCTGGGGCTGAGCTAGCGCTGAGTGGGCGGGGCCTCAGGACACAGAGTGGGAGTGGCCTCCGAGTAGCACGCTGCCAGCTGCCACCGCCTCCGCTGCTCTGGCAAGTCCCCGCCCAGTGTGGCACTGGGGGGCACCGTGGTGCAGTGCCAGCGGCCACTCTGGCTCTTGGGCTGTGTGTTCAGAGTCCCCACGTGCCCCAGAACAGGATGTGGAGCTGCCTGGACAGGTGCCTCTGGGCCAGAGGGGGAATCCCAAGCCAAGCAGTGGTAGTCAGGGCGGGGTGCCCTCCACCATGCTTCTGGGCCTCCCCTGCACCAGGGCCAGAGAGTTTGTAAATACAGGCTTCCCTGCAGTGACGGAGGACAGACACACAGCAGGGACAGGAGACAGACAGCCCCGACCACCTCCGGTGGCTGCTGGGAGGCTGAACCAAGTTGCATAGCCAGTGGCCTAGCGAACATAACTGGCGCCCCCCTCCCCCCAACTACGCTTCTACTATGCTCTTCTTGTCTGTCTTGGAGACCATTTGGCGTCCCTCTGCGAGGGGCGCCTGGGGCATGATAGATCCCTCTGCCCTGTCCATAGCTCAGCCCAGCAGCCTGACCCCACCATCACACCCCCATGGGGCATGGGGAGCCCCTGCTCTGGGCTTCTGCCTATCATGGGACAGATGTGCTGCAGGAGGGACTCCCTTCCCTGCACCCACCCGGGGCCTCGCCAGGGAAACACGACCTAGTCAGAGACACAGCCCATGCCTAAGGGGGCATGGGCCCCAGACCAACCCATGGCCCGTGGTTTCCAACATCTGTGAACATTTATTTTCTTTCCTAGGACTCTGGTAAAGAAGGTCAGCTTCCCGACAGGCAGAGCGCAGACAGCCAGGGGAAGTGTCATATCCTCTGGGCCTGGCCGGGGCAAGCCAGGGACAGATGCACCCCACGGGCCTGGTCGACATGCAGGAGGACAGCAGAGAAGGCTGGACCATCTCAGCCCTTGACATGAAAGCCCTTCTTCACAGAGCACAGCAGAGCACCCTTCAGACAAGACGCCTGGGGACCCGCTTCAGGGAGGAGGAGCCAGGCGTGGGCGTCGCCGACCTATGTAGGATGTGCCTGGACATCTGGGACAGGACTGGGTGGGCAGACGGGCGTGGCCTCGGGCTAAGGCCGCTGCAGGGGCAGGGCGGCCTGCAGCCCGGAGGAGGCGGGCCCGCCGGCCAGGAACTCAGAGCCGGAGGCCAGCACGGAGAGTGTGGAGAAAGGGGTGGTGGGGGTGGGGGTCACGCCAGCCATCTCCCTGCCAGAAGGCAGGTCCTTCGAGCTGTTGTCGGTCCCCAGGTGGATAAGGTGGCCCTGCTGGTCTAGGACTCTGTTCATCACGAAGTCAGGCTGCTGGGTCGGTGCCAGCTGGTTGAAGCACAGGCCCTGGTAGATCTGAGGCGAGATCTGTGGGGAGCGGAGCAGGGCCGTGGGAGGCAGGCCGGCCCCCGGGACCAAGGGCAGGCTCACAAGACAGGTGGGCCCCGGGGTCTCCCTGTGCCCAAGGCATCTCTGGCTGTCATGGAGGACGAGAGCCCGCTGGGCCGGCAGCCCACCGTGCCTGAGGCTTGTGGTCCAGCTCTTCTCTTGTGACAGCAACAACCCTGTGAGCTTGGCCCTGGACTGTCCCCACCTCAGAATGAGGTCTCAAGCTGGACCCAAGTGGGGCTCAGGTGCAAGGAGCTCCCAGATGTGCTCTCCTGCCTCCCACTCACTCTCACCAAGGTGTGTCTTGAACCCCACCTCCAAGAGAGAGCAAGGAGGCACATGGCCTCTGCCCAGCCGGGGACAGAGGAGCCACCTCACTTATTAGTTCCCTCCTGTAGTGCCCCTAAGGCAGGCGAGGGGGAGGAGCCCAGCAAGAGGCAGGATGGGGTTCCAAGTGGCTCTTTCCCAAGCCCCTCCGCCTTTCTCTCCCCAAGGGGAGCCTCCCTCCCATCCCCTCCCTGTCTCGCTGACTGCTCCAGGCATGCGACACATGTCATGACACCTGTATCTGCCCAGGAGCTGCCACAGTGGGAGACACAAGCAGGAAACACACCAACAAACCAATAGCCAGACTCAGGGAACAGCTCTGAAGGCCATGGGCAGGTGCCAGGCCCACGGAGGACCGCCCTCATAGGTCCAGTGAGGCTTGTCCTCAAGGTCAAAACCTGTGTCTGTGGCCTTGGCAAACCACGTGGGCAGACCAGCCTCATCTGGAACTGCCT